>NC_084802.1:228183232-228783232 GCF_963169125.1 Humulus lupulus
CAATACAATGAGCAGCACACGGAGTCCAATACAAACTTTTTCTCTTCTCCATTAATAATCTTCCAGCGGCCTTGTATGCACTTGCATTATCAGTGATCACCTGAATGACAATATCTTCTCCAATTTCTTCAACAACATCATCAAGCAATTCAAACAATTTTTGTGCATCTTTTACACAATCTGATGCATCAATAGTTTTCAAAAAAACAGTCCCATAGGGATTGTTAACTAGAAAATTGATCAGAATCCTATTTCTCATATCTGACCAACCATCTGATAATAATGAAACCCCTGTTCGTTTCCATGTTGCTTTGATCTCATTCACAATTTCGGATGTTGTCTTCTCTTCTTCTTTTAGTATCCAAGTCCTCATTTCATGCATTGTTGGAGCTTTCAATCCTCGACCATAATTCCCAACCGAACGCAACATATTGAAATATGATGGGCTTCTTGCACAATTAAATGGGATCCCATTCTCAAAAAAGAATCTCCCAATATCTAAACATACTTGATTTCGATGCTCTTTAGCACTCGTTGGAGTCATTTTTGTGGCAGCGGTATTTTTTTCATTTTCCTCATCTCCTTTATTCTCCATAAATCGATCCATAGGCCCTCTAACACCTCTAGAACTACTGCTAGGACAAGAATTCACACCCTCCAAAGGATTGCCACTACCAAAACCACTAGGTCCATCACCAAAGTAGGATCCACAATCCACCGCCTCATCAAACTTTCGTTGAGAAATAAATTTTGTAGTTTCATAGTCTTTCAAATATTGACTTATCTCATCCTTGACTTCTTTAGGTACTTTAGGACATGGTTTTACATCTTTGTGTGTGCAAGCAAGATGTTCTTTCACTCTCTTCACCCCTCCCTTAATATCTTTACTACAAAAATTACACTTTAAATACTTGTATCCTTTTTTTCCACCTTTTTCCGGCACTTCTATTTCAACACTATACTTCCAAGCAGGATCTTTTCTACTCATCCTTCCCAACTTAAATTCAGCAACTAAAAGCATAAAATAAAATTAAAAATTCAGCAACTTTAAAACAAAAACTAAGGAAATTAAAAAACAAAAAACAGAGAAGATTAAGGAAATTATTTACCTCTCTAAAATAATCAACTTTGACAAAAACTAAGGCTGGTAGCTGCCTTGACTTTGAGAAAAAGAGGTGAAAAAAAAAAACTGAGATGATGGGTGAGAGGAGAGAGCTTCTTGCTTGAAAAGGAGAGAAATGAAAAGAGTGTGAGGGAGAGCTTGGATGATGGAGAGAGCCTACTGTTCAGTTGGAGCTTGCTGTGAAGTGTGAGGGAGAGCTTGGTGCTGCCGTGAAGGAGAAAGAAAAGAGAGAAAGATGGGAGATGTTGGTTCTGCCGTGAAGGAGAAAGAGAAGAGGGAAATAGAAGAAACTTAGGGTTTTTTTAACTTAAAATCTGATCACTTAAGCCCAAATTTTAAGCCCATTTAATTAAAAAAAAGCCCAAAACATTATTTTAAAAAAGGCCCCACGGTTTGAGGCAATAAAACAGCCATAAAAAATCAAGACCATGAGTCGTACGCCTCGGACCGCCTCAGCCCGCCTCGCCTCTGTCCGCCTCACCCACGTGAGGCGTGCGCCTCACTGCCACACTATGAGGCGGCGCCTCAGATACGTTTTTTCACCACCTCGCCTCGAGGCGTACGCCTCAAATGTTTTTTTAAACCATGTATATAGCAGATTTCAAAGTAGATTTGAACCTTATTGGCTCATTCATTTGAAGGTTTGAATTTTCTTGATTGAGTATTAGTACCTCTTCTATTGAGTCTGAACTGATACTACTTATTGATTTTATGATGCCCTTATTTTCACTGTTGGATTGTTCTTTTATATGAACAATTTACTTACTGATTTCTACTAAAGTATGCGAGTAGGAGAGACTCAACATAAAATTACTTTATGCCTGTTTTAGTTTTTTTCCTAGACCGGAAAGCTTTAATATTATTTTCTTATTCAATATTTAAGTTTACTTATATATGTGTATTGTATTTAATTATTATATTTGTTGTGTTTGTCCTCGTCTAACCTACCTTTTATGTGTAATAAATGGTTGAAGGAGAAGTGAAGAGAAAAACCAGTCAATAAGGTCTACAACACTTTATATTCGAAATCTGAAGTGGTATTAAATTTTTAATGTTCTTGATGATTCTGAGCACTCAAAAAGTTCATGGTTTTTTTAGGAAGTGAAAGGCTTAATCTTTAGTATCATTTGAAACTATATAGATGTATATGTGCATGACAATTGGCACAAGTATTAATAGTACTTGATATGTTTATATACATATATATATATATATGTATGTATAAGGTTAAGGAATTGAGAAAGTGTAAGGTTGGAATACCTTTCATGGAGGAGACAACATTTTTAACTCTCCTTTCACAACCATCACAGTCCATTTTCACCTTGATTTCAACTGTCAGCAAACCAAAAGAATTTTAACAAAGAAATAAGCTATAAACAACTCTTGAGTGAATCTTCTTTAAATAACTTAGCTATGCTAAGTATATCAATACATACATACACAAAAACACTAAAAAAATGATGAAAAAACATAGATGAAGATGGGTGTTAAGTAATACCTGCATTGATTTTTATTTCTTTCTTGGCCTGTCCACTGTGAAATAATCTGACAGATGGTCGAGGACTCCCATCTTTTGTTTTTCTACTTAACGTAAATGTATGAGCAAAAAACCAAGTTCAACTTAAAGAGCCTAGAAAAACAGATCTCCTTCGAAACAGGGGGAGAGAGAGAGAGAAGTTTTTGGGCTAAGAAAGTTAATGTTATGTAATGTGGATAGATCATATATATACAAGTAATGATATGGTTGTTTAGTAAAATTACTTAGTGTACAAGTTGTGGTTATATATATATATTTCGAAATGACTTGTGTCCCCAAATCATGTTATTCTCCAAACTATCAAGCTGGACAACTGAACCAATCGGATTCAGCCTTTAGGACCAGGCCCCACACCACATTAACATATAGTTTAAGCAAAAACTAATGTTTAAAATATGAGTTAAGTTAGTGTTAAAGTCGCGGTTTTGTGAGTTTATATATAAGTAAGTACTATATAGCCATGGAGTAGAGCTGGATATTACATTATTATTATGAACAAGTTCGTCGTGGTTCATGTTTCCTTCACTATACTCCTATAAATTTCTAATCAAAAGTTGAGTTTTAATAGCTATATTGTTTTAATCTAGGAAATAATTTGGCTTAGAGACTTCAATTAATTGTTATCTTGTGTGCTTTTTTTTTTTCATTTTAAAACCACATAAGATGCTCAACAAAATATCTCAGAGAATGACACTAATGATTTAGTTGCCTTCTATAGCTATGTTCACTCTATACCAGATAGTAGGTTCTATTACTTAATTAGGATTATATTACATTTTCTAGCTGATGCATACATGAATATATGTTGTATATTACTTGTGGCCCTTTCTATATTTTGCAGGGAACTAAATTAAGTGCACAAACATAAACCTGAGGCAATTATTTATTGAGATATTCAGCCTATTCGTATGTTCTCTCTTTTTTTTCTCAGGTCATTAAGTGTACAAACATAGAGAATATGTTGTATGTATGATTATAGCTTCATCTTTTCATTCTCTAGTTGACCTCTATTTTAATTCTATAGCTAATTATTCCAGAGAGATTTTTTATTCCAAAATTATTGGTTATGAAGATAACATATGAGTTTTATTTTCTTATTGTATATTTTAACTCTATGTTATCTAGGTGATGAAGATAGCGATACAAGACTTGGATGCTTGCAATTAACAAAGAGAAAGCATTGGACAAATGTTACAATTTGTATTTTATTGGGCTTGTTAGACTTTATATTTATAAGCATGAGTACTTTTATTATGTTATATTTTCTACATATTGTTTTTTATTGGGACACATGTATTGGATATTTTGGTTAATACAAGAAAATACATTAGACTTGATCAAATTCTAATTACGTTATTGGGACAAATAGTAGGTGTTATAAAATTTGACAATTTCACTTCAAAAGTATTATAAAAAACACAAAATATAACATTAAAAAAGAGTTATTATTACAAAATTATAACCATAATAAAATGCAATATTCCTTAATACGTAACATAAGAATTTTTTTATAAATATTATTATACAAAAGTTAGAGGAGTTTGAATATCTAAAATATTCATCCATAGTGAAGTAGGTTCTGAGATTAAAATTGTGTGTTGCGATGATAATGGAAGATTGAGAACTTGTGTGTTTTGGTGAAGTAGGTTCTGAGAAATTTATTTTTGTGTTGCAGAGATATAAGAAAGTAACTTATTGTGTGTTGTTTGAATTATTTGATCCGCTGTTGACGAATGGTTAGGTCACTATTATAGGGGAAATGTTTCTCGAATTAATCTAGAATTATGTTTTATTTTATTATATTTAAATTGTGTTGTACTTGCATTATTTTTCTTTGTTGGTATAGGGAAGCACTGTCAAAATTTAAGTTAAAAAGATAGTGTATTGATAGGAATATGATAGTGCTAAAAATTTGTTATGGGAATTTTCTACGTGTAGGAGGATTTTAGTCCAATTTTAGGGAAACTTCTGTCGAATTTTTCTATGAAATGGACAAGAGTTGTGTTGACCACAATTTTGGTCAACGACGAGTAGACGCAAAAGCGATAATGAAATTTAGCCTTGAATAGAAAGTAAAAACGACACAACCAATTTTATAGTGGTTCAACCCCAATTTGTTGGTAATAGCCTAATTCACTTGGAGTTGTTATATATCCACCTACACTTAAGATCAAATGTATCTGAGTCAACTGAGTCTCTTAAGTATAAGTTGAAAAAATACAATGCTTCTCTCTCTAAGTTCTCAGAAAATGCCCCCAGACTGTCCCAAATCACAATCCCAAAGTTTGACAACTAGAGAGTCTAAAAGTCTAAGAGTCTCCAAAAAACCAAATCCTCCAAATGATGCCATGAGCCTTTTATTTATAGACTCATTAATGAGCCTTTTATAGCCTTTTATTTATAGACTCTAAGTTCTCAGAAAATGCCCCCAGACTGTCCCAAATCACAATCCCAAAGTTTGACAACTAGAGAGTCTAAAAGTCTAAGAGTCTCCAAAAAATCAAATCCTCCAAATGATGCCATGAGCCTTTTATTTATAGACTCATTAATCGTACATGTAAATTCTCCCATTTTTCCGAAGTCCTTGGTTGTTTTTAACCAACTTTGACTAGAAAATGTATTTAAAATATAATGATATGGCTATTACTTCAGGATATTTGAGAGATTCGCGTGGTAGTTACGAGCGATTTGGGTTGAAGTTGTTACTGAGATTCTATAAAGAATTCACTGGGCAATTAACTCTTGAAATTTTGACACATATGCTTGGCTACATCCTCAATCTGACATAGTCGGTCGGCTACATCCTCAATCTGACATAGCTGGTCAGATGACACCCATTTCTAAGATGACTGGTCGGATAAACTATGTGCCTTGTTAGGTGAGACTTCTCCCTGACCAGACAAAAATCTTCTCAGGTCGGATAGATCATTTCCTGACCTGGCAAAACCATCTTTTTCACCAATATCCTTCCTTGGTTAACATACTTACTAACCGCTAATGCTCAACTAGGTAGCCACGAGTTGCCACCTGTCACTTCTGATTGCCACGTTATTAAAATGAAATTTTAGGGATAACATTTGCCCCCCAAGTTTATTATATGATTTTCTCATATGATAAACTTTTCCTCTAAATCCTTGTAAGGATCAGCCAGTAAATTTAATAATTTTCGTGTCTTAAAATTCCAAAAATGACCTTTGGCACTCTCTCGCCTTTTTCAAATTACACGTATGATTAAAATTTTCAATTCACAAAATGAGCAGTTACCAATTTCCCAGAAAGTGGGATAATGGGATATATGAGAAATTGGGAGTTGAGGACTCCCCTATTTTCCTATAAATGACCCCATGTTTGTCTCACTTTCTCATACCAAAACAAACATCACAAAAAGACTCTTCCTTGTCGTTCCTTGCCGTGGCCAATCTCCTCATCAAAGTTTTCGTATCCCATTTTCTCCAAGAAACATCAAAGGAAATTCTTAAGAAATCTAAGGCTCTTCCACCCATTTGAGTAAGTTTTCTCTTCTTAATCTTTACTTTCAAGCATTTTAAGCTTTAAAATTCTACACAAAAACTTGTTAGAACATGTAAATGCCGAAACCCCCTTTTGGAATCCACTCTTGGTATTTTTGTGATGAATCTTTGTAAAATAGAGATTGTGTGGCTATTTTAGTGTAGTTTAGGCCTTGGGTTAGTCAATTTTTCCTCCAATTTCATGAAATTTTGAAGAAAAAATGATTTCCCACTCCACATTGTATATTCGGGTTCATGGGTATAGGATGAGCATTGATATTTTCTTGAGACTTGTTGAACCCTTGAAATTCCACTTTTTGATCTTGTTTGCATGCTCCAAGATTAGGAAAATGTGTTTATGCTTCATGTTACGCTCCATACCTTTTAGCCGATTGAATTTGTTTTTTGCCATCCGGATTCTACTGAGCCGATTGGACCACCAAGCAACTACCTAGCCGACCGGACCCCTTACAGTTGGACCCCTTGGGTGTTTTGCCTCCTCGGGTCCTTAGTTGCTCGGATTCCTTACAACCGCCCGTGCACTTGGCTGCCTTGGCTCTTCGGAACCCACCAAGTCGCTCAGCTATGCACCCTAACCACTCGGGTGTCCTGCCTCCTCGGGAACTTCTAGCCGATCAGATACCATAAGCCCTTAGGAAATTTTGCAAGCTAGCTACTCGGCAATCATGTTTTACTGCTCAGATTAAGCACCTAATCACTCAGGTTCATGCATATTTAATTGAGCACAAAACTCTATAGTTCAAAATCACAATGGACAAAATTATAGGCTTAATGTCCCCGAACATATAACACCCGAAATAACTTCCATTTTCCTTGTGAATTGCTTAAAATTATTCGGCTGCTAAAAAAAATGTCTTCATCTGGGCAGTAAAATGTTTTCACTACTCAAAGAAAAAATTTACTGGGCAGTAAATACTTTTACTACTCACTTTATGTTTCGCTTAGTCACCTCCCCTTCTGTTTTGTAGTTGAATCGCTTCAACTATAGGGGAGGTGACAACCAAACAGACTCTGATTCAGCTCCCACTTCAAGTGACACTCCTCCGAGCAGCGATTCCTCTTCCAAATCTCCCAGCAAATGAACTCTGGAAGACCGTCTTCGTCTTCTCAAGAAAATCCTTCCGCGATCAGATTTATACTTTCTTCAGGAAGATCAGTTCCTTAAGCAGCAACATCAGCACCAATCGATGAGGGTGAAAAAGTCCAATCGACTCCCTCAGAAACAAGATCCCCATGTTGCTCGTAGAGCAACACAAAAAGTGGTAGAACGAGAGCCCTATGTGGGAGAAAATCTATTAGAAGAAGTTGAGACTGAAGCTTCTTCAAAGCCTCTTCGCCAAACTCAAAAAACTAGTAAACCCAAGAGAAAGGTTACCCAGATTTTTGCCACAGAAATCCAACAAACTTCTACACTTAAACTGAGGAAAGAAGAAGATCATGTGCCTTCCTGGTTTGTAGCTAAGCCTTCTAAGCTAAACTCCAAAATGTTTGATAAGCATATTCAGACTTTGGGTCTTGAAGGAGTGAATGTGATATGTCCACACCCACACCAAAGAGCCAATAATCCTGGTGGAGCCGATTGTGCCTGGTCTAAGTATCACATTTATGCAGGAGCTACAATCCCCTTGCATCCTTTCTTTAGGTCAATAGCGAATTACTTTAATGTTTCTCCCTTCTAGATTGCTCCAAATAGGGTACAAGCCCTGTCTGCTCTATACATTCTCTACCACTTCCAGGGCTGGAACCCACCTACCCCTCACGAGGTACACTATTTGTTCAATTTTAGGACTAACCCCAGCCACAAGAATACAGGTTTCTTCCACCTCTTTCATAAGAAAAAAGGAGTTAAGTACCTTCATGGTATTTCCCATAAATCAAATTATGGGAAGAATTATATGGAAAACTTTATTACTGCAGACATTAAAACCAACAACTTGGCTTTTACGCATGCAGGCCCTTTTGATCAACCTCTCCCAACTAGGGACATGCCTGCTCGAGCAGAAGATCTTTCTAACATGCCCCTTGAAGAGAAGGATGTTGAGTAGTGTGTCTCCTTGGAGAATCTCCGATTGGTGGGGTTGTTACCGAACAACCGAGATATTGTCGTGGGCAGTACAATTGGTGAAACAGACATGACTGATCAGTCTAATGATGATACCGATGTAGTGACTAGATAGTTTTCTCCTGTACCATCCCCTCAGCCACGCCGACCAGGTGGTCCAATCATTAGATAGTATCTTCTTGAAAATTCTCATCGACCCGCCTTCTTTGCCAGGCCTGGCAAAGGCAAAAGCATTGAGCTCCTTGAGAAGACAGCTCATCGTCAAAAGACGAGGACGAGATTTTTAACGAAATTCTGAACTCAGGTTTTACTAATAGTAACCATAATTACATTTTGTGATGAGTCTATAGAATTTTATTTTTCACCTATGTTCATTTATTGTTTCTACCAACCAGGTTTTTGCTTTACTTTTATGCAGATCCAATCATGTTCAAGCAGTTCAACACTCCTTCTGCCCAAAAGAGAAAAAATGGTGAAGGTAGCAGCTTGACTCCTCCAAGCAAGGTTATGAGGACTACACCACCTAGCCAGGGGAGACCATCTAATCAATCAATCTCTGTCCCACGCTTGAATCCTCCGTCAATTCCCTCTTCTGCCAGCCTACAAACTACTCGGTCAACCTGCTTAAGCGAGCGTCTTTGCGTCATTGGTGAGTATGACAAAGAGTTACTAGACCATACTCTTCATCATGCAACGATAACTCAGACCTTTGAGACTCTCCCCAGCAAAGCATCAAAGTTGTCCTTCACAAAGGCCTTGCTCAAATTATGAGTGTAAGCATCTTATCAGAAACATTCACTTTCTTATTGATTATTCTTATTATAATATTTCTCAGTTATTTACTCTAAGGGCTTATCACTGTTAGTGATTCTCAACGCCGAGCAATCAACTATAAGGAGCTGATCAAGGTCTTGAATGATCAGTTGGTAGAAGCCCAAGCTAAGATTGAAAATCTGACTAAGTCTAAGAAAGATTTCCAAACAAAGACTGAGCAGGCAGAGAAAACAATTGCCGACCGGGACAAATCTCTAAGGGAGTTGGCTGATGAAAATAACAAGCAGATACAAGCCAACAAGACATTGGCTGACCAGCTAGAGAAAATGACTCATTAGAATGAAGAGTTGAAACAGGACAAAGAAGCTGATTTCTCTCGTTATGAAGAGATCTGCTTCAACTTCTTTTATCATATATGGAAGGTAACAAACCTCTCAACCTCGACTTTCTTTCTGAAGAGGCAAGGGCGGAAGATCTTGCCAATGTGAAGCCAAGGCCTCCGAGGAGGCAGCCATTCTAGCTGGTGTTGTGCCTGCTTCTCCTGCTCTATCATTCCGACCATAGGAGGTTCCAGACGTTGACGATGGTGTTAACCAGGTAGACACTAGTTTAGCCGACCAGTAAACAAGCTTGGCCGACTAGAGAGTCTCTTATCTGACTAGTAGAAACTTTATACCTGGCAGTAACTTACTTGTGTTTTGTTTTGTTTTTTATTTACTTTTGTTGAGACAATTACTTGTTATCAACCTTGGTAGTTTGCTCGCATGGCTGAGTTATTTGACTTCCCATTTTTGTTACTAACTCGAAATATTCTAAGTCTTTTTAGACTTAAAACATTATGAGTTTTTAGAATATGAAATTCCTTTTGATATATGCTTTATATTTTTTCATGAGTACTTAGTTTTCTAAATTAGAAATTTTAGACATTTCATAATTTCCTGCTAAGTATACTTTCTCACACTCTTATTGCTCTAATACTTTATGAGCATAATATTTATTTTTACACAAATATTTGCTTTTAACTTGGAATTTTGAAAGATGCCAAGTTACTTAAGCTTTGATAAACAAGTTAGCTCAATGGCCCTTACTTCGAAAATTTACAAGTCAACGTAAAAACAAATATTTTAACTCGTGCTCTCATTGCTTGTGTTGAAATATATACCAGTATACCCCATGTGCCCCCCAAGTGATCGAGGGTTTAAAGATCCTTGGTCACTTGCTACTTGACCGAATCTGTTCGAGCAATTATTACTCGTGAAACACATTGAATATAAAGAAAATGTTCGAGTAGTTGAACACTGCTTGAACGTACTGAGCAGTTGAACATTGTCCGATTTTATCGATCAGTTGAACACTGTTTGAAAAATTAACACACATGCATATTTTTAGCAAGAGTCGACCACCCTGTGCGTAGTCTCTTTTATTACTCGTAAATTCAAAAAGGACAAAACGTGTCTAATAATGAATCTCAAACAAACCAAAATTGTTCAAAAATAATTGACTGGTCAGCAAATAACCAGCTCATAAACATACGTAAATAACAAGTAAAACACTTGAATCTAATCTACCACTCTGCAAGTGGTATTTATTGATAATATTTCCTCAGGTGCTCTCCATTCCATTAGTTTCTGATCAGCTCACCGTTCAGCCTAGAAAGTTTGTAAGTGTCGGGTGGTATAACTTGCTCGATCTGATATGGTTCTTCCCAATTTGGTCCTAGCACTCCAGCTCCTGGGTCTTTGATGAACACTCTCCTGAGATCCAAATCTCCAACCTGGAACTTTCGATCTTTAACTCTGGAATTAAAATAGCGGGCCACCTTTTGTTGATGGGCAGCAACTCTCAAGCTCGCCTTTTCTCATTTTTCTTCCATAAAATCCAAAGATTCAACCAATAATTGATTGTTCTCTTCTTGGTCATAGGTGCTTCTTCGATGGGACAGGGGGTCGATCTTGATCGGTATCATAGCTTCATAACCATATGCCAAGGAAAAAGAAGAATGATCAGTTGTTGTCCAAGCAGTGGTTTTGGACAACCAGAGAACTTCTGGTAATTCTTCTACCCAAGACCATTTAGCTTGTTCGAGTCGCTTCTTTAGGGTGTCTTTTAACGTTTTGTTTACTGCTTCCACTTGCCCATTCGTTTGTGGGTGAGCCACCGAGGAGAAACTCTTTGTAATGCCATGTCTAGCACAAAAATCAGTAAATAGATCGTGTAACGCCCTGGTTACCCCAGAACAGTTACAGTGATCGGTGAACCGAAAATTTGACCCGCTACCCGAGTCCTTTGGTTAAAAACATGCTCTAAGTGTTATTAACAGGCTAATGTGGAAAACAATAAAAAGGAAAGGATATATTTTATTAAAACTGCTCATGAGCTCAACAAAACATTTACAAGTCATTCATAATACAAAATGGCCACTACTGTTTCAAATTTACAACCTCGCCGACCTAAGCGGCAAAAATAGGGTAAACCCCCTAGTTCCTCTGAGAACTCCTTGGCCATGGTGGTCAAGCGGCCGCATATGTACACATTACCACCTAAGCTCTCCACTTAAGGCTGGGTGAGCTTTTCTTTCCCTTTACTTGCACCACATAGCACCCATGAGCCAAGGCCCGGCAAGAAAAAAAAACACAATATAGCATGATATAATATCAACAATGATCATAATAATCATTCAGGACATTTAGTCCAAGACAGATAGGTGACAGTCGCAAAAGTCACTAAATTGGGAATAGCTCCCTTCAGCCTTGTGACGATAGGGTCACCGGGGCTTAACAGGTAAGTGAACCTTTCATTAACTTAAAGAGGATAGGTGCATGGTGACTGTTCAGCAAGATAACCTTCCTCATGCCCATAGAGTCATAACCTTGGAACATCGTTCCCTAGCCATGTGACAAGCGGTCACCTGGGCCTTAGGCCCCGACTCTGAGTAACTAGTCTTAGACTAGTCAAGCACTTATAAGTTTCATCGACCTTAGGGTCGGTCTAGCATTAATGCCTTAGAGCCATTCAATGCTGATATCGATTAGATCTAATCTTCATTTGGCTCGGCGTTCATGACGCTATGCCATTTTTTACTCTTAGGTCAGTATCCCTGACTAGTCAGTACATATACAAGTATACAACATTTGCTAGCGTTTAATAGGCAATCCATGTCCACATTTATCAATCAACATGCCTCAATACAATCACGCATGTCACATATACACAGGGTGCAGTTTTCTTACCTCAGGTTCGAGCGAGAAATATTATAAGGACGACCCCTGAGAACGATCGATCTTTTGGTTCCTTAGCGGTTACCTAATCACAACCAATTATAACCTCCATTAATGAAAATCAACATGGATAGTGTCTTAACCTAAGCACCACTCTCGGGACCTCGAAACATGCCCACACGGTGAGTAGATTCGATCCCAGGCCTTAAGGATTGAAACCCCAAGTCAAAAACCCTTAAAAACACCCAAAACGGGACTTTGAAGGAACAGAGTAGCGCTACAGCGCTGACCCCTAGTGCCCCAACACTAATCTCAGAACCCTCACCATGCCCAAATACCCCCAGAGTAGCGCTGTAGTGCCCTAAGGTGGGCGCTAAAGCGCTACCTCCAGACCAGGAACCCCCTGAAACCTCCTTCTTCATCTTCTTCAATTCTAACCTGTTTCCAGTGCTTCCAAATCCCATTTTTTGTGCCAAATGAACCCAAAAACCATCCCAACATATCCCAAACATCACAACCATAGGAACCCTAGCCAAAACTCCCAAAAAAACCAAGATCTCAACCTACAAATCTTCGCTGCAAAACATAACTAAAACAGGGCAAGCTAGGAATTTCAATGGTTAGAAACTTACCCAAAGCTCAGCTTATGATGCCCTTCAATGGAGAAACACTCTCCCAAACTCCCAAGGCTTACTTCCCAAGCTTGAATCCTCAAGAATGGTTCAAAAATCTCAAAGGAAAATGAAGGAAAGGATGGTACGGGAAGGCTCTCCAAGTTGCTTTGTTTTTCTACCTCTTTCTCAGCTCAAAATGGTTATATCTATCCTAGGGGTGAAATGACCATTATACCCCTAGGTCAATTTAAGGTTTCTAAAGGCTCCCAAGGGAAAGATTGGTATTTTCCACCTATCTCGTTAATCATAATTAACGCTCTCCAATTCCCGCTATTCTCAATAATCTCAAACACCAATAATTTATATCCAGTTACCCTTTAATTCCCGGTAACGCTCTAATCATTAGAATCACCCCAAGACTCATCCCGAGCCCCGAACTTAAACCTGTTATGACTAGACCGCTAATCAATATTCCAAGGTCGTCTCATGCCGAATAGCTCGAACAAACCCACATTATAATGTGGTCTCAACAACATATCACCGACATGCATACAAATATACAATTATACCCTCAACGGGCCAAATTACCATCACACCCCTGTAATTAAAATGTGGACCCACATGCATGCATTTAACATCATATTATAATATAATTCACATATACATGCATTTATCATTTAATGGCATATTTAAACAAGTATGGCCCTCCCGTCCTACTAATCCCGCCATTAAACCACATCGGAGAATTCGGGGCATTACAGATTGCTATCAAACTGGGACCATTATCAGACACTATCTTTTTTGGCAGACCATAGCGACATATGATATTTTTCACTACAAAATCTAACACTTTCTTTGAGGTGATCGTGGCTAATGGTTCAGCTTCAGTCCACTTAGTGAAATAATCCACAACAACTACCGCGAACTGTACTCCTCCTTTTCCTTTGGGTAGCCTCCTGATCAGATCAATTCCCCATACTGCAAAAGGCCAGGGACTTTGCATTTGTTTTTAAATGTTTGGGGGTGCTCTGGGTATCTTTGCATAGGCTAGAAAAATCCTTGTCACAAAATCTTTTTAGAGAGACTTTGCCCCCCAGCATGATCTCCTCAAAATCCCTCGTGTACTTCAGCTAACTATTTTTTCGACTGGTCGGGCGTCACATATCTAAGTAGCGACATAGAGTACCCTCTTCTATATAACACCCCCTCCATCATGACATACCGACCATCCTGTCTCATTGTCCTCTTGGCATCATTGTGGTTATCTGGTAAGGTGCCTTGTTTGAGGTATGTGAGGATGGGTGTAATCCAAGCGTTAGTTACTGTAATTGGCATTGCTTCCTGCTCGGTGATACTTGGGTTTGCTAAGTACTCTATCGATACTATATTCAGAGTGTCAACATCGTTTGCATTGGCTAATTTTGCCAAGGTGTCTGCGTTGGAGTTTTGCTCTTGTGGCACCAACTTGATTGTGTATTCTTCAAACTGTGCCAGCAAGTCCTTAGCTTTATTTAAGTATGCCACCATATGCAAACCTCTTGCTTGATATTCCCCTAAAATTTGGTAGACCATCAGCTGAGAATCACTATTTACTTCGACTGATCGGGCATGTACATCTCTGGGCAGTCGTAATCCTGCTTAAAGGGCTTCATCTCTGCCTCATTATTGGAGGCATTGAAACCGAACCTCAATGCATAGTGGATTTGATGCTGCTTAGGTGTGATTAATATGAGTCATGCTCCCGCATCATGTTCATTTGAGGATCCGTCCACATAAAGTTGCTAGGTAGGAAGTTTTTCTCTGCCCAGCTACATTTTCTGCCTGGTCGGTAATATTAGGAATTCCTATGCATTCAGCAATGAAGTCCGCTAGAGCCTATCCTTTGATGGCTGATTGGGGTTGATACTTGATCTCGAATTGGCCTAATTAAACAGCCCATTTAAGTAGCCGACCAGAAGCTTTTGGTTTTTGTGAAACTTGTTGTAAGGGCTGGTCAGTGAGCACTTTGATGGGATGCGCTTGAAAATATTGCCGCAGTTTGCGAGATGCAAGTAATAAACAATACACAAGCTTTTCGATCAGCGGGTATCTTAATTCTGCTCCTACCAATCGCTTGCTGACGTAGTAGACCGGATGCTGCACTTTATTTTCTTCTCGTATTAGAGCAGCATTGATAGCATGCTCTGTGACTGCTAAATAATTGAAGAGGTCCTCTCCATCTATGGGTTTTGATAAAAACTGGAGGTTGAGCCAAATGTTTCTTTATGGTTTGGAATGCTTGCTCGCATTCCTCCATCCAGTCAAATTTCTTGCTTCCTCTTAGTAAGTTAAAAAACGGGACATACTTGTCCGTTGATTTAGAAATAAACCTACTTAGAGCAGCAATCTGCCTAGTCAAACTCTGCACATCCTTAGTTCTGGTCGGGGATTTCATTTCTATGAGTGCCTTAATCTTCTCAGGATTGGCCTCTATCCCGTGTGAGTTAACAATAAATCCGAGAAACTTTCCAGAACTTACTCCAAACAAGCATTTGAGGGGGCTCGGCTTTGTAATGACCCAAATTTCCTAAAAAGGTTTAGGACCTTGATTAGGAGCCTGGAAGGGCCATAATTGATTTATTATACCATTAAATGATTATATGCATGCTTATGTGAATTATATTATAATATGATGATAAATGCATGCATATGTGTCCACTTTTCATTATAAGGGCATTTTGGTAATTTGGCCCGTTGAGGCCAGATTTGTATATTTTCATGCATGTTGGTGAATTATAAATAAGACCACATTATAATGTGGATTTTTTTGAGCCATTCGGCATGAGACGATCTTTGAATGCAAGTTATCGGTCTGGTCATAACGGGGTTAATTTCGGGGCTCGGGGTGAGTCTCAGGGTGATTTGAGGATTAGTGCATTACCGGGAATAAAAGGGTAATGGGAGGTGATTTATTAGAATTTGAGAATATTGGGAACAACGGGAATTGGAGGGCGTTAATTATGATTAACTAGATATATGAGAAAGGACAATTTTGCCCTTGGTAGCCTTAAGAGGACTTTAAATGACCTAAGGGTATTTTAGTCTTTTGATCCTAAAGGATACATATCAACCATTAGACACTTAGAAGGTTGTAGAAAACAGAGCATCATCTTCCTCTCCCGTTCATCATTTCTTCTTCTTTTACTTCTTGAATTTTGAAGCTTCTTTTGAGGAACCAAGCTAGGGAATCAAGTCTTGATGATCTAGGGATATGTTCTACCATTGAAGAGGGTGTGATTCTAAGATTGAGGTGAGTTTTAGCCATTAAAACTTTGGTTTTTCTCTGTTTTTCCTTTTGAGTTTCAGCTGGGATTTTGATTTGAAAGTTGAGAATTCAATGGGGTTTTTGGCAAAGTTTGGTTAGGTTATGATGCCTAGGACATGAAGAGTAGATATTTGGGGTCATTTGGGGGTTTGGATGGAGTTTGGGATCAAATTTTAAAGCTTGGAAATGGAAAACTCGAAGGAGGAAGAACCAGGGCTGTTTCAGCCTGGTCCTGACGCTATAGCGCCCAAGGGAGGGCGCTACAGCACTATCCAGGGCCAGACAACTCTAGTTGTAGCGCTGGGGCGCTAGGAGGGCAGCGCTGTTAGCGCTACCCTATTTTTCCTGATGCATATTTTGGGTACTTTTGAGGGTTTTTGGCTTGGGGTTTCAATTCCTAAGGCTCGGGATCGAATCTACTAACCATTTGAGTACGATTCGAGGTTCCGAGAGTGAGGTTTAGGTCAAGAACCTTTTATTGTTGATTTCATTGATTGGATTCCATATTTGGTTATGACTAGGTGACCGCTAAGGGATTAAAGGATTGATCATTCTCAAGGGTCATTCTTAATATATTTCTCAAACCAGAGGTAAGAAAACTGCACCCCATATGTGACATGCATGATTATTAATGAGGCATGTTGAGTGTTTTAAATGTGGACTTTGATTGCATAATAAATGCTTAGCAATCTTGCTTTTCTGTGAATGGCACTGACCTATGAGTTAGGAATCAGCAATGGTGTGAGTACTAACTACGAAGCTATGACTTATTAGTCAAGTTCGGCAGTAGTACTGAGCACTGGTCGTATGGTATTGGTTTATGAGTCAAGAACGGTATTAGCGTGTTTAACATAAGCCGAAAAGATTAGATCTAATCGACATAAGCATTATCATCATAAGCATGAAATGCTTGACCGACCTTATGTTCGATGAAATCAAAAGCGCTTGTCTAGTCTAAAGGCTAGTTACCTAGAGCCTGGGCCAGAAGGCCCAGGTGACTGCATCGTCACATGGCTAAGGGTGCGGAGCCCAAGTTCATGACTTACACATTAGTCACTTATCTAATTCAAGTTTGTGACTCCATAATCACTCATCTGATTAGGGTGCAAAGCCCAAGTTAGTGACTCCATACTCACTCATCTGATTAGGGTGTGGAGCCCAAAGTGTGACTCACTCATCTGATTTGGGCTATAAGCCCCAGTATAATTACCAAAATCACAAAGTGATATTCACTCATCTGATTAGGGTACGGAACCCTAGTGCATGACTTAATTGTCACTTATTTGAGTCACTTATTTTAGATGGACACATTGGCCATCTACTTTCTTTATGACTTGATAGTCATCAATAAAAAGGGCAGGGCCCATAAACCATCTATACAAAGGGCCGCCCATGAGTCATCTACACAAAGGACAGGGCCCACAACTATTATTTGGACTTAATTGCATGCATGAGTAGGGTTACTACTGCTAGGCATGCCTTTTATGACTTAGTAACATGTCATTACTATTCATGAGCATATTGAGTTTTCTTGCTGGGCTTTGGCTCACGGGTGCTATGTGGTGCAGGTAAAGGAAAAAGAAAGTTAGACCATCCTTGAGTTGGAGAGCATAGGTGACGATGTATACATATGTGGCTGCACGACCGCCATGGCCGAGGGTTGAAAGAAGAACTAGGGTTAAACCCTATTTTTCCGCTTAGGTCGGCTGGTTGTAAATATTTTGTTGTAATTAACCTTTAAATTATATTTTTTGGATCCCAATGTATACAGTAAACGTTTTAGTGAAACGTTATATCTTAACCAAAAATTTTATCCCTGAACTGCTAATCATACTTAGTTACACGATTATTGCCGAATGACTTGATTAGCGAGTTTAGCACTGTTTAAAATACACACTGTAACGGTCCCTGTGTAGTAGGGCATTACAAGCTTCATGCGATACTTTCTAAGTATTGCAAAGCACTCCCCCAGATCTTGTACATGCCCCCCAGCTTCCTTCGATTTGACCAGGATTTCATCGATGTACACCTCCATGTTTTTGTCGATCAAGTCGCGTAACATGTCATTCACTAAATGCTGGTAGATGGCACCTGCATTCTTCAAGCTGAATGGCATAACATTATAACAGTATAATCCTATGTTTGTTCGAAAGATGGTATGCTCTTCGTCGGGAGGGTGCATACTTATTTGATTATACCCAGAGTAAGAGTCCATGAAGGACAAAGTTTCATGACCAGAAGTTGCATCAACCAATTGGTCTATCCTAGGCAGGGGAAATAGTCCTTAGGACATGCTTTATTCAAATCGGTGAAGTCCACACAGGTCCTCCACTTCCCATTGGACTTGGGCACTAACACTGGGTTAGAATCCCAGGCCGAGTAGTAAGCCTTCCTGATGATCCCATTTTCCTTCAGTCGCTCGACTTCTTTCTTTAGATCTCTTGCTCGTTCCTTGTCAACCAACCTTCTCTTCTGCTGCACTGCTAGGTAGTTTTTATCCACGTTGAGCACGTGGCTGATCACAGTTGGTGAGATACCCACCATATCCTTGTGAGACCAGGCAAAGACGTCTTGATTCCTTTGCGAAAACTCTACCAGTTGTGCTCTCATTTCCACCTTTAAATTCTTTCCAACTTTGACCACTCTGGTCGGTTCGTTCTCATCTATCGGGACCTCCTCTAAGTCTTCCATAGGTCCTACTTCACCCTCCAAATCCCCAAAGCGAGGATCAATTTCCATTCCCTCATTTTGGGCAAAGCCCTATTTGGTGACTTCATCACCGGAAGGGGTCTGTTGCTCATTAACACCAGGAGTACTTTCCTGGTTGGTAACTTTTAAAACTTTTTCTTGGTCGGCTAAATTCAGAATGTTATATTGGTCGACATCCATCTCGTCTACTACTTCTTCTCTCTCCTCGCACACAATCATATTATTCTCCTTGGTTCCCCTCCATGCCTTAACCACTGAAGCATTGTAGCATTCCCTGGCTTCTCTCTGGTCTCCTTGGACACAACCTATGCCTGCACTAGTCAGGAATTTTATGGAAAGGTGCCATATAGACACCACTACGTGTAGAGACCTGAGTAGTGGTTGACCAATCACAACATTGTACGCCGACGAACAATCTACTATCAAAAACTCTGTCATGGCTGTCTCATGCCTAGGAGCATCTCCTGCTATGAACGGTAACTTGATTATTCTGGATGATGATAATCCTTTTCCAGTGAACCCATAAATAACTTGAGAGAATTGTTTCAAGTCATTGATGGACAATGTAATGCCCCGAATTCTCCGGTATGGTTTAATGGCGAGATTAGTAGGCCGGGAGGGCCATACTTGTTTAATTAAGCCATTAAATGATAATATGCATGTATATGTGAATTATATTATGATATGATGTTATATGCGTGCATGTGGGTCCACATTTAAATATTATGCTGTTTTGATGATTTGGCCATTGAGGGTGAATATGTGTATTTGGGTGCATATTGTGAATTGTGAATGAGATTCCATTATTATGGAGATATATTCAAGCTATTTGGCATGAGACAGTCATATATAATGGATTAGCGGTCTTGTCATAACGGGGTCAATTTTGGGGTAATAGGAATGTTTATTTGATGATGAATTGGGAATATTTGAGATCAGGAGGAAATTTCGGAGGTTTTGACTATAATGTCCTCGGGGGTGTTTTCGGGACCCCGAGCACTAGGTTTTATTTGAGGTTACTTAAGCTTGAAGTAGCTTATCAGATAGAACGTACGTTAGAAAACCTCTTGTTCTCCATTTCGTTAGTTTGTTTCACCGTTTGAGCCTTTTCGAAGATATCTCGAGTTCTAGGAGTCAGAATCAAGCGAGGATCGAGGCATAGCGATCCTAGGAAATATTAGAAGCTTCTTAACCGAAGGATTTTACGAGAAACAACCCAATCAAAGGTAATCGAAGTTTAAGTTTTGAGTTTTTCAAGTTTCTAAGCTTTGAATTAGATTTTTGTAAATTGTTGAGTTTTTGGTTGGTTTGAACCTTGGGTTTTGGAGCTTTGGGAAGCTTGGGAACTTTTTTTTGATGATTGGGGAATGTTTAGGCATGTTTTGGAGGATTTGGGAAGTTGAAAACACATTTGAGAATGGTTCTGGGTTGGGCGCCGCGGCCCTAGCTCGAGGAGGCAGGTGGGCTTTCTGTTCTTGCTAGGCGCTGCGGCCCTTGATGAAGGGCGCCGCGGCCCTTGCCTCAGGAAATTATGGGGGCCGCGGCCCAAGGTGCTAGGGCCGCTGCCCTTGCCCAGTTTTCACCCCGTTTGGACGTTTTGACCCCGGGAACCTAGTTATAGGCCTTGAGAGTGTTCCTACTACTTAGTTTAGTCTGGATTGATCTCTCGGAGGCTAGATATTGGTTTGGGAACCGATGTTGATCATTATTATTAATGATGTCTCGTGTTTGGTTATGATTAGGTGACCGCTAATGGACTAAAGGTTGATCGTTCTCAAGGGTCGCTCTTTTTATCATTCTAGCTCGAATTTGAGGTAAGAAAATAGTGTATGAATACAATTGCACCCTGTATATGTATATGACATGCATGAGTGTTATTTAGGCATGTTGGTTGATAAATGTGGACATGGATTGCATATTATATGCTAGCCAATGATGTATACTTGTATATGTACTGACTAGTCATGGATACTGACCTAAGAGTCAGAAATGGCATAGCGTCATGAACGCAAGGCCAAATGAAGATTAGATCTAATCGATATCAGCATTGAATGGCTCTATGGCATTATTGCTGGACCGACCCTAAGGTCGATGAACTTATAAGTGCTTGGCTAGTCTAAGACTAGTTACTCAGAGCCAGGGCATGAGGCCCCGGTGACTGTTGTCACATGGCTAGGGAATGATGTTCCAGGGTTATGACTCAATGGTCATGAGGAAGGTTATGTTGGTGACTATTCACCATACACCTATCCTGTTCAAACTTATGAAAGGATCACTTATCTGTTAAGCCCTGGTGACCCTATCGTCACAGGGCTAGAGGGGGGGTTGTACCCACTTTTGTGACTGTCACCTATCTGTTTTGGATTGATAGTCCTGAATGATTATTATGATCATTGTTGATATTATATCATGCTATATTATGTTTTCTTGCTGGGCCTTGGCTCATGGGTGCTATGTGGTGCTGGTAAAGGGAAAGAAAAACTCACCCAGCCTTGAGTGGAGAGCTTAGGTGGTGATGTGTACATATGCGGCCGCTTGACCACCACGGCCAAGGAGTACTCAGAGGAACTAGGGGGTTTACCCTATTTTTGCCGCTTAGGTCGGCGGGATTGTAAATCTGAAACAGTAATGACCACTTTATACTGAGAACAACTTGTAAATGTTTTGATTAGCTCTGCAGAGCAGTTTGTAATGAAAAATATCCTTTCCTTTTTATTGGATTTTACACCTTAACCTGTTAATCACATTTAGAGCACGTTTTTAACCAAAGGACTTGGGTAGCGGGTACAATTTTTGGTTCACCGTAACTGTTCTGGGTTAACCAGGGCATTACAGACAATTTCATCTTTCCAACTAGGCATCTCTTTACTTTCATGTTTGCAATTTGGACTGTAATGAAGAGCGGGTCATTATGAGGATACCTCATGTGTCTAGCATCATCCTCTGTAAAAGTAAGAGACTCACTCTTGTTTGGAGGTCGCTCCTCTACAGTCATGACTTCTGATGTTGCATCCACTTCATGTCAAAGTGTCCGGGCATATTTTTCCCTTGCTTTATTACTATCCCCAGCCAAATTTGGACCTCCACATATAGTGTCTAAAGTAAAGTCCATAGGCTCGAGTTGCAAGGGTGGAGATCACTGCCGTTTGAACCCAGGATTGTTGTTGCTTCCTTCTCCTTGGGGTTTCTCTACTCGGTACTTTTTCAACTTTGCCGACTGGAGAAGAAATTCTATCTCATCCTTGAGATGATTGCATTCATTCGTATCGTGACCATAATCTCCATGGAAATGACAAAACTTATTCATGTCTCTTTTACTCATCTTTTTCCTGATCGGTGGGGGTTTTCGGTAGGGAACCTCTTGATGACTAGCGAGATATATTTCTGCCCGGCTGGCCGAGAGAGTGGTGTAATTAGTGTACCGAGGCTCATACTTGGTAGGCTTATCATTTGGACCTGTCTTGGCCTTCTTTTCTTCATGGCGGTCAGACCTGTTATTTCCACGTTTCTTTCCACCATTTTGAATGTTTCCACTATTCTTAGGAGGGTTAGCTGATCTGCCCGGATTATTTATGCCCTTCTCCTCTTTCTCGATCGCGTCATCCAACTTCATATACTTGTCCGCTCAGTCAAGAAATTGTTGAAGTGTTGAAATTGGATTTCTATGTATATTGTCCCACAAAGGGCTTCGATAAATGATTCCAGAGGATATGGAAACCATCTTTCCCTCATCTTCGACAGTAGTTGCTCGGTTGGATTCTCGCATGAACCTCTATATATAATTCTATAGAGATTCATCATTTCCTTGTTTGATATCTGCCAAATGGTTGGCATAAACTGGTGGAGTCCGGGCAGCGCTGAATTGTCTACAAAACTCCTTCTAGAATGTTTCCCAAGAGGTAATGGAATTCGTCTTAAAATTCCAATACCATTCTTGGGCAGTATATGACAATGTAGTCGGGAAAACTCTACACCGATAATCGTCCCTTACCCTAAGCAGTTCCATCTGGTCCTCAAATTTCCCAACATGTCTGATGGGATCCACTTTTTCTGTATACACCAGTAGCACCAGTGCTTTATATTTTTCCTGTAATGCCCCGAATTCTTCGATGTGTTTAACGGCGTGAATAGTAGGCCGGGAGGGCCATACTTGCTTAATTATGTTATTAATTGATAAATGCATGTATATGTTGATTATATTATGATATGATGTGAAATGCATGCATGTGAGTCCATATTTCTTATTACAGGGGTGTGATGGTAATTTGGCCCGTTGAGGGTAAATTGATTATTTGTACACATGTTGGTGATATATCTTGAGACCACATTATGTTGTGGGTTTGTTCGAGCCATTTGGCATGAGACGATCAAGGAATGTTAATTAACGGTTTGGTCATAACAGGCTTAAGCTCGGGGCTCGGGGTGAGTCTCGGGGTGTTTTAAGGATTAGAGTGTTACCAGGCATTAAAGGGTAATGGGATGTGAAATATTGGTGTTTGAGAATATTGAGATTAGCGGGAATTGGGAAGCGTTAATTATCATTAACGATGTAGGTGGAAAGTGCCAAAATTACCCTTGAAGTGGTTTTAGAAGCTTTAAAAGACCTAAGGGTATTTTAGTCTTTTGGCTTGGATATATATGGTTTTAGATGGCTGTAGAAACCATACAAACAGAGCAAAAACAGAGAGTGAACTTTCTCCTTCCCGTGCATCCATTTCTCTCTTTCCTTCTTTGGAGTTTTGAGCTCAAAGGGTGGAATCAAGCTAGGAGATCAAGGGGATGAGGTTTTAGGCTTGGTTCAGCTGTTGGGGAGGATTTAATTTCAGGTTTGAGGTGAGTTTATCCATTGAGTTTCTGGTTTATCTCTGTTTTCGTTTTAAGATTTCAGCTCTAGATTTTGGTATGGAAAGTTAGAATCAAGGGGAGTTTTTGTGGTGTTTTACTTGGGTTATGATGGGGGAGAGTTATGGGTGATGTTTGGAGGTTTAATTGGGTGTTAGGTTGGTGTTTTAATTGGGTTTGAAGGGTTGGTTCAAGAGAAAACGCAAGGGAAGAAAAACAGGGGTTTTGGCTGAACTGGAGCTTGCGCCGCGGCATGGCCAGGGTGAGCCGCGACCCTTGGGGGCTGCTGAGTTTGGGCGCCTCTGTTTGAGGGGCGGGCCGCGGCATGGCCAAGGAGGGCCGCGGCCCTTTAGGTATTTTTGGCCAAAATAGTGTTTTTAGCATGGGGATTCAAGCCTAAGGCCTCGGGGTTGAACCTACTACCCAGTTGAGTAGTGTTTAATGTCCCGGAGGTTAGGTTTTGGTTTGGGAACCTTTTATTGTTCATTTTATTGATGGAATCCCATAATTGGTTATGACCAGGTAACCGCTAAAGGACCAAAAAGTTGATCGTTCTCAGGGTTGTTCTTGTATTCATTCTTGCTCAAACCAGAGGTAAGAAAACTGCACCCCAAGTGTGACATGCATGGATATTCATGAGGCATGTTGGTTGTGTAATGTGGACATGGGTTGAATATAGAATGCTTAGCACATGTTGCTTACTTGTGCATGGTACTAACTCATTAGTCAGGTTTGGCAAAGGTGCTAGTATCAACTGTGAAGTTGTGACTCATTAGTCAGGTTCGGCAGTGGCACTAGGCACTGGTCACGTTGCACTGACTCATCAGTCAGAATTGGCAAAGGTGTTAGTATCAGCTGTGAAGCTGTGACTTATTAACCAGGTTCGACAGTGATACTGGACACTGGTCACATAGCGCTGACTCATTAGTCAGGACGGCCTTAGCGTGGATCACGCAAGCCAACAGAGATTAGATCTAATCGACTATTAGCATTGAATGACTCAAAGAGCATTAATGCCAGACCGACCCCGAGGGTCGATGAATGAAATAAGCACTTGGAGGCTAGTGGCTTACCTAGCAGCCACTCTCCCCCGCCAGAATCATGTGATGTTCACTCGCTTGTTGGAAAGCTTTATGTTCAGTGTGATTATAATGATAATCATTTGATAACGTTTATGAAAAGTATTATGTTTTCTTGCTGGGCTTTGGCTCATGGGTGCTATGTGGTGCAGGTAAAGGGAAAGAAAAGCTCACCTAGCCTTGAGTGGAGAGCTGATGTGGTGATGTGTACATATGCGGCCGCTTGACCACCACGGCCAAGGAGTTCTCAGAGGAACTAGGGGGTTTACCCTATTTTTGCCGCTTAGGTCAGCGGGATTGTAACTTTAAAACAGTAATGACCATTTTGTACTGAGAACCACTTGTAAATGTTTTGTTTAGCTCTGCAGAGCAGTTTGAAATAAAAATCTCCATTTCCTTTTTATTGGTTTTATACCTTAACCTGTTAATTACACTTAGAGCACGTTTTGACCAAAGGACTCGGGTAGCGAGTCAAATTTCCGGTCCACCGTTCACCGTAGCTGTTCTGGGGTAGCCAGGGCGTTACATTGCCGGTGGATGGGCTGCTCTAATCCGTCCACAAAATGGACTACCACTCCTATGGTCTACCACATCTATCCCGGAAGGTCGTTTTGATAAACCTTGCATCGTAGCTGTTAGCGCATCAAGCTGGGCTTGAATGGCTGGTGCAACTGACGAGGCTACAAGGTTTTGACCTCACGGTCGGGCATTTCCATCTGGTGCACTGTCATCAAGTATTTCTACTTGATCGGTAGGGCGGTTTAGATCTTGCCCTTCGATCGGGACAGTCTTCCTCTTGTTGCTGATAACGTCCCTTAGATCCTTTAGGGAAGCATGTCCTCCTAACTGATCAAACACTTTGCTCTTAGATTTTTCAGAGGGCTTATTGCGCGAGACCTACTCTCTCCCACTACGCTAACTGCCAGGATGTAGTGGCGGCTTCTTGGCACGGCCCGGATAGTCCTTTCCTCCTTGTTGGTCATTTACCTCTTTCTCCTTTGACCAGTCGGTGTGATGACTATCAGCCTCATCCCGACCATATCCGTCTTTATACTGTGAAGTTTTCCTATCTCGAGGAGCTCTGGTCTGATTATGCCTGAGTGGAGTCTTCCTACTGCCCGACTGGTGACTCCCTGTTCTAGAAGTTTCTGACCGGTGGGTCCTAGAAGGGGTTCTAGAATTCTCCCCTTGCATTGAGGTAGTCTCGGAGCAGACCCCATCATCTCCCCGACCAGTGGGATTACTTCTACTTCAATCTAGCCCCCGAGAATCGGCTCTGCCAGCGGACCTCTGACCAACATTATTATTTCTTGCTTCTTGGGTGGTTGCTCGTGTTATGGCTTGGGCATTGGCCTGGGTCAACTGAGTAGCCGCTTCCAAAGAAAATGCTACCTCGCGATGTCGTCGGTCAACCTCCTCCTGTCGTCACCTGATCTCTTCACTTCTAGCATCCATTTCCCATTTTCGTTGCTCAAATGCAGCCTTTTGCCTAGCCATTTCTTTAGTGAAAGACTCCTGTCGAGCATTTAATTGCATCATCTCTTCTTGGAAAGCCGACAAGGCTTCCTGGAGTTGTTCGACCTCTAGAATCGTCTCCTCGAGAAAGACCCTGAGTTCAGTGTCAGGGTTCTCAGGTGTAGGACATTCTAATCTAACAGGTTCTTTTGATGTACCGAGATTTCTGGGCACCATATTGGTAGGATAGTAGTGTGTTTCCTCTATTCAGGCTCTCAATGAAAGCACCAAAAATGTTGACCACGATTTTGACCAACGGTGAGTAGACGCAAAAACGATAATGAAATTTAGCCTTGAATAGAAAGTAAAAATGACACAACCAATTTTATAGTGGTTCAGCCCCAATTTATTTGTAATAGCCTAGTCCACTTGGAGTTGTTATATATGCACCTACACTTAAGATCAAATGAACCTGAGCTAACTGAGTTTCTTAAGTATAAGTTGAAAAAATACAATGCTTCTCTCTCTAATTTCTCAGAAAATGCCCCATACTGTCCCAAATTACAATCCCAAAGTTTGACAATTAGAGAGTCTAAAAGTCTAAGAGAATCCAAAAAATCAGATCTTTCAAATGATGCTATGAGCCCTTTATTTATAGGCTCATGGATCGTACATGTAAATTCTCTCGTTTTGCCGGAGTCCTTGGTTGTTTTTAACCAACTTTGACTAGAAAATGTATTCAAAATACAACAATATGGCTATTACTTGGGGATATTTGAGAGATTCGCGCGGTAGTTACGAGCGATTTGGGTTGAAGTTGTTACTGAGATTCTATAAAGAAGTCACTGGGAAATTAACTCTTGAAATTCTGACACATCCGGTCGGCTACATCCTCAATCTGACATAGCTAGTCGGATGATACCCATTTCTTAGAAGACTGGTCGAATGAACTATGTGTCTGGTCAGGTGAGACTTCCCCCTAACCAGACAAAAATCTTCTCTGGTCGGATAGATCATTTCCTGACCCGGCAAAACCATCCTTTTCACAAATATCCTTCCTTGGTTAACATACTTAAAAACCATTAATGCTCAACTAGGTAGCCACGAGTTGCCACTTGTCACCTCTGATTGCCACGTTATTAAAATGAAATTTTAGGGATAACAAGTTGGATAACAAATGGCAGACTTTCAAAAGAGTATGAAGAAGGAGTTGACAATTTTATTAAGTTAGCCTTAGAAAATACAACAGATCCTTCCAGAGTTCATTGTCCCTATAGAAAATGTTCAAATTTGATAAAATTGGACATAATGGAGATAAAGAGTCATCTATACTTTAAGAGAATGGACCAACATATGTCAAGTGGATTTGGCACGGAGAAGAAGAAGCAAAAAAGTAATGGTTCACCAATACTTAATGTAAGGTCCAAAAAATGTTAATAGGGTTTAGTGTCTTGATTAGCGTGCCGAGAGGGCATAATTGGATAATGTGTGATTTATTGATTAAATGCGTGACTATGTGGCATGCATGATTTATATGATAATATAATATATTTATATGCATGTTTATGAGTATAAAATATACATGTGGGTCCGTTCTTGTTTATAAGGGCATATCTGTAATTTTGGCATGTTGAGAGCATAAATGTGATTATATGCGTTAAATTATTGAGACCACTTTATTATGTGGATATATTTGCAGTATTCGGCTCGAGGCGATCCTAGTGAGCGGATTAGCAGAATAGTCACAGCAGAGTTTAATACCAAGCTCAGGGTGAGCATATGGGTATTTTGGGAAACTTAACATATATTTGGGGTTTATCGAGTAATGGGTAAGTCTTTGGAAGTTAGTTGGGCATGACAGGATTAATTGAGAATTTGTAGGATGACTCAAGGAATTAGCGAGAATTTGGGTTAATGACCATTTTGTCCTTAAGGACAAATAGGAGGCTGGGTTAGTATAATGGGCATTTTGGTCATTTTAATTAAAGAGATATAGTTAGTAAGAATTAGAATTAGGCTAGAATAATCAGAACTTAATAGAAACTTCTCAAACTCTCTCTCCCTCCCTCTTACACGTTCACTTTCTCTTCCTCTCTTGTGCCTTGGAGCTGAAAGGATTTATGAAGGGAAAAGCTTGGAATTAAGCTGGAAATCTGGGGGAAACTAAGCTAGGAACAGTCAAGGAATTCCTGAGAAGTTAAGTTATCAACTTAGGTAAACTTTAGATTCTAATTGTTGAATTTAGGTTGGGTTTGGATTTGTTTAGGGGTGCTTGGGTTGGTTTCTAAAAGTTTTGAGAAGAATGAAGTTGAGGGTGTCATAATGAAGTTGCAATTGAGAGTAGGGTAGAGGTGGCCTCCTAATGAGCTCTAACTAACCACTACTGTACCTTGCGTTAGGATTAGACTTCCGCCATCTTTTATCAATTCTTATCATCATGAAAGAAACTTAATATTATAACAGAACCATAGTCAAAATATTCGGTAGTCCCTTAAAACTATCGTTGTACTACCGGTTGTATCCTGTTGTATTTTCGGTAAGTAAATAATTAGAATCTTATTTATTTATATATATATATGATTGTTTTCATTAAAGTTATAATAAACATCTACTAATTATCAAAAAATTCTGAATAATTTAAAATTTAAAATAATAGGATTCAAGTATTTTTGTTATTGTACGTGTGCTTATATTTTTTTATACACTTCGTACAACATAATATTTAAACTTTGACTTTGACACCATAAATTATTCAAAATTTAAAAAAAATTAATAGAATGACTACAGTAATTACAATATATATCATCAAATAAAAGAAATAGAATTATAATTATTCAGGCACTAAAAACACAAAAATGGTGCACCAGTAATCCCCTTTTAGGAGGACTACTGAATAATTACCATATGTGACATCTATGCACCAACTTGAGGGGAAGTGTTGATTTACCATAATATTAGTTGTGATATTAATCCTTGGTGATTTTTTCCTATTTTAGGAATGCATCGCTGTAAATGAATCGATGGAACTAGTTGTGAAATAGAATAATGGGATGTAATTATTGGGTGAAAATCATATATAGTAGCTTTGTGTAAACATGAAAATATCAATGAAAAATACGATTTCATTGTTAAGAGCGAAGGCTAAGGCTAAGGCTAAGGCTTTCTCTTTATTTCTGAATCCTTTTAGTATTTTTTTCTAATATTGTTAAAAGCGTCTATTCTTCTTTCCCTAAGACAAACATCTATCATGTTTCTAGATCTATTATTGAGGTTGACCATGGCCTTGCCTTGGGGCTGATTGAGGATAGGGGTTGGTTGGAGGACATTCTCCTATTTGTAGGGATGACAACGAGTACAGTATGCCTATTCCACAATCCTAATAAAGTTATACTCATACCCTGTCCTATTACTCTACAATTTTTTTGTAGGAAGGGTACGGGTATTACCTTAATAGATGTGGATGCTCAAAATTTCATGCTTGTAAAAGACCTAAAATACATGCTTAGGCCCATGAACGCCTAAATGCACGATTGAGTCGTGATGACCCTCGGGCCATCGTCGTCTCGCAATTGCCTACTCTAGGCGCCCCCAGCGAAGCCACATCTCACGCAGGAGCGTCTCGCGAGGCCCTTGCCTGGCCTAGACGAGAGCCCAAAAAGGTCATGTCCGGGCATGCATCACCTCCATTGGCTCCACGCACCAGCGTGTATGGCCTTATACGCCCACCAATAGCCTCGCGCCCCTGTCCCTCGAAAGGCAGGCTTACGGGACCTCAGCATCTTGCGCCCCTGGCCCTCGGCAGATGGCCTCGCGAGCTCTCAGCGCCTCGCGCCCCTGGCCCTTGGCTGATGGCCCCATGAGCCCCTAGCGCCATGCGAGGCGGTGTCTTTCCCTAACCTCGGCCGCGCGCACAAGGCCCAGCACCAGGCGGCCTCGCGAGATGGTGTCTCGCCCATGCCTCGGCCGCGCACACAAGGCCCAATACCAGGGGGCCTCACGAGACGGTGTCTCGCCCATGCCTCGGCTGCATGCATAAGGCCCAGCACCAAGCGGCCTCGCGAGACGGTGTCTCGCCCACGCCTCGGCCACGCGCACAAGGCCCAACACCAGGGGGCCTCACGAGATGATGTCTCGCCCTACCCTCAGCCGCGCGCACAAGGCCCAGCACTAGGGGGCCTCGCGAGATGATGTCTCGCCCTACCCTCAGCCGCGCACACAAGGCCCAGCACCAGGCGGCCTCGCGAGACAGTGTCTCGCCCCAACCTCGGCCGCACGCACAAGGCTTAGCACCAGAGGGCCTCGCGAGGCGATGTCACGCACATGCCTACGAGTGCTGCACACAACCAACCCAAGGGCTCCTTCTCGCGCCTCATCCAGGCCAGCACCTCGTGCGCCCAAGGCATCCTAGGTGGCCTCCCACTTGACACCTCAAGTGGATGTCTCCTATGAAGACCTATCAAGACTCCAACATTTAGAGGTAAAAGCCCAAGTATAATTCAAAAGGATCGTACTAGTACAAACTTGTACGGGGTAGGACCTTTAAGACCCCGTACGTCTGATACAGATACTCATGCCAGACAAGTAGTGGGAGTACTAGGAGAGGGGACATGGCATGTATGTCTCTGGTCAGATGTCAGAATTGACACCACCACCACATGCACTACTACGCCTGGCGCCACTCCTCTAACATTCGTACAAAATAAGTAGAGGAGACATCCTCATGGCATCTGGCCACGTATTGGAGCCAACACCCCTACCCCTGAGACCACTCTCCTGACAGTGTACTTGTGTACCACCTGGTCCCCTGGACCACAATGTATCCAGGGCCATTAGAGCCCACTATAAAAGGAATTCCAATTCCACTTGGAAGGGGGTTGGAAAAAACACTGTAGCATTACACCATAAGAAATACAAATTTAGTTCACCATTTTTCTTCTGATATGTTCTTTGAGTTTCCAATTAGATCTTTAAAGTTTTTCTTTTGATCATCTCTACATTTCTATTTTTCTAACTTAACTTGGTTGATGAGTTCTCATCGTCAACAGTTTGGTGCCGTCTGTGGGAAGGATAGATTGCAAGTCACTGTTCTTCCGTCGATTCTGATAAGAAAAAAAATGTCGCGACGTTCGAAACGGTTGAGAGAGCTGCGCGAGGTGGAATTCCACCTTGACGGAGATCAGCTAAAAGCCTCCATGAGGGATCCTCCTCCACCTGCAAACATGGAGGCCCCAAGGGAGCCTGAGGCGCCCAGAGACGAAAGGGAGGCCTCGTCCACGGCAATCCCACCTGAGGAGGATCGCCCAAGGTCGGCGACTGCCCCGACAAGGGGTGCCAATGAGTTCCTGCCTCCAAAGTCGCTGCAGGTGCCAAACCCTGGTCAGCAGGATCCAGGGCCATCGAAGCGCTGGGCTGACAAGCACCCTCGGGTCCACTCAGTCAGCTCAAGCTCGAAGTCTCAATTCTACGAAGACAAGATACGAGAACTTCACTGCAAGAATCAGAGGCTAGAAACCACCTTGGAAAACATGCAAGAGGTGCTAAATGGGTTGTTGCAAGGGAGATCAAACGTGACACTACCTAAGCGCAAAGAGAGAGACCAGAGGGGGGTAGAAACCACTGTCCCAATAGATGATGGAAAGACGCGACTCTCCACTAGTAACACCCCCCGAACAAAGCAGCACAAACATCCCGAACCACCGAAACAGCCCCAGGAGCCAGAACTAAAGACCAATGCTGCCCCTCGCAACGATGACGAGGTCACCTCAAAGAGAGCACCCTCAGATTTACGAGAGGTGCTCAAAAAAAAGAGGGCGGGTAAAAGGACCGCACCCCCTATGGCACCCCGAGAAGGCAAAGGGGGATCTTAACCTGTCCGCTTTGAGAGACTCCCTAAGCAAAAGGAGGCAGGACCTGGACACAGAAATGAGGAGCCTGCGAAGCAAAATCATCACCCCCTCTGGAGGTCAAGCTCTTGAGGAAGAATTCAATCATGAGTCACCCTTCATCAGGGAGATCCAAGCCATTCGGCTCCCAGCCAACTTTAAGGAGCCCCATATGACCCCCTACGAAGGAACATAGATCCAAAATACCATCTGGACGCATTTAACGATCTGATGAAACTGAGGGGAATTAGTAGCGGGGCCAGATGTCACTGCTTCGCTGTCACATTGAAAGGGCCTGCGTACAAATGGTTCAAAAGACTTAGACCGGGATCCATCGATCCTAGCAACAGTTTTCTGATGAATTCATCCAACAGCACCACGTCGTGCGGGACTACACAATGCCAGGCACCAGCCTCACCAATGCGAAGCAAGGAGAAAATGAGAGTCTAAAGAGCTACATTCACAGGTTCAATATGGAGGCAGCTAAAGTGGGGAGCCTAGCCCACCGAGAGCTGAAAATGGCCATCACAGTTGGAGTGCGCCCAGGAAGCAAATTATGGGATAACATGCTCAAGAGGGAGGTCACAGACTTGGATGATTTCTACGAGCGGGCGCAAAAATATATTCGTGTGGAATATGGTCATGAGAGCCTCAAGGCCGAAAAAGACTAAAATTCACCAAAGCCCTCAATCCGGGAGAACCAAGGCAATGCCAAGAAAAAGAGGGTCTATGAGGGGGCAAGGGATGATCGACCCCAGAAGCATCAGCACTCTGACGAGCGCAGAAAAGGCCCGTACACCTATTATACTGACCTCACTCATGTGAGAGAGCATATTTTCATTACGAATGCAAATCAGGTCCCTTTCAGAAGGCCCCCGCCAATGAAAAAAGATCAGTCTAAAAGAGACCCCAGCAAGTATTGTCAGTATCACAAAGATATAGGCCACACAACTGCGGAATGCAACCATTTGAAGGTGGAGATTGAGGAGCTCATCCATAGGGGGAATTTGGGTAGATATGTGTGCAAGGAGAACCATAGGCCAGAAGAAGGAGCATCCTCGCCGCGGGCATGAGAAGTAGCCCTAGAAGTGCAAGGAGAGGTCAGGACCATCTTTGGAGGACCAGGGTTCGGGCGCGAATCAAGGAAAGGATGAGATAGATATGCTAGGGAGGCCAAGCAAAGTCCACCACCGTGCGTCCTGAGTCTGGAGCAGCGCCCCCCAAAGAGTTTCACGAGTGAAAATGACTCAATAACTTTCATCGAAGACGACGCTTGAGGTGTACACTTCCCCCACAATGACCCCCTAGTGTTGACAGTCCAGCTTGCTAACATAAGGGTACATCGGGTCTTGGTGGATAACGGAAGCTCTGTGGACATCTTGTATCGCCCAGCGCTGGAGAAGATGGGACTAAGCCTCCATCACCTAAAGCTTTGTACTACTTCTTTGTATGGATTTACGGGAGATTCGATACAGCCCCTGGGGGCAATCGAGTTAGCCCTTACTATAGGAGAACAGCCAAGACAAACCACCATAATGGCAAACTTCATTGTAGTAGATTGCGCCTCAGCCTTCAACGCGGTATTAGGGAGACCTTCCCTAAGAGAATTGAAGGCGAAAACTTCTGTATACCATTTAGCTATGAAATTCCCAACTCCCAGTGGAATAGCATGAATGAAAGGAGAGCAGAAGGAAGCAATGGAATGTTATAACACATCTCTCCGCACAGCCACAAACCCGACAGCACCTATGGCGATGGTTGTGCATGAAGGCACGAACCCAAGCGAGTTGGAGCCACGAGTCATAGAAGAGCCCAGAGCTGAACTAGTAGAGGAATTGGAGGAAATAACTGTCATGAGTGAGCCATTGAGGAAGTTGAAAATAGGAAAAAACCTTGCCAATGACATGAAGGAGAAACTAGTAGAGTTCTTAAAAGCCAGCCTCGATGTATTCACCTGGAGTCACGAGGATATGGTAGGGATAGACCCAGCGGTCATGTCCCACCACCTGAACATCGATCCGAAAGCAAGGCCAGTGAGGCAGAAAAGGAGAGCACTAGACCCAGAAAGATATGCGGCCCTAAAAGAGGAGGTTGACAAGCTGAAGGCGAATGGGTTCATTCGAGAGGCGTTTTACCCACTATGGGTGTCGAACCCAGTGCTAGTCCCGAAGCCCAACAGAAAATGGAGGACTTGCGTGGATTTTACCAGCCTCAACAAGGCCTGGCCTAAGGATAGCTTCCCGCTTCCTAGGATAGACCAGTTGGTAGACGCCACAGCGGGACACGAGCTACTTAGCTTCATGGACGCATATTCAGGGTATAACCAAATACCCATGAACCCAGCTGACGAGGAGCACACTTCGTTCATAACAGACAAGGGGTTATACTGCTATAAAGTGATGCCTTTTGGTTTAAAAAATGCAGGTGCCACTTACCAGAGGTTGGTGAACAAAATGTTCGCAAATCAAATAGGAAGCAACATGGAAGTGTACGTGGATGATATGCTGGTGAAGACAAAAAGAGCAGAAGAACTCACAAGCGACCTCATGGAGATGTTCAACACCCTTCGCAAGTACAGAATGAAGCTGAACCCACTCAAATGCACCTTCAGAGTTTCGTCAAGAAAATTCCTGGGTTTCATGGTGAATTCCCGAGGTATTGAGGCTAATCCTGAAAAAATCAAGGCCTTGCTGGAAATGATCCCACCACGGAGCAAAAAGGAGGTGCAGTACCTGACAGGGAGAGTGGCAGCCCTCAATAGATTCTTCTCCAGGTCGACTGACAAATGCCTCCCCTTTTTCAACATCCTAAAAGGGAACAAAAAGTTCGCTTGGGATGACAAATGCCAGAATGCCTTCACCAAGCTGAAGGAGCACCTTGGAAGGCCACCCCTTTTGGCCAAGCCAGAAAAAGGGGAGAAGTTGTACCTGTATCTAGCTATATCTGAGCATGCCATAAGCGTCGCCTTGGTCAAGGGGGAGAAGAAGCACCAGCACCCTGTCTACTATATGAGTAAGCGGTTGGTAGATGCGGAAACCTGGTACCCGGAAATAGAGAAGTTAGCATATGCCCTGGTAGTGGCTTCTCAAAAATTGAGGCCCTATTTTCATGCTCATGCGATTGAGGTGCTCACCAACACCCCCTGCGTCAAGTCTTGCATAAGCCAAAAACTTCAAGAATATTGCTAAAGTGGTCGATTGAATTGAGTCAGTTTGACATCACTTACACCCCAAGGACCTCCATCAACGGGCAGGTACTTGCAGATTTTATAGTCGAGTTCACATACCGACCCCAAGAGGAGGGGGAAATAGAGGAGAAGGAACTGACACCTGAAGAGGAGAGGCACCCAAAGAATGGAGCCTCCATGTAGATGCACTACACCAAATACCCATTTCCATAACACATCAATATAATACTAATAGAAAAGTATTATGGTAGAGTATTATATTGGGAAACTTTTTATGTAAAAAGTGCGGTAATATATTGCACATCCCGCCGCTTAGAATTTTTTTTCATTTCTGAGACTGAGAATCCTGAGACACCCATCTTCTTTCTCTTCCCCATTTTTGAGACCCGAGACACCCATTTCTGCCCATTTCCTTCAACATATCGACACAACACACAAATTTCTTCAACATATCTGAGCTTTCCTTCAACATTTCTGCCTATTTCCTTCAACATATCGACATAAAGAAGAGACCCATTTCTTCGGCTTGGTCGTACGGTCTCCGAACTCCTCACCCTCTCTCTCTCGTCTTTCAATATCACTCTGTCAACCTTCGATTTCCAGTCGTTGGGCTTTACAAATTTGTTCTTCTCTTCGGTCGCAAGCCAGGTAAGTAATTAGTTTAAGATGTTAGATTTATCAGCTTGAATCTCATAGAATCTATAAAATTTGTTGTTTTCAAAATTAATTTTCGATTTTGCATATGTGTTTTCGATTTTGCATATTGCTGGGACATTTGTTTTGGTACGGTCTCATAGACTCTATAAAATCAGATTTTGCATATTTCAAAATTAAAATCTTTGGTTGAGTTTTATGTGTTTTGTCTCAGTTTTATCTGGTTAAATTCAGGGCTGGGTTTGAGGAGCTAGAAGGAAGCGAATGGCAGAGTTGAGGCAGGCTTTAGAGCATTCAGAAGACTCAAATCAACCAAAGGTGTCATAGGGGGGAAGAATGCTAATCCTAACCAGGTTTAACTCCTTTCTCTTATTGTATATTTATAAATTATCTCAGTTGGTTTGGACAAAGGTGTAATTTTTTTTTATTCATACTAAACTTGGTATTTATATGGTCTATAATGGGTAAACTAATTTGCCACAATTAGCACAGTGATGTTTTCCATTATGGATTTTAGGATTCTCATGATATTGTTAGAGTTATTAGTACAACTGATTGATGTAGAATGAGTTTTGCATGGATAAAATTCTGGTGTGAAAAGAGTTTGGGAGCTGTCTCAAATTTCGGAAAGAAAACTGAACACCCTAGCTGTTTTTTTCATAATTTAAATGGTATTAGTCAATGTAATCCTGAAGATTTTCTGTTGTCTTTCCAAAACCCAGATCATTGATTCTAAGCTTCAATCTGTAAAAAGACAGTGGAAACTACAGTAATTGCTTTGGCATCATTTGTCATTGCATTTGGATTATGTATTATATAGTGTGTATTTTAAGCCAAGTTATTTCCTATCTAAATATATAATCAACTGGTGTAATGGAATATGGTGATTGTGTTTTTGGAATGTATACTTCCACCATCTATTTTTATTGTCCCTAAAACAGATTTAAAAAGTCGGTTTGAAGCTTTTTTTTTTGGCACTTCTATGCACATTGAGAATGTATAACACCTGTTCTGAATGGAAAAATATTGTAATGAAGATATGCTTGAAAATGACATTTGTGAGAACTAGCTTTGTGAGAGAGTTTCTTCAGGACTTCTATTATGTGTGAACTGTTATAATTTGAGTGTGCTAGTTCTTCTCAACTGTGTATAGGGTGTAATCTCAGATTGTTGATGCTTAATAAAGACTTATGGTGTAATCTCATATTCTTGTGCATTATTACATTTGATTCTTCTTACTGTGTTACTGTTATTCTTGTGAGCTAGTTTTGCTAATATATGTTTGCCTAAAGTTGACAAGCAAGTAATATCTATCTAAATTTTTTTTGTTTGAATCCTGAGTAAGAAATTTGAGTTTGAAATCTCTTTGTTAATATATTACATTTGATTCTTCTTACTGTGTTACTCTTAGAAAGTGTTTGTTCCTTTTCCCAAATGTTCTTCAAGTAGTCCTTGTTGCATATATCAATACATGAATATATAATAATAGTATAAATAAATTATATAGTAATATATACTGTATTAAAAGTGTTGCTCTTCTATTTCTCTTCTAAGATTTACTACATCTAAGCTGCAATATGATGTTCTACATTTAAAAATTAAATGAACTTGAGGCATTTGTTTAGATATTACTTCACCAATTCCAAGCCCCCAAATGTTTTCAATAAGAAACAAAAAGCTCAGTTAAAGAATTAAACAACACACACAAACACCTTATGATCACAGCAAGAAACAAGAAAAGAAAGTAAGAAAGAACACACACCATTACAGAACTCAACCTTGCAAGAATGAATATCACATCTCAGCTTTTTTTCTCTGTTTTCACTTTTCTTCTCTTGAGTTTTTTTTCTTCCTCACAATACCCAACTAGCTTTATAAGACAGCTGGAATATTTATACAATGTGTAGGATATAACTACCATAACTAACTTTATAAGCCAACTTTCTAACAACACTAGAAAGATATGTTTACTCTAATTATTCCACACAGTGGCTTTCTTAAATAGAAATTATTTTATGTATGTTGATACAAGTGAATGAGCGAAGCGAATAATTAATTTTTATGGTTTTTCATTTGTTTAATTTTGGGTAATTGGGATTATAGTGTAATTGAGCTGGTTGTTTTTCTTGTTTGAGTATCTTAATACGGTTATTGAATGATAAGGGCATGTAGCCTTTGGTTGGGCGATGTCTTATATGTATGTCTTGGTTGATTGGATTTCTTTGTTTTTATAAAATTGGTTTTGTTTGTTAGGTCTTGCCCCTGAAATTCTGAAGATCTGTACCATCTTATTAAGAAGGCGGTCTCTATTAGGAAGCATCTAGAGAGGAGCTGGTCGATTGATTTTGGTTGAGAGCAAGATTCACAGACTTGCATGTTACTACAAGAAGACCAAGACGCTTCCCTCCATTTAGAAGTGGTAAGTACTTTTGTTTCTCCATGTCTACCAGTCTATAACTTGTTAATAGAAATGATATTCTTTGTATCCATTCATTTATTAGAGAATTGAACTGTGTCTTTTATTTTATTAGATAAAATAGAAGCGAATAGAATATCTGAGTAGTATCTGCTCAAGCTTTTATTTATTAGACTAACTTTTTATGTACTAAGGAAGGCTTATGTAGAAAATTTTACTTATTAGATTCAGCATGTCTATTTACTTGAAATAGAAAAATTAATATGAAAAACTCAATGTAAAGTAAAAAGAGTTAAGGTTCAGCCAATCATTTTGTTTACAAGAGAGCATAAACATTTATTTTTGTAATGGGTTTTGTGGATTAAGTTGGGATCAGATTGTATACTAGTTTTTTGTAATGAATCCACTTATGCTTGTTTGTTTTTATTGAATAGCCGTTACCACTGGTTTTCTGGGGCCATAATTTTATAAATTCAAGGGTGAAAAGTGGAAGCTTTCCAATAAGATAACAATATATGTATATATTGTTAGACAATGTAATATTACATGATTAGTTTTCTGTTTCTAATTTGTTAGTTTTGTTAGCTTCAGTTGTATTCAGTTATACTGTTACAACTTCCATCTATTTCTATGTTGTCTATTGCTACTGTTGTAAAGTTCTATATATAAATAAGATTTGCCTGAGTCTCAAAATCTTCTTTAGAGCTATTTTTTCTCCATTTACATTCTTGAATTAAGTGTTATCACCCTATGCTAATATTCCTGGTTATCTCCCAACAGGTTGTACAAAATTACTTAACCTGCCACTTTCAGTTCTCAAAACTTTTGGTCAGCATAAAATAACAGTACATGTTCTATTGCACTATTTGAAGCGCGTCCATTCCACGACTCATCAAATTCTTGAAAGGTTTGCTTTGCTTTTATCTTATCCACCCATGGGCATTTTGAGTTTTTGAGTTTTTTCAACTTTTTTTTATCGAAAAAAGGAGTATATTAAAAACACAGAAACAAATTACAACTGCCAGATTTGAAACACCACCAAACTTACAACAAACTCAAAATAGAGACTAAAATACAAGCCAAATCATAAACTCCTAACCAACTCAGCAATTGATCTATTCTTAGCCAAACACTGTTGACTCAAACAGCCAAAATATCTAGCTTTCAAACTCAAACTTATCATTTTAACTAAACTTATCATTGCACCAGATGCCATAAAAGGCCACCCTCCAATCAAATAAGAAGTGTGTTTTTAGGTTCCCCATATAAACATATACATATATTAGTCTATATATATACATATTTGAACCAAAAGATTTAAGATTTGAGGCAAACAGGTGACTAGAAACATAGGGGGGAATGGGATGTAGTTGGGTAGGACAGGAGCCACATGACATAAGAAAATCCAGTCTGCTCCCCTTTTGGCAGGTCATGAGTTGTCCCTCCCCAATACCAACTTAGTGGATTTTTGTCTCTTTGTTTATGTCCCCACACCCTTAAAAGAAGGTTTTAAGATTTAACCTCATACACATTAATATTTTGACTGAGCTATTTAGTGTAGCTTTGGTCAACCCAAATGAGTATCTCTGCCAGTCTGTTATGATCACAACTGTCCACCTCAGATCAGACAGTGTGTAACTTTGACTTTCACTTCCTTCAGCCTCTACTTTTTTTTGGCCAAAAACCCACTTCACATAGTTTAATTTTACTATATAAGTTCTTAACAGACAAGACCTACTTATATATGTGTATTAAAAAGAATATATATTATTGTTTTGGCTTTATCACATGTCGTGGTGGGTGTTGTACTCAACTAAGATTATTGGTAACAATTCACACTTTACTAAAAAGCAGTAATACACCCCCTATATTCATATCCCTTGAAGATGAACTCAAGGAAAATAAAACATTTAAATAATCAAATAATGAAATAGTTTAATTTGGCAATAAGTTTCAAGACAATTATTTTATTTGATTGCTATTTTTAACTGTTCTTGAGACAAGATACTTTGATTGATTTTTAGCTCTGAAATATACTGGTATAAATGTTGGGAATGCCAAGTTTCATTCTTTCCTTAACAAAACTAATGTGACAAGCTAGGGTGAGATGGGGGGCCAATGTTTTAGAATGGTGCCACTACAGAAGAAAAGCACGTCTGTTAAAAAAAACCATTTGGGGTTGTAATAAGATATTTTTATTTTTGAGGATGTTTTTTAACTTAAAAGACGAGAAAGCTGAATGGAGAATAAAAGAACATCAACCATCCAAGAATGAAAACATATACAAGTTAAGCTAAAAATCAGGTCAGATTTTAGATCTCAAAAAATGCTAAGTAATTAGCTATTAAATGTTTTATGGCTCTTGTCAATCATAAATGATAAACAAGTAATTGCTAGCCGGGGTTAAGCAAGTTTAGACTAGTTAAAACAGATGACATGTATAACAAGAGCCAATCACAACACAAGACTTCTGTAGTTGCTAAAACATCATCACACTATCATGCATGTCTTTTGCCAATTATTAAAATTAGTTTCCTTTTCAGTTTTTCAATAGCTCTCCTGTAAATATTTGTCTTTGTATGGTTCAGATTAATAAGACAGATTATATTCATTCCTATTGCTCTTTGTAATTAGTTGGTTAATCCACATTTTCCCATTAGTGCCACCTAGAATTGAAACCATGTCATTGATATTACGTTTTACTACTCAATTTCTCTATCAGTAGTAATTTCTCTATCAAACTAGGATTTAAGAAATACTGTGGGACTAAAAAATAATATAAACCCTTGTTTTAATAAGGAGTTACATTTTGCAATGCTCTAGCTTTAAACTTGTTTATAGTGGATGTATTAGTGGCCAGAGAAGTGTTCTTCAGAAGAAACTATAATTAGTGAGAATCACAATAGGCAATAGTCACAACTAGCCATTTATTGGTCTCTTTCTGGGCTACTTTTAATGTGATTGATCAAGATAATATAGATGACGATGGATTGGTAGGACTGTAGATATCAGAATAATTTGGTACTTTTAATTTGATATTATTGTTTTCCATGCGAGAAAGCAAAGCAACACACATGTTAATCAATCACGAGAATACGTAGTGTGTACTTTGTAGTTTTTTTCTTCATAAACTTTTGAAGTTCTTGTACTTGCTTCTTCTGCTTTTTGATACTTTTGTACTTTTTTATAAGAGAAAAATGGAAAAGAAAAGAAAGTAAAAGTTAACGTTTTGATATATTTAATATGCTAATTGTAACGCCCTGGTTACCCCAGAACAGTTACGGTGAACGGTGGACCGGAAATTTGACCCGCTACCCGAGTCCTTTGGTCAAAAACATGCTCTAAGTGTAATTAATAGGTTAAGGTGAAAAACTACTAAAAAGGAAATTGATATTTTCATTACAGACTGCTCTGCAGAGCTAATTAAAACATTTACAAGTTGTTCGCAGTACAAAATGGTCATTACTGTTTCAAATTTACAACCCCGCCGACCTAAGCAGCAAAATAGGGTAAACCCCCTAGTTCCTCTGAGAATGCCTTGGCCGTGGTGGTCAAGCGGCCGCATACGTACACATCACCACCTAAGCTCTCCACTCAAGGCTAGGTGAGCTTTTCTTTCCCTTTACCTACACCACATAGCACCCATGAGCCAAGGCCCAGCAAGAAAACACAATAAAGCATGATATAATATCAACAATGATCATAATCATCATCCAGGACCATCAGTCCAAACAAATAGGTGACAATCGCAACAGTCACAAAAGTGGGTATAACCCCCTTCTAGCCATGTGACGTTAGGGTCACTCGGGCTTAACTGATTAGTGAACCTTTCATAAGTCTGAACAGGATAGGTGTATGGTGAGTAGTCACCAACATAACCCTCCTCATAACCATAGAGTCATAACCCTGGAACTGCATTCCCTAGCCATGTGACAAACAGTCACCGGAGCCATATGCCCTGGCTCTGAATAACTGGTCTTACACCAGACAAGCGCTTATAAGTTCATCGACCTTAGGGTCGGTCCAGCGTTAATACCCTATATGAGTCATTCAACGCTGATATCGATTAGATCTAATCTTCATTTGGCTCGGCGTTCATGGCGCTATGCAATTTCTGACTCTTTAGGTCAGTGTCCCTAATTAGTCAGTACATATAAAAGTACTCAACATTCTCTAGCATTCAATAGGCAATCCAAGTCCACATTTATCAATCAACATGCCTCAATAACAATCACGCATGTCACATATACACAGGGTGCAGTTTTCTTACCTCAGATGCGAGCTAGAAAGATTAAAAGAACGACCCATGAGAACGATCAACCTTTAGTCCTTTAGCGGTCACCTAATCATAACCAAACACGGGACATCATTAATAATAATGATCAACATAGGTTTCCACACCAATATCTAGCCTCCGGAAGATCAATCCCAACTAATCCAAGTAGTAGGAATACTCCCGAGGCCTATAGCTAAGTTCCCGGGGTCAAAACGAGCATACGGGGTGAAAACAGGGCAAGGGCTGCGGCTCTGGCACCATGGGCCGCAGCCCCCAGAAATACCTGAAGCAATCACCGTGGCGCCCAACACCAAGGGCCGCGGCGCCCAGCCAAGACAGAACCCCCCCTTTCTTCCTCATCGAGCCAGGGTCGCGACCCCCAACCCTGGGCCATTCCCAAACGTGTTTTCAACTTCTCCAAGCTTCCAAAATCATACCTAACAATCCCCAATCATAAAAAAAAAAGTTCCCAAGCTTCCCAAAACACCAAAACCCTCAAAACCCAAGGTTCAAACCAACCAAAAATTCAACAATTCACAAAGTCCAATTCAAAGCTTAGAAACTCTAAAAACTCAAAACTTTAAACTTCGATTACCTTTGATTGGGTTGTTTTCCATCAAATCCTTCGGTTAAGAAGCTTCTAATCTTTCCTAGGATCGCTATGCCTTGATCCTCACTTGATTCTGACTCCTAGAACTCTAGATATCTTCGAAAATGTTCAAACGGTAAAACGAACTATCGAAAGGGAGAACGAGAGGTTTTCTAATCGTACGTTCTATTTGACAGCTACTTCAAGCTTAAGTAACCTCAAATAAAACCTAATGCTCAGGGTCCCAAAAATACCCTCGGGGACATTATAGTCAAAACCTCCGAAATTTCTCCCTGATCTCAAATATTCCCAATTTATCATCAAATAAACATTCCTACTACCCCAAAATTGACCCCGTTATGAAAAAACCGCTAATCCATTATATATGACCGTCTCACGAATAGCTCGAATATATCTCCATAATAATGGAATCTCATTCACAAATTAAGTTATGCACCCAAATACACATATTCACCCTCGATGGGCCAAATTATCAAAATAGCTTAATTATTCAAATGTGGACCCACATGCACGCATATAACATCATATCATAATATAATTCACATATACATGCATAATATCATTTAATGGAATAATTAAACAAGTATGGCCGCCCCGACCTACTAATCTCGCCATTAAACCATATCGGAGAATTCGGGGCATTACACTAATTTAAACTTATCTCATACCGAAAAGGTGGACCAAATATATTCAGTAGTAGTGGTCCAGACTAATGTCACTACTAACATCATCATTATAACAATTTGAAATCCACATTAACAAAACTAGCTAAGACAAGACAATTTGAATTAAAAATTCCACAATCTTGGCAAATTTCAGCTTCAAATTCAACAATTTCATAGAGATACTCAATTTCTACAAGGCATGCATGCGTTAATATAACGTTGTAGAGGGACATGCATTAATGTGTGTATATATTTTATCCCCAAATTTTAAGATCGAATTAGATAAATTTTGGATTTCAAAGGTTGTTTTAATATCTATTGACACATTTTAATTTTGTATTAATCTTTTAGGTATTGATTATATTCTTTAGGTTGTGGATCGAATTGGCAAGGAGCATTGCAAAGTTAATTCGCAAGAGGTACGGAATTCGTTCTTTTAACTCTTATTATTAATATCTTAAAAATGTTAGAGTTTGAATATCTTAAATATTCATCCATAGAGAAGTAGGTTCTGAGATTAAAATTGTGTGATGCGGTGATAACAGAAGGTTGAAAACTTGTGTGTATTAGAGAAGTAGGTTCTGGAAAATTTGTTTGTGTGCTGCGGTGATATAAGGAAGAAAACTTATTGTGTGTTGTTTGAATTTTTTGACTTGGTATTGATAGATGGTTAGGTAAGCTTTTATATGTATAGATTATATTTTTCATTATATGTATAGATTAGATTTTTCATTTAGTCATATTATTTTCATTATTTCCATATGTATATATTAGATTTAATGGCCATAACAAAATTGCCATAACCCAAGCTAAACTCTTGTCTTTGATCCAAACCCAAATAGTTAGTGGCTACCATTTTAGAATCTGATTTTTAAATTAAAAACAACACTAGAATCTCTTGAGTAGATATTGTAGACTTGTGTTAGAAGTTGTCTGGGCTGTTAGGTTGGGAAGATATTGTAGATAGAGAGTGAGATTTACTTAGAGAAGAATTTGGCAATCTTTGGGTAAGGGGAGGGGAGCCTTTCAATCTAACTCAACCTTGTAATGCTTAGGGTTTTGGTCTATACCAGCACTGGCTATTAATTAATAATGAGGAATTTCAGTAGTTCTCTCTAGTTTTTGGTTCCTAAAAAATTACTATAAGGTTTTCAATCAAAGGAAAATCTATCTAAAATAAGTGAAACTCACTCTGCCTTACTGATTTCAACATAAATCTCCATAATAAAATGCAAACAAGCTTTTCAAGCCACAAAAACAAAAGTAATGTACACTTTCATACATTGTACACAATATTTTACTATTTATTATCTTTCATATTGATCTCAAAATGAATCCTTCTCTAATTCTTTAGTGCAGCTGAAGGTGAGCATTAACTAAACTATTTGTATAGTTTTTAGTTAAAAGAAACTGAATACAGAACTAAGACTTAGAGCAGGATTCATTCTGAGATCAATACTACAAAACTTACATAATAAGAAGACCAAAATCATCAGCACTCCCTTACAATAGTGTATAGACAGAGAATATAATATAAAATCTGACTCAAAATTACAAATCTATGAAACAAGTATTAGATAGTGTACCCCACGAAACCCCTTTGCTAGCTTGAAAATCTTACCCTTGTTCATTGTTGAAACATCCTTTTACTGCAAAATCAAACACACAAGCACTTCCTACAAATTAAAATCAGTCAAAAAGTCTGAAGTTCCTTAAGTAAGAACTTTGAGCCAGTTTCGCAATAGACTGCCAAACCAAACCAAAATGTATTCCTAAAAATCAACATTCATGCTCATTCCATAAGAAACAGGGGCTGATATGATTAGTATAACAGAAAATAGAAAGGCATAATTTAAGAGAAAACCAAGAAATAAAATGCTTTTATTTATTCAAGAGAGTAATTAGCTCGTAGAGGGAAAACTGCCAAGACTAGAGGGAAAAAAAACTGGTAAGAATATGATGGTATGGTGGAATAAAATTACAATTAAAAAGTTTAATTTCTTCAATTAATTATAACCCAAATCTGAAAGTACTTAGCCATATGATGGTATGGTGTATTATGATTATCTATATAGCCTATAAGTAGGTCCAAACAAAGTGAGTACAATAGATTGAATTTATAATGTATACTAATAGAAAATGGTCACACTAACAAACAGATGGCTATGTATGCTTCTTAAATTGGCCCTGAATTGTGAGATATATGACACTTGTTTTGTTAAAAATGATGTTTAAATGCATGCTCATTTGGTAATGTTTTGTTAAAAATAATATATCTTTGAAATTTTTTGTATTTAAAAGCAGTCCAATATTTGGTAATGTTTAGGGTCAGGGAACGTTTATCTTTTTCTAAAGATTACTTCTTATTCATTGAAAGGAAAATAATTTCAACAACAAGTTTCTGGGTCAGCCATTTCTTTTTATTTGAAACAAGTAAATAATAATATGCTAAAATTAGTACATATGTAAGAAAATAGGTTCACCATAATCCAAGTAAAACTTTACCCACCATTTATATTCTTGCTCATAAAAATAAAAAAAATAGGAAGAGAAATCAGAGATCATAGATGGAATATTATACAAAGACAAAAATCTATGTCTAACCATTGATGATACTGAAAGGTTAAATATTTTTGTTTATAAAAGAAAAGATGGTGATGAGGCTGACATTCTCATCCTTCATGTGATCTATTCTATCATACAAAAATAGTCCACACTCCACACTCCACAAGCTGCTAACATGGCAATGGAATTTTGGAGGGGACCACTCTAAATACTAAGAAATATAATAATAATAATAATAATAATCTTGAGCAAAAATATAATAACAAAAAAAACAAAAGAGATCAATATCTTTTCCTTTTCTTTCCTTTTGGTTGGTTACCACCATTTGGATCATATAACCATTTGTTTTTACAGATTTAAAAGACTGAATTAATCATATTATACTCTCAAGGAACAAGTTCTTAAGAGCACATGATGTAGAGTCTGCTGCCCACTAGACATAATATCCCTTTTTTTCTTAATCAAATTAAAAGGGCCAGTGCCCACTAGGCCTTTTCATTGATATATTTACAACCCACAAAACAATTGAGGTCGAAAATAACAATATGGTCAACTTCTCTATTAAACAACATTTACTTCATGACCTTTCTTTTCTTCTTCTTCTTCTGTAACTAACCCCAAAACAATAAAGGAATTCTTCCATTTTTAATCATTCATAGGATAAATAGCAAATATAGGATATTTAACTGAAGAAAAGGATCTTTTTAACTGGTATGACCCAAAATTCTCTTTTAAGATGACCTGAAATTCAACCAAGGCATGTTTTCTTTTAAAAGCATGTGTGTTAATGACCTTGTCATCACCCTGAAATTACAACCGCAAATAATGTGATTGTCTTGTCTAACAGTTGTTAAACCCAGACAAAAAACAAGATTTTATTAAGAGAACAACATCAAATTCAAATTCATTGGAGATGGATAAAAGTTGGATCCATCTTAACAGGTTAGTAACCAAAATCATATAGTTTATTTTGGGTATAAGCTTAAGTATCAGTGCTTGATTATTGACGTATGCTCTAAAATTGTAGAGCAACGGTGGAATATGAGCAAAATGTTAGGGAGTTTGTTAAGACAGCCGTGATGATTCTTGGATTTCCAGCCAAGATTCTTTGTCCATGCAACAAATGTCACAATCTAAGACATCAACTTTCAGACAAAGTTGTCGAACACTTAGTTTTGTGGGGCATGGACCAATCTTACAAAACATGGTTTCATCATGGGGAAGATCCAGTCCAGAGCAGCACGACAAACACAAGTTTTGAATATGATTTATTTCGGGCAGCGGGAGTATTTTCAAGTAACGCCAATGATTTTGGTGACGATAACAATGATGATGATTTTCAGAGTCTATTATCAGATGTTGAATCTCCATTGTATGATGGTTGTTCAAAGTATACAAAAATTTCGTCTATCGTTGGGCTGTATAATCTAAAAACAAAGCATGGAATCTCATATGTTGGCTTTAGTGAGATGTTGGAGATGATCAAAGAAATGTTGCCGAAAGATAATCTTCTACTGACATCAATGTATGCAGTTAAAAATTTTATAAAGATGTTTGATCTGAGCTATAAGCATATCCATGCTTGTGTCAACGATTGTTGTTTGTATACAAAAGAGAATTCTGATGCCCAAGTATGTCCCACTTGTCAATATCCAAGATGGAAGCAAAATGAACAGACAAAAGAGATTCTACAAGGGCAGCCTGCAAAATTGTTGAGATATTTTCCTATTATACCAAGGTTTCAAAGGATGTTTAGAAAATAAGAGACGGCTTTAAGCTTAAAATGGCATTCAACCAATAAAAGAACAGACGGGAAAATGCGGCACCCGATAGATTCAGAGGCTTGGGATGCAGTTTATGAGAGATGGCCATATTTTCAACTTGAACCTAACAACCTTCGATTAGGACTTGCTGCTGATGGGATCAATCCTTACAAAAATATGAGTTCTACGTATAGTTGTTGGCCTATAATGCTCATTGTATATAATCTGCCACCTGTGTTGTGCATGAAGGATGAATTTACCTTTCTATCTATGTTGATTCCTGGACCTAAACAACCCGGGAATGACATAGATGTTTACTTAGAGCCCTTAATAAATGAGTTACTTGAATTATGGAATGGTGTTTATACATATGATATTTCTACAAAGAAGTTTTTCAATTTAAGGGCCATGTTGCTATGGACCATAAATGATTTGCTAGCTTATGGAAACTTAGCTGGATGTGCGACTAAAGGGAAGTGTGGTTGTCCTGTTTGTGGCGAGCACTCAAATGTTGTTTGGTTGAAGCATAACAAAAAGATGTCATTTTGTAATCATATTCGATTTCTACCACAAGAACACCGTTACAGAAAGAAGAAATATACAACAACTAGGGCAAGGGAAAGAGCACCACAATGTCCAATTATATTGACAGGTGTTGAAGTAGCTGATCAGTTAAGCAAAGTGACTAATGACTTTGGAAAGGGAAAAAAGAGGAGTCGTGGTATAGATACAGAACAAATCTAGAAGAAGCATTCTATTTTTTTTAGGCTGCCTTATTGGGAAATATTAGTTGTTCATCATAACCTTGATGTTATGCATGTTGAAAAGAATGTTTGTGAAAGCATACTTAACACATTGCTCGATTGCAAAGGAAAATCTAAAGATCACTACAACTCGAGATTAGATTTGACAGAGATTGGCATTATGCCTCATCTCCATCCGTATGAGGAAAATGGTGTTACTCGTCTTCCTGCTGCAGCTTATACTCTATCAAAATCTAATAAGAAGTTGCTTTGTGAGAGGCTATTTGACTTGAAATTGCCTTATGGATATAACTCTAACATTAGAAACTATGTAGACGTGGAGAAACAGAAGCTGACAGGACTTAAGTCTCATGATTGTCATGTGATTATGCAACAACTATTGCCTATTGCTATAAGGGGTTTAATGGAAGAAGGTTGTAGAGAGACAATTCTTCAGCTCTCTAAGTTTTGCCATGGATTGTGTCAACGTGTGGTTGATAAGGAGGAAATTATGAAATTGGAACTAGAAGCCTTTGAAATTCTTTGTCAACTAGAAGAATATTTTCGTCCTTCTTTCTTTGATCCAATGATTCACTTGGTTGTTCATTTAGCACGAGAAGTTAGACTTTGTGGTCCGGTGCAATTTCGATGGATGTACCATTTTGAGAGATATATGAAAGTATTGAAAGGATTTGTAGCAAATTATGCACGGCCAGAAGGATGTATTGCAAATCGCTATCTTGCTGTTGAGTGTGTATGCTTTTGTGAAACATTTTTAAAGCAAAATGATAATCAAGATAGTACATTTCTAGAAGAAAATCCACTATCAGCAGCAGAGTGCTTTGAGCTTGACCGATTGAACTTGGCAGTAGCGCATCGGTATGTGTTATTTAACTCGAATATTGTAGAACCATTTCTCAATGTCCATATGGATGAGCTGAAAGAAAGACACTCAAATCTGAATAACAATCAAACTTTGTTGTGGAATCGACTGTAATGACCCAACTTCTCTAGACTTTGGACCATTAATGAAAACTACACATAGACCCTAATCCTTAATAGAACTTACAAGTGAAAAGATCATAACTTTATTAAAAACTTGTAAAAATAAAGGTTAAACTTACATAAAATTTAAGTTAGGATATGGGATCCCATTGTTTTAAAATCAAAACATAACATAATTGTAATTAAATACATAAATTATTGCGGAAAAATACACATAAAAACATAAGTAAAGACTTCATCCTCGAATCGAAACTCTCGTCTCTTTGAATCCATTCCGCCTCAATACACATGCCCAAAACTACCAAGAACCTTTCCCGCCACTAAATCTATTTTCCTGCACATATAAACAAAAAGGAGTGAGCCTAATGCCCAGCAAGGAAAATCTAACACATAAACCATATACATAAATTTCATAAAGAAACATAAAACATATCATAACACTTATGTCACATACATACTATAATGGCCATTATTACTTGGGGTCCCATAAACTAAACAAGTCATATGCCCATTAGATTAGTGGGGCTTGCTAACTAAGCAAGTCATATGCCCATAATCTATTTGGGGCTTGTTAGTTGTATAGGTCATATGCCCAAGTCTACAAACATACTTAGCATAGCATATTACATAACATAAAATCATAAGATAACATATAAAATTATATAACACATAAATCCTATCCTATTTTCCTTACCAAAATAACCGGGATATGAGAACTGATTTGGGACCTTGGAACACTCCTAAAAACCATTTATAATAGGGTGAGTATATTGAAGAAAATGGATGAAAGTGATGAAGGAACTATACTATCAAAATATACTTACCAAAAACCTTGTGCTCAAGAACTTAGATTTCCTAACCAAGAATAGGAATAAGGTTAGAATACTGAGTAGAAGACTATGAGAACTTTAAAGAAAATAATACAGAAATGGACTAGAGTTTGGGATACCTTGAGTACTTCTATGATCAATCTAAACCTTGAACCGAAATGTGAATAGAACCTTACTTCCCAAGTGTTTGGTAAGCTTATAGTGATCAAGCTTATAATTCCCAACCCAAGTGTTTACACTCCCACACTAACCTAGCAATTTGCAGCCTCTGAACTTAGCTTAATAGATGAATAAATGGCTGGGTACTAGGTCCTATTTATAGAGTTTAGGAATGAAAAGATCTTCATTTAACTTGAATAAAAATAATGGCTTTTAAAATGAAAATCATTTGAATTATCGTTCAGCAGAGGCTGAAGACTCGTTCAGAAAGATGCTGGACTTATCAAGAGGTTAAGGATTTGAATGAGAACGTTTTTGAAAACTTTCAAAAACACACTGAAGGAGGCGATATATCACCCCCTGTAGGTGATATATCGCCTGGGCCATTATGCCCGAGGCAATCGTGCAACGTTTCGTGTTTTTCGTATCTTCGTACTGCAATATATCGCCCCCTATAGCTGCGATATATCGGCATACGCTGAATATTTAAACACGAAATTACACATTTTTAGCTTAATTTGAATTGAGTAAACAGTCTTGACTAAGCCCTCTAACGTTTTCAAAGTGGCTGACTGACTCTAGGGTATTCAAATTTTAACCTTAATAAATTTATTCCTCAAAATACTTAATCATTATTAAACCTATACATGACATGTGCTATTATCTTATTGGGTCTTATCTAAACCTTATATTATAATAAATATTATCCTCAATAACAGTCATATTAATCAAACCTTAAGTTAAAATTAATATTCCTAAACTATGGGTTAAACTTAGAAAATCTACAAGTACTACTATGAGTGTCAAAATAAATCCCGGTCTGAACCAAAAATCCACAGTCATAAAGATAATACTATTATTACTATTATACTACTATCTAACTTAGCTAAGTAAAGTTCTTTGGACTCTACATCGACATTCTGAAGGGTTCCCGTTATGGTTTTATGAAAAGGTTGTATTCTATTGCCAAGATAAAAGTTTACGTTTTGTTTTAGTGTACAAATTTCTTACAAGTATATTTTTATTTTCAGATTTCTAACATGAACAAAGTAGATGACATGTTAGCTCAATTGGCTGAAGGTCCAAGTCGCGGTGTCACTTCCTACAAATGGTACATGATTAATGGCATTCAATTCCATAAAAAAGGAGCTGAAAAAACAACTCAAAACAGCGGTGTATACTTGGAAGCACATGACAGTGGGAAATTGAATGATAAAGAAGAGTATTTTGGTGTTATCAAGGATACAATTATGCTTGATTATCGTACTTTTAAGGTGCCATTGTTTTGGTGCGATTGGGCGAATATTCGAATGGGTGTTAAGAAGTCAGAGTTCTATACGATTGTAAATTTTAATATAGGACAAGCTCAATCCATTAGGGATCCATTTGTATTAGCTTCACAAGTGAAAAAAGCTTTCTATGCAAGGGTGAATGAGTCAAATAATTGATATATAGCTTTAAAGGATTCAAATAGAGGGTATTTTGGACTTGAATCCAATGAAGAAAATTGAGTTTCCTGTTGTTTCTTTTGTACTTTGAATGAAACAAATCTGCTTACACTTTTTGTATGTAATTTTGGTGTATTATTACTCTTTTGTTGAATGAAACAAATCTGGTTTTATTACTCTCTATGGTGTACTTTATGATTTTATTTTAATTTGAATGAAATAATTCTGGTTTTATGGTTTTGGTGTATGTTTATTACTCTTTGGTGATCTGCATTTCTGATTTATATTCTTATGTTATCTTTCTTTTTATATTGCAGCAATTTCAACTTGAAAAATGAGTACATTACGAAGATCTCCAAAAAAACACCTTCGTCCAGGTGCTTTATGCAATCTTGTGGCCAAAAAGCGAAAAGCATCATTGAAGACTCAAGCTGATTGTGACGATATGTTGCTTGGAAGCCCTATTTTAAAGAAAAAGAGTGTTCTTCATAGGTTTTCTGCACCTGTTAGAGTTGTAATTGACTCACCACTTGCTCTTAGTACTAGAGCAGTAACTCGTCGTATGGTCTATAATACAGAGCTAGATCCAAATGATGATGTGGAAGACATGGAGATGTCACTTGGAAGTTCAAAAACTAGACGATCTCTTAATTATGAAGTAGATAAGGTAGTTGATAGTGTTTGTGAAAAGGGAGTAAGGGAGGAACATGAAGAGATAGTTGATGAGGAAAGGGTTGGTGTAGAATTTGAAGAAGTGTTGCACAATGTGAAGAAGTGGCTGCTGCAGAATGTGAAGAAGTAGCTGAGATAGAACTTGAACAACCTCTTAGAAAATCTGTTAGATTACAAAAAACAACTGATGAGGCAAATCAAACTAAGATTGAAGAAATACCTCAAGATGTAGATGCGAATGTAATGAACTTAGCCAAGAAGACAAGGGGAAAAACTCTATTGGAAAATCTTACCAAGAGGAACAATGACTTAAGGATAATAACTTGGAATGAAAAAGGGCAACCAGTTGGTACTAACTCAGTGCAATTTTCTTCTTTTGTGGGCCCTCTTGTGCGAGAGGTTGTTCCTTACACTATTTCATATTGGAGGAAAGTTTCACCAATTATGAGAGATGTTCTTTGGGCATCTATTCAGGTAGAATTACAATTTTTATGAGTGTATTTTTTTTATATATATATTCAGCTCTACACTTAAACATATAATATGTTATTCTATATTCTATTGTAGGCACATTATGACTTACATGATGATTGGCAAAAAAAAAGATGTGCTTTGAAATGATGGCAGAACTATGGAGAGCTGGGAAATCTAGACTTGTAAAAGATATTATCAATGCAAAAAATGAGAGTGAACGACTAGCCTTAAAGCCGGATTGCATAAAAAGTGATGTAGAATGGAGAGCATTTGTTGCCAAAAAAATTAGTAAAGAACATTTGGTAAGAAATATGATGTAAGAAGTGATGTTGCTGCCTCTTTTATCTCTGTTGGTGTTAAATTAAATATAGTTATGCCTCTTTTACTTATTTATTAAATAGGATATAAGGGCCAAATACCAAGAGAGAAGAAAAAAAGATGTTCCACACACCTTAAGTCGAAGAGGATATGCTCGAACAATCGATGATATGGTAATAATTAAGTTTTATACTGTTTGTATTTTTGCTTCCATTATTGTAGTCTCTATTTTATAATCTATATTGATGTATTGTGTAGAAGAAAGAAAATGAGGATGTTAAAATATCTAGAATCGATGCTTTTCGGAAAGCCCATACCAAGAAGAATGGTGAACCTGTAAACCCAACGGCATCTGATATTTTTGTGAGTATTAGTCAGTTAATTTTTGTGAATTTTTACTTATTTTCCATAATGCATACATTATTTATACTAATTTATATGCAGGGTTCATTGAATGAGATTCTCCTTGAAGACCCAAAATCTGGAACTACAGACAACCCTGATGAGGATGCCTTGACAAAATTGTTTGGTAACCCAATATCTAGTCGTTTAATCGGACACGGAAGAGGGGTAACAAGGTCAAAGCTAACTATTGTTAATATGTGTAATAGCAAGATCTCCAAGTTAGAAGAAGAGCAATATAATATGAAGCTCAAAATGACTGAAATGATGAATCTACTTAAAGAACACTTGGTGGTATTTCCATCTTGCACTTATAAACCTTAGTTTTCTTTTCTTCCAATGAAACTTATCTTGGTTTTATATTTAGGTTGGTGGTAAAGTGACACCAAGCAAAGGACAGTCTCACAATGTACCGCAGTCAAACAATATTCAGTCCCCTAAGGTAAATTATAAAACTTGTTATTGTTTTAAATTTTCATTTTAGAAGAAAAAATATAGAAACTAATATATTGTCTTTAAAATAAATTTGGTAGAGTATTGCACTAGAAAAAAGACATAACTTTACAGAAGGGAAGAATGCTTGCTACTTGCTTGACTAGGCAGATGTAATTATTGCTGAAGGTCGTTGGGATTCTAGTGATCCAAAGATAACTGTACATGGAAAGCCTCTTAGACCAGACTTTATGCGAGTATGAGTTGATGTTGATATTGTACCAGAATCTTACTTATTTCGTCCTAATCATGCGATGCTTACAATACAAGAAGCAGTTGGTTCCACAGTTGCATGGCCTTCTAAAAAAGTTATTCCAAGTGGTACATTTTCATACTCAAAAAATAACCAATGTCTTATAATTTAGTGTTTGGTTTCTTTGTTTGCTTTGGTGTAGTTGTGAATTCATTATTTTGTATGTGGTGTCCTTTCTTGGATATAATTTCCATAGCATTTTTCTTGAAGTAATTTGTGATGCTAGATAATAACAATAAAATATTTCTTTGTTTATTTTGCAGATGTAACAAGCGAAATAGAAAAGGATACTTAAGACTCCTTGAAAGTAGTAACTTTGTTTATTTCTTTGTGTTGAAAGTAGTAACTTTTAGACTCCTTGAATACTTAAAGAATATTTTGTTGTTGATGACAGTGTTGAATGTTTTAAACTAATTTGTGGATTGTTAATACAATGTTGAATGTTCTTACTTTTTGTTATTTGAAAATCAAGTTCATTTGATGATGCTAGTATATATTAGAAAGCTAATTTTAATTATATAAAAAAAATTAAAATATAATAGAATAAATTAGTGTTATATAAATAAAATATATAATGAGAATTTAAACATATCTAAATATAACAATAATACGAAAATTGTGTTATAATATCTATTACAATAACACTTTTTATGCAAAGAATTGTGTTATGCAAACTTCATTATATAACACAAATAATGTGTTATACTAAAGTGTAGTATAACACAAAAAAAGTGTTATACTAAAGTGTAGTATAACACAAATTTATAAGTATTAAAATGTGTTATATAATCGACTATAAATAACATAATTAAACACTTATCTATACATTAAAATAACACAGAAAGTGTGTTATCGTTGACAGTATAATAACACATCTGTATAACAATGATAAAGTGTTATGTAAAGTACCCTGACCTATGATAACATAGTCGGTCTTAACACATCAAAAAGTGTTATGGTATGTTTTGATAACACATTTTTGGTGTTATTAAAAGCATTTTTTCTTGTAGTGATGGGGCATCTAACGAAGGGGGAGCCGATGCTGGCATAGTGATGACAGGACCTAAAGGGCACAAGATGTATTGCGCCTTGAGATTTGGATTCGAGGCTTCCAATAATGAAGCAGAATATGAGGTGCTATTGGCCGGCCTGCGGCTAGCTAAGGAATTAAAGGTATCCCACTTGCATGTCTTTAGTGACTCACAGCTGGTAGTGTTTCAGGTGAAGGGAGAATACCAAGCTAGAGGTCCGAAAATGGCTGCATACCTCTCCAAGGTGAAGGAGTATTTGGACCAGTTCGAAAAATACACGATAGAACAGATCCCCAGGGAGCAAAAAAGGAACGTCGATGCACTCGCGAAACTTGCCTCCACGCGAGACGAAGATACGCTTGAGTCTATACCGGTCGAATATCTCCCCAAGCCAAGCATAGCCGAAGAGAGGATCAACATGGTCAAGAGCTCCGACGAGCCATGGTTTGCCCCCATTAGGAGGTACTTGAATGACGGGACCTCGCCCTTGGATAAGAAGGAGGCCCGCAGACTGGCTTACAGAGCCGCCCAGTACACCCTAGTAGATGGGATCTTGTATAAGAGAGGCTTCTCTACCCCACTTCTACGGTGCGTTGATAAGGGAGAAGCGTCAAATTTTTTACAAGAGATACATGAAGGGGAATGTGGGAACCATGCTGGGGGGCAGTCCACGGCAAAAAAGGCCGTCTGCCAGGGGTATTATTGGCCTACCATGGAGAAGGACGTGAGTGACTTCGCGAGAACATGTGACAAGTGCCAGAGACATGCGACTTACCCGCGACAGTCACCAAATGAGCTGGTGAGCATGACCAGCCTGTGGCCCTATGTTGTGTGAGGGATTGACTTGATAGGGGCACTGCCAACTGGAAGAGGAGGAGCTAAGTATGCGGTGGTAGCAGTCGGCTATTTCACTAAGTGGGTCGAAGCGGAGCCTTTAGTCAATATAATGGCTAAGTAGATCACCACCTTCATCAACAAATATATTGTTTGCAAATTCGGAGTACCTTACAAGATCATCTCCGACAATGGAACGCAATTTGAAGGAGGAGTGTTCGAGGACTACTGCAAGGCAAAAGGAATCAGGAGGAGTGTCTTTGCAGTAGTACACCCTCAAGCCAATGGGCAAGTAGAGGCCATCAACAAGATCCAAAAAAGGAACTTGAAAACTAAGTTGGAAAAGTTGAAAGGGGCCTGGGTCGAAGAACTCCCAAATGTGCTCTGGGCCTACAGGACCATCCCCCGTTCCACCACTAGGGAAACACCTTTCGCCTTGGCCTACTGCTGTGAGGCTGTCCTTCCGGTAGAAATGAAAGTTACCTCCTTCCGCACGCAAACATACGATGACCAGGCTAACACCACAGCGTTGGTCGAGAACTTGGACCTGCTGGAAGCCAAGAGAGAAAGGGCACAATTAAGGCTGGCTACGTATCAGCAACGGGCAGCAAGGTATTACAATTCAAGGGTACGGGAGAGAAAGTTCAGACTAGGAGACTTAGTATTGAGGAAAGTACTCCCAACACGCGAGACCTGGGGGCGGGGGTACTGAAAGTGAACTGGGAAGGACCCTACCAGGTCGCTCAGTGCATACCACCAAACACCTATAAGCTGGCGCGCATGGACGACACCGTCGTGCCTCGAGCATGGAATGTGGAGCACCTCAAGAAGTACTACCAGTGAGACTTCCACATCCAATGCAAGCAGTATCTGTGCTTAGTTTGTTACGTGTTATGTTAGCTCAGTAGACAAGAATCAAGGAGGGTGCCTAGATAACCTCCCAAGAAGATGTAAACTTTTTATATATATACGTATCGTTGTAACCTGTCTACTATGAATGAAACTGTTCACATCTTCGCATGCTATTTTTCTCCTTTATGTGAACATCAATCAAAGTGCTTGCCGAAATAAACTTTACCAGACACTTGGGGGGGGGGGGGGGGGGGAGGGGGGGGCGGGAATAGTGGCCCGTGAAGGCAAAGCATACAGCAAACAGGAGGATCCTAAAAAGGACCCTCTATCAGGAGGATCCTAAAAAGGACCCTCTATCAGGAGGATCCTAAAAAGGACCCTCTATCAGGAGGATCCTAAAAAGGACCCTCTATCAGGAGGATCCTAAAAAGGACCCTCTATCAGGAGGATCCTAAAAAGGACCTCTTGTATCAGGGCCTTAAAAAGAAATAAAAAAAATGCATGGTGAACCCTAACAAACAGGGAGGAGACCTTCCAAGGCATCTCCTGAAGTTCACAAGGATTAGCTACCCTTATGAACATCAAGGAGGCCAAAAGGTCCAATAAGCCTAGAGCGGCCACCAAGCCGTCTAGCCAAAAAGGGTCCTAAAGAGGCCCTTGCAAAAATAGTACTATGAATAATGACGAGAAGGACACTTCTCGCAAAAAATAATAAGCGCGCGCAAAAATATATAAAAGGATAGCTAGAACCCAAGGGGTCAATATATCCTTATAAAAGTAATCAAGAGGCACCAAAAAAGGACCCATTAAACCCTTTCACACGGGCTCCAAAGGACCTCTAGCCTCATAAATAAAAGAGGGGAACCTACCAAACCCCATCATACGGGCTCAAAAAGACCTCAAACACAAAGGAATAAGAGATGAATAACCGCATATGTATATATTAAAAAAAAAAGTCTTAGTAACATGGCAAGATTTAAAAAAAAAAATTACTACAAGCACAACAGGGCTCAAATGAGCATGCACCCACAGCGGGCTAACTGGCAAAAATTATGAAATAACGATCTCAGGGCCTCCTGCCCTGGGCGTTCCACTCAGCCGCCCGGGCGACGGCGTGCTCGCCAAAGGAGGAGAAATCGAAGTTTGGATCCTGCCTCCATACACCATAGAGGGTGCGCTCTATAGACCTATACTCAATGGCTACCCTGTCCGCCTCTAAGGAGGCGACCCTCTCCTGCGACGCAACTACAGTAGCCTTAGCAACCTCAAGTTCGGCCTCTAGGGAAGCGACCCTCTCCTGCGACGCATCCGTCGTAGCCTTGGCACCCTGGAGTTCACCCTCTAGGCTGGTGACCCTTTCCTGCAACATCATGGCCTTGACAACTGCCTTCTTCTTCCTTTTTGACGAGCCAGAAATTTTCGCCAAGGCCTTTTCTAGCCTAGACTTGGTTTCATCAAGCTCTCTCTCGAGCTCCTGGACCCGGGCCGCAAGACGGTCCCTCTCGGTACTCGACGCGGAAAGGTCGTGAGCCGAGCCGGCAAACCGCTGAGCCACGGTATAGGCCTGCACAAGAAAGACAACAACAACAATGATAAATAACAAACAAAAAAAATAAGGCCGACACAAGATGCATGAACTCACCCAAGCAATAGTGCGTGTAAGAGTCTCCCCGAGATCTGACATGGCGAAACTCCCAAGACCACTCCAATCAGCTTCGGGGAGGTCTGAGGCGATCTGGACATACCGCCACCCGTAAGAGGCCGCCATGTGACCCACCCAGGGTGCCCCTTCCGAGCCAAGGGTACCCGGCTGGGTAAGGACAGACGACTCGCTCGCCGAAATAGGAGGGGTGCAGGAAATTGGAAAAATGAGCCCCAGGCAGATCAAGAGAGGGTGCAGGAAGATCGGGAAAGTAAGCCCTCAATGGACCGGGGTCGAGGGGAGCCTGAGGAAAAGCGTCAATGTCCGTGGGGTCGGGGCAAACAAAATGCCCCAGTATGGCCTGTTGACCTTGGGATTGGGAAGCTATGTCAGGGTCGGAAGGGACAAAGGGAGGACATCCCCTGGGGGACGAGGACAGCTAGTAAGGTTGCCCGTGTCCAAGGGAGACTCCCTCCGGCACACCCTCAGCCTCACCTTCACCTGAACGAGGGTCAGCCGAGGTAGCCTTCATCTTCTTTGACCCAGGAATAGTCCACAACAACTTGGGATCTGAAACCGGGGACAGCTTGTGAAGGTTAAGATTTTCCACAGTGAATAGGTATGCAGCCTTTTTCATGGCGGGGTCAGCGTTGATAAGATCGTTCACGGCGTTCGCCTCCGACCCAACAACTGCAGGTATGGCGAACTGCTCTGCACGATCCACACCATTGTCGACACAAACATAAGTTATAAAACAATAAGTTTCAACCAAAAAAAAAGAGAAGAAAAGGTGGCTTGAGGTACTTACTGGGAGCAGAACGGAAGTGCTCACGAACAGAAAGAGGGCCTTCCACAAAGAAAAAGTCCTGCTTCTAGGACCCCGGGTTGGACACTGCGGCATCTATCAAAGGGACTTCATTATTGGCTTTTTGTAGGAAATAAAAGCCCTTGGATTTGGGAGAGGGCATGAGATTGTATAGGTAGTGCATCTCTAGGGCCGTAGGAGCGCGTTTGGCAAGTTTCGTAAACGCGATAAAGAGGCAGCTCAAGGTCAGCCAACTATTGGGTGCCAGCTGAAGTGGAGCGAGGTCAAAATAGTTGAGAACCGCAACGAAGAATGGGTGTAATGGGATGGTACCACCTGCCTTCAGGATATGTTCGCTAAGGGCCACGAAGCCAGGACTAGGGCAGTTAGCCTGACACTTGTCCGAAGGGGTGTATAATGCGTACTCCGAAGGAACACGGTAGTGCTATACAATTTCCATCAATTTATTTTCAGACACATGGGACACTAGGGTAGATACCAATAGGGGGGCATCATCCTGTTCATTAATGGACACCTGTCGTCGTCCTCCCTTCGGCATATCTGCAAAACCAAAAGAAAATGGTGAGGAAGAGACAGAACACTTGACCCTCCATTTTCTCTTCCTAGCAAGAGTCTTCCATCGGGGCACCGGCTGCGGAAGCACTATGCTAGGGAAGATCGAAAATAAGGGCTGAAGAGAAGCAGAAGCGACCCTATGACAGCCATCAGGTAAGGATGGGCTAGAAGGCTCAAGCGGAAGATGTCCCTCCATAAACTCCAACTCCCCTGCAAATCTAAAATGGTCACCCTAAGGCTCGCTACATGGTCACTAAGGTCAGGAGGGAAAGGTGCTCCGTCTCCTCTCAACACCGAGTCAATTTCGCTCTCTACCACCCAAATTTTATGCCTAAGTTCAGCCATGTGCTCAAGATGACGAATACGGGCCTGCCTTAAGGTGTCATGGTCATGGTAAGGATTTTCCTCAGGGGACTCTGAGTCTGAAGACAAGTCAACAAACTCAACCCCCGGAGGAATGCCGAGCGGACCTTCACTTGTCATGAGACCTCGTCCTGAAAGAAAAAAGGGTTCACGTATAAATGAGAGGATTGCTACAAAACACAAAGGAATGGGCTCAAAACCTCTAGGCACAAACGCTCTAAATGACCCACTACAAGGTGTGAATAAAGGGGCATGCATCAAGGCTAACTCACTACGAGCTCAGGCCAAAGTACCACATCCCGAGTGGTGCTAATGTGGACCCAATAAACATAAGGGAGAAAGAAAGTATACCTCAAACAAGTAAAATGGGGCGTTGACGTGGTCAAAAGGAGGTCGAAGGCCAAAAGCGTTGTCACGGTCAGATAGAGGCAAGTGGTCGAAAGTACGCAACTGCAAAAATAAACAGAAAAGATGTGTTAGCCTTCAAATATATGAAGGGATATAAACATACCAAAAATTACCTCAAATATATATAAAAGAAAAAAAAAAGAGGAAACTATAGCAAAAGTGAGGTTGTGGGGGATTGAACCCCTTACCTCTTGAAAAGAACAAGGATCTAAATGCCACTAAGCTAAGGAGATGAAGTGTAAATAATAGGCTTGGCATGAGGGTCTATTTATAAGAATAAAAAAGAAGAGTCTACCAGAGCACCTAAAGGTCCTCTCCTAGACTGGGGGGCAAGTGTGGATGCTCAAAATTTCATGCTTGTAAAAGACCCAAAATACATGCTTAGGCCCATGAACGCCTAAATGCACGATTGAGTCGTGATGACCCTCGGGCCATCGTCGTCTCGCAATTGCCTACTCTAGGCGTCCCCAGCGAAGCCACATCTCACGCAGGAGCGTCTCGCGAGGCCCTTGCCTCGCGCCTCCTCTCGGTGCGCCCCACTTTTCCTGGCCTAGACGAGAGCCCGAAAAGGTCATGTCCGGGCATGCATCACCTCCATTGGCTCTGCGCACCAGCGTGTATGGCCTTATACGCCCACCAATAGCCTCGCGCCCCTGTCCCTCGGAAGGCAGGCTTACGGGACCTCAGCATCTCACGCCCCTGGCCCTCAGCAGATGGCCTCGCAAGCCCTTAGCGCCTCGCGCCCCTAGCCCTTGGCTGATGGCCCCGCGAGCCCCTAGTGCCATGCGAGGCGGTGTCTCGCCCTAACCTCGGCTGCGCGCACAAGGCCCAGCACCAGGCGGCCTCGCGAGACGGTGTCTCGCCCACGCCTCGGCCGCGTGCACAAGGCCCAGCACCAGGGGGCCTCGCGAGACGGTGTCTCGCCCACGCCTCGGCCGCACGCACAAGGCCCAGCACCAAGAGACCTCGCGAGACGGTGTCTCGCCCACGCCTCGGCCGCGCGCACAAGGCCCAACACCAGGGGGCCTCGCGAGATGATGTCTCGCCCTACCCTCAGCCGCAAGCACAAGGCCCAGCACCAGGGGGCCTCGCGAGATGATGTCTCGCCCTACCCTCAGCCGCGCACACAAGGCCCAGCACCAGGCGGCCTAGCGAGACAGTGTCTCGCCCCAACCTTGGCCGCACGCACAAGGCTTAGCACCAGAGGGCCTCGCGAGGCAGTGTCATGCACACGCCTACGAGCGCTGCACACAACCAACCCAAGGGCTCCTTCTCGCGCCTCATCCAGGCCAGCGCCTCGTGCGCCCAAGGCATCCCAGGTGGCCTCACACTTGACACCTCAAGTGGATGTCTCCTATGAAGACCTATCAAGACTCCAACATTTAGAGGTAAAAGCCCAAGTATAATTCAAAAGGATCGTACTAGTACAAACTTGTACGGGGTAGGACCTTTAAGACCCCGTACGTCTGATACAGATACTCATGCCAGACAAGTAGTGGGAGTACTTGGAGAGGGGACATGGCATGTGTGTCTCTGGTCAGATGTCAGAATTGACACCACCACCACCTGCGCCACTACGCCTGGCGCCACTCCTCTGACATTCGTACAAAATAAGTAGAGGAGACATCCTCATGGCATCTGGCCACGTATAAGAGCCAACACCACTACTCCTGAAACCACTCTCCTGACAGTGTACTTGTGTACCACCTGGTCCCCTAGACCACAATGTATCCAGGGCCATTAGAACCCACTATAAAAGGAATTCCACTTCCACTTGGAAGGGGGTTGGAAAAAACACTGTAGCATTACACCATAAGAAATACAAATTCAGTTCACCATTTTTCTTCTGCAAATGTTCTTTGAGTTTCTAATTAGATATTTAAAGTTTTTCTTTTGATAATCTCTACATTTCTATTTTTCTAACTTAATTTGGTCGGCGAGTTCTCACCGTCAACAATAGATATAGGGTATCCATGGGTAACACTACCCTAAAAATATTAAAATAAAAAATATTTAAAAAATACTAATAATAAAGTATACATTTTTTATATTAAAAAAATTAAAAGGAATGATATAAAATGTATTAGAAATTGTAAATATTAATATGATATATTATTTATACTTGTAAAATTAATTAGAATATAACATAAACGGGTATGATAGGAAAGGGTAATAGAGTTGGGTATACCTATACCCGTACCCTACTCTATAGCCGCATCAGGTACATGTTTTTGTACCCCACCCTACCGTAAATAATTTATTGAGTAATATCCTACCCATAACCACGGGTAAACAAGTTTACTGTTAAAATTTCCATACCTATATGGTCTGATGTTGTAAGGAAATAAAAAAAATCGACTGTTGTAAATCTAATTTGTCACCAAAGAGAACATCACATTACAAAACATTTTAGTTTTTAAACAAATGAAAAGGGAAAAATAATAATAATAAGTGAAATAAAATACCAAAGTCAATACAAATATATATATATATATATATATATATATTTCACTAAAATGTACAAAACAGCAAAATCTTTATCGAAAAATCGAGGGAAAAAAGCTGTACACGAATTCTACTCCAGTACTTTTTAAGGTAAGTAACCCCCAAAAAAGTGGCAGTGGGATTGGATTTCTCCATTCCCACACGATCACTCTCTTCAATTCCACTCTTTTGATGAAAAAATAGCTTCAAGAACAAATTAAAGAACCCAAAAAAAAAAAAAGTAAATGACATTGAAATTATATATAAAAAAAAAGACTAAGAAGAAAATTCATCTCTTCCAACTTCGACTCCTGGAGAGTGGATCTCTAACCCCACCCACAACCCAAGTCTCCTTGGCAATATCAGAAGAAATCTTGTAAAACTTGGTGTCGTATCTCATCACCAACAAGTTATTCTCTGCCGTTTTTCTGTTCTCGTCTTCCATTAAACACTTCAAATTGTTCTTACTACACCTTTTCTCCAACCTTTCACTCTCTTCTTCTTCTTCTTCGTATTTGTCTCTGTCTTTATTCTTCTCATCCTGTGATTGTTTTTCTTTTTCTTCTTCCTCCTTCTCTTCCAACCAACTCTTCCCCGGAGCAGACCTACACCTCATTAGCATCAAAGCATTCGGCGGTGGAACGGCAGCCTCGCCGCCGGTCGATTCTTCTTCTTCTTTTTTCATCATGCGGTCATCTTTAAAAAACTCATTGTTATTATTATTCTGTTCTTCCTGTAAAACCATAAACCATTTGGAGAAAACGGTTCTAGAAGCCTCAGAATCAGTATGACCAGTTTCACGTAACGTTCCACGATACCCTTCGTCTTCATCTTCATCGTCGTCTTCTTCTTCTTCGTCTTCGTCGTCAGTCGTTATATCAGCTCCGTTATGGAACGAGCCAAAGCATCGAAAATCAAAGCGAAGGTTTCTGAGACAAGTGAGGAATTGCATGACATCTTTCTTGATCCCAAGAGCCTCAGCCCAACTAGGCCGGGCCTTTTTCTGTTTCCGGCTGTTGTGCATCCTCTCAATCTCTTCCATCACTGATTGCCAGTTCTTACAGCTGCTCGTCTTGTGCCGGACTTTGATCTGCCCGGCGCAGGTGACTTTCGGGGAAGTGGGCTCCGAGACCATTTCTGTGCCCATTGAAGACTTGGGCTTGGCCCATAACACAGGGCTGGCTTGGCCGGTACTACCTCTGGTTCTGGATTTCTTAAGGTGCTGGAGATGGTGGTTGTGGTGGTGGTGGCGCTGGTTGTTGGGGTCTGATGACCTCGCCGGGCTGCAAATAGGCTTGGGCATTAGGCTTAAGTGGGACCGAGATGGAAAGCACACCAAGAGATCTGCCGCAGGAGCTCCTTTGATTTCTCTTCCTTTCATTCTTTGTTCTTCTGAATTTTTCTGTGTCTTTAGATCTTGTGCTTATTCCAACTGAAACTGCATTAGCTTTGGGCTCTCAGCTCTCTGTTCTGTTTTTTTTTTTGGGTGGTTTTAAAAGAATGAAAGAGGGTATTGATAGCTTTCTTAGTTTTCTTTTTCTTTTTCTCTTTTTGGGTTAAAAAAACAAGACTTTATTCTATGTAAATCTTCTTTATCATCTGTTTGTTTATTTTTCTGGCACTCTTCTTTTTAAAGACCCTATAAAGAGCATGAGTTATAGAAAGAAAGAAAGGAAGGAAGGGAAAGTTAAAGGCTTAAAAGGACACGAGCTGTGTTTCATGATCCAATCATAACGTCAACTTGTGAACCCTTGCCAGTTATATTAGTAAATACCCTTTTGCCAATTGCTAGTGCCTAGTGCTTAAGTGCCTACCCCCCACAAACAACAACTACCGAAGTTTCCGTCTTTTCTTTCTTATTTGAAGTTGTTGTATTTTAGACTTTAGTATCTATACATATACAGGGGGCTATGATAAATTTCTAATCTTTTGTTTTAATGCCTCTACTCAACCAACTTAAAGTGAATTGATAGCCAAATTGTACTTTATTTACTATTAATGGTCATAAATCTTATTAGTTTAGTACCCATAAAAGACAGCCTATTAGCAACAAACAAATTGGGAAAAATATTTCAAAGAGGAAAACCCTACTTAAACTCCACACACTTAATATTGATAAGGGTAATGGATGAGATAATAATAATAATAATAATAATAATAATAAAGTGTTTATTTCTATAGAATGAGAAGGAGGGAAGAAACAGGAAAGGGAGTTGAAAAGGTAGACCGAAAGTTTTGAAAAGGGGTATGTGAGAATAGGATAATTAAGTAAAGTGAGGGTGTCATAATGAAGTTGCAATTGAGAGTAGGGTAGAGGTGGCCCCCCTAATGAGCTCTAACGAACCACTACTAGACCTTGCGTTAGGATTAGACTTCCGCCATCTTTTATCAATTCTTATCATCATGAAAGAGACTTAATATTATAACATAAACATAGTCAAATTATTCGGTAGTCCCTTAAAACTATCGCTGTACTACCGGTTGTATCATGAAGTATTTTACTTTAAGTCTTATCGGAAGGGTTCTTAGTGTTTCTCGACCCATGAATAATTTTTGACGCAATTTTTTTTTATGATCGTGTATATTGTAGCTATTTAGAACATCCTGCAAATTTTCAGAAAATTCTGAATAATTTACAGTACCGAAAACTAAGTTCAAACATGTTGTTTTCCACTCGCATAAAAAAAAATTAGTCACGCGTACAACAACATGTTTGAACCTAGTTTTCGGTACTATAAACTATTCAGAATTTTTTGAATATTTGCAGGATGCTCTAAATAGGTACAATATATACGGTCATAAAAAAAATCGGACCAAAAACTATTTATGAGTTGTAAATACTGAGAGCCCTACCAGCAGAGCTTAGAGTGAAACCTATAAAAAAATTCTCATATATATATATATATATATATATATGATTGTTTTCATTAAATTTATAACAAACATCTACTATTTATCAAAAGAAAATTCGGAATAATTTCAAATTTTAAATAATAGGATTCAAATATTTTTGTACGTGTACCTATTTTTTATACATGTTGTGCAATATAATATTTAAATTTTGACTTTAACACTATAAATTATTCATATTATTTTAAAAATTAGTAAAATAACTATTATAATTATAATGTATATCATCAAATACAAAAATAAAATCATAATTATTTAGGTACTAAAAACACAAAAGAAGTGCAGCAATAATTCCCTTTTAAGAGGACTACTGAAGAATTACCTTGCCACATTACCGTATATATTATTATTATACTATTTTAATATTTTCTTGTTTGTTTCAATACTTACACTACTCTAATTTAATTAATAACGAAATATTTTGATCCAATTTATTGTTAATATTACTAATATATATTAATTAGATAATATATAATATATATTAAAACAAATTAATATTAATAATTTTAGGTAATATGAAAATCCTTAAATTTTAAAATATTAATAATTTTATTTCTTTTTCTCTTCTTTTTAGATTTTTAATTAATTGGACTAATAACAATTAGATCCTAAATATAATTTATTTCTAACGAACTGTTCGGATTTTTTTTCATTTAGGTTTTTTAATTAAAGAATCTAATTTTTTTGAAGGATTAAAGAATCTAATTTATATAGTAATTTTTTTGAAAAATTAATTATTTAAATTTGACTTTTTATTATATGTATATTATATAATTAATAAAGAGATATTTTCTTAACATTGAAATAAATTTAATCAAAATTAAGGTATGTTTTTATAATAGTTTGATATTTTGGTATTAATTAAACAATAGAGGTATAAACTAATACTGAACCACACGATGACATAATATTCTCTCATTATTTTAGGATTGTTCTTTTTTGTATAAGCTAATTAAAGTCATTTCCAAATTAGTAAGTCTTGTTAGAGCAAATATTTACTTAATCACCAATTAGCATGAAAATTGGGTTGTAGCCAGCAAATTGATGACATGACAAAAGAGAACGAATAGAAGTATCATAAAGCTAATTAAAATATATCCTTGCCCTTTGAATGGCCAAAACTTTTGGCTCTCGGAGCTATGGGGGCTACTGAGAAAAAGAAATGTTAAAGAGGCATAAGGGCCTGGCAAGCTGAGTGTAAAGTTGGCAAACACCAAACACAATACACAAGTCATATATGTATATATATATATATATATATATATATAAAAAGTTGCCATATTGTTAGGTGTCCTATTATTTAGTATTACATGAACCCATTAGACATTGTAGGGTTGGATGAAGATGGAAGAAAGTATTTACATCTTAAAGTAGTGCTTCATTCATTCATCTATCGAAAGAGACCTATTTCTATGTTTTCTTTTTGCTATATATTATTTCCTGGAATTTAAAAAATAAAAATAATAAATCTCAACCACATCTTAATTTAGTCCCACTAAAATTATTAGTTTTTCAAAACAAAGAAAGGGATAAAAAAAAAACAACCAAAAAGAGAGAGCGCATGTTCAATAGCACAAGGACTCCTCTTATTATTAATGGCGGCAACCCAACTCACTAATACTATAGTTGTAGTGCAAATATTGTTGGGTTTTATGCTCTTAATCTAATCATATTACAACGTTGATTATGAGTCAATTCAATCTTAATTCCGAATGATTAATATTCTACTAATTATATTATTAAAGTCTTTTAATTTGTTCGTTACCAGCTTACCCTACGGACTAGCTCATATTTACATATTGGAGATTTTGTAGTATAATTGAGTGGGAGTATTTATCATAGACATGAAATCTCTAGCTTATGTTTAAGAAGTGAAATGATAATTTCCTTATAGCTTAGTTCAAGTGTTAAATGATAGAGTACTCATTTCTGTAATTAAGTTTACGGAAATATCATTTACAAGGAACATAGATGGAGTTAAGGATAAAATACCAATGAGGGGTAAAACAATAATTTCACATGTTTCATTAGTAGATCATCTATAGAGGATGAATGACGGTTATGATTACAACAATGGATAACGTGTATACATTTGGTGTCAAGCGTTCTATGATTTTAAGAGTGCAATTTTGAGTCTATAGTGGAATCACGAGGAATTAATAAGGTAGTGAATTTATTTGTAATAAATAAACTCGCGGTAACTTATTGGAGCTTGAGTTCATGGATCCATAGTCCTCATGTCATCTCTTATCAAAATGAACCTAGTAGTCTTGAATAATTAATTTAATTATTAAAATATCATATTGACTAGTTCAATAAAAATAATATTAAATTATTTATTGATATTTTGTGAGAAAAGAAATAGAAGAAACTTTGAGCATTTTATTGTAAAGTCTCAAAAAGAGCGTATTATAGCTAATTGAGACAATTTTGTTACTATTGATTGATTGATATTAATATTGATAAAATAAATTAAATAAAGGTCAAAATTATAATTTGTTATTTTTGACAAATATTTAATTAATTATAATAATTAAATAATTAAAATAAAATGGGTAACTAAAACCTATTTTATGTCCTAGCAAATTGCATATATATACTAGTGTTATAGAATGTATTAGGGAAGATGAATTTGACAAAGTAAAAATTCACTACTAATATTCTATACATAATCGCCTACTCTCTCTAGGACTTCTCTTCTTATGTGTTTAGACTTGCCCATACAAACACTACGTTGTTTTAGAGAAAGACTTGGAAGACCGTGGTTTTATTTCATAGCGGTTTGGATTCCTTGCAATACCTAGCATTCAACAAGGAAAAAATGTTAGGGAATCCAAAGGTTGTAGTCATTGTTCCTCTATGAATCCTGTAAGTACTCTAATGGTTTTATTATAGTATTTACGAATCTTTGTATGAAAAATCACTTCTATGCATGTATTTATGTTTCTATTGTATGTTATATTGTGCAATAGGGAGCATGCATCTAAATTTATATAAATGAGATCGTACTATTGGCTTCAGAGCAAATGTTGCTAGTTTATATGTTTATATACATGCATGTGATTTTTTTGACATGTTAGATAGGTTAATTGGATAATCGCATAATTGTTTGCATGTGTTATGTTTTATGTATGTGTGATGCTAATCAAATATTGTTCATGATTTTTGTATGTTTATAATTGTTTATGTTGTTTTATTTTGTTGTATAAAACTTATAAACTCTTAACATGAAATCAAAGTTTGAAAATTGCACAAAAATAATAATTTTGATAATCTTTTTTAGCTCAAGTTAATGGCATATATGTACAATTTTTTTTGTTAAGTTATATGGATATATATAACGTTTTAAAAAAATGTGGCTGCCGACATATATATAAAAATGAATTTTCCTACATGGGCTTCACTTTAAGCCCTACTGGTGGGGCTCTCAGTGTTCTCGACCTGTTAACGGTTTTTGGCGTGATTTTTTTTATGCCCGTGTATATTGTAGCTATTTAGAGCATCCTGCAAATTTTCAAAAAATCCTGAATAGTTTACAGTATTGAAAATTAAGTTCAAACATGTTGTTGCACGCGTGACTAATTTTTTTTATGCGCGTGGAAAACAACATTTTTTAACCTAGTTTTCGGTACAGAATTTTCTAAAAATTTGCAGGATGCTCTAAATAGCTATTATATACACTGTCATAAAAAAAATCGTGCATAAAACTGTTCACGGGTTGATAACACTGAGAGTCTCACCGACATGACTTAAAATGAAGCCCCTATAGGAGAATTCACCAGTATATATATATATATATATATATATATATAGAACATTATGTATATGCTTTAAGGGGCATAAAAAAAAAGAGTGGCTCTTGAAAATTTTTTGGCAATGTTTTTATTTTTTGAAACAAATATATATTTATATATGCGAGATAATTAAAAAAAAAAATTATTTTGGATTTGTATCTTAAATTGTTAATAAATGATATATTTTTAGGCAAGTAAATATCTTTTTGATAATTTTTTTCTAAAAAGAGAATTTTTTTTTTTTAAATAGGAACAATTGAATTAATTTTTACTTGATTAATATTTTGAAGATTGATTGAATTAAAATTAATTGTGATTAATTAATTGATTGATTTCTTGAAATTGATTGATTAATTTTTTTTAGCTATTAATTTATTTTGGTAATAAATGTGTACATGCATAAATTAGTAACATGGCATATAGATTGTATGATATACCTGTTGACGTCATTTTTCGTCAACTTAGAAAATGAGAGCAATTAAACTAAATATACCAGAGAAAACAAATAATATAGACACGATTTTTTACGTAGTTCAGCAATTAAAATCTGCCTAGTCCACGAGTCTGTGCTATTAACTTCTTGGAATTCTATGATGGCTTTCTGGAAGCAATTGTACAGAGTTTTCCTAGTATCGGTTTCTCAGTCCATACAAATGAATCATCCCACTCTATTTATAGAGTGGTTTTACCGAATCTCTTCCCACAGATTTCGAGAAGTTATTCTACAAATCAATTAAAATAATGTCATTAAATGCACTAGTTGCTACGTATGCGGTTATATCCCATGATATTTGGGATTAGTAACATATTACATCAGATCCCTTAAACGTAGGGATTTTACAATGATAAATATGTACACACACAGTTTACGAGCGTAGGCATTTGACTCATACACCATCAAGGTCATTCACCCACCGCAAGCTCGTAACCTCGGTTTGCCTCTGTTTTCGACAAGTTATGTTGACAAAACCATCTTCTTCGAGCTCACAATACTCGAGCTCGAATCGCCTTGTCTGAGGACAAGAAATGAATAAGAAGATTTTATACAAGTGTTGAACTATTGCCATTGAGAGTTTTGAGCCTAACTTATAGTCTCGAAACACCTCCAAGACTACATAGTTTCCGAGCTCACCAATCCCGAATTTTTCGTATTTACTACTTAACGAGACTGTCTTTGACTTTCTTATCAATGATTATTACAAGATGAATATGCTATTTCGAGCTTACATCTTACGAGCCTGAATTTCGAGATCAAAATCTCCATTCTCAAAATCTGGGTGTAACATTTTGGCCCCTCAAAAGTATTAGTTCGAATCCTATGAGAAGGAAACTTTTGAATTGCCTCTTTTGAAAACTGAGCCACCTACTACACTCGAGTGTGGACACGCGTCAGCCACGGGTTGCTCAATCAGAGTACTCGAGTACTTTTTCACCACACCCACGTCTATTCGCATTTCAACTTTTTGCCGCCATCATCACGTGTGCACCCGACAGTCTGATCAAATACCAAATCTAGTCAATGGCCCAGATTAGCTCGACCCTTGACCTCTCTTTGGGATATATATATATATGACTACACCATCTTCCTCCTCTTCACTTTTGCGCCTCAAGCTTCACAGAGAGAGAAAAAACCAGAGCTTAAAATTCCATTTTCATCTTTGCATGTTCTCCAAACTGAAGAGACATAACACCCCTGGCATTTTCGACTCCGTGAGAGCTTCCTTGCAACTGCTCCTACAGTCGTCGATCTCACTGTACCCGCAAGCTTCTATGTGTAAGTTTCTTGTTCTTGACTCTCATATTTTTATTTCTTCGTGCATTTTTGTGTTTTTCATTCCCGTACGAATGTATGCTCTAGTTGGTAGTTTTATCAATACTGCTTAGCACAAACTTTTGATTCAAAATCTTAGACAACATAGTTCTAAAACCCATATTTAGTGTAAAAAAATTCAAACATGGGATGTTTTCAGACTACCGGTAGTGTATCGTGTAAGCCAAGAATTAGGGTTCTGAATTAGGGTTTTTAATTGCACAAATCCCAAAATTATCACCTTTTTGGGTAACCATCAACTTTTCCCCTGAAAATCCGGGATTCTTAAAATGAACCCACACTTTCCCACTCTCACGTCAAGTACACTCTCAAAGCCCAAACTTTACAATAGTTTGGGGTTCTTCCTCGAATTCAATCTCTCCTTTGGAGACCTCGGTCTTGATCGAGCTTACTCCGTGATCTCGGGCCTTCGAGCTCGAATCACCAAAGCTATACTCTGATTTCTTGTATGCCTAGCCCTCACCCTTTTCTTTCTTGCTAGATGTCGCAGAACTTTGAAAATTGGTGGGGGTCAGTGGTCGCAATCCCTTATTCTCCATCAACTCATAGTCTAGAATCTTCCTTCACTCGAAACCAGCGACTGATACGCAAGCACTGCATAAGGTGCGAACAAGAGGATATCCGAGCCCATTTCTGACGTCAGATTAACGAGGTCGAGGAAAGGAAAAGGAGAAACTCTGGGTCGCGATTTATCCATATCTGAACCCCAAGATCAGACCTATCCCGCTCGATCCCAAACTCAAAGTCACAGTTGCTTACGAGCCTGGTGTACTTTCCTTTTCGCTAATGGAGGACCCTTCAGATCGCCCTTCTACTTCGCAAGCGACATCAATTCTGACCCTGCAAGAGGGTTTTTTTTAGGCATAATATTACTGGAGCTCGGTCACCTCAACGAGCCAAATTTCTAACATTCTAGATCACCACGGCCTGAAGCTCTCTAGCATGCTGATGTGTCGACCTGCAACTCCAAACGAGCGGAGCTGCTACGCCCCGGGTGATGGAAGACCCGATAGCATGATTAAGCTCGTGGCTTGGAGACGCGAGCATATGAAGGCAGGGACCCTACTGCCCCTGAAATCCTTTTTTAAGGGTTTTTTGGACTTTGTTGGGCTCACCCCATTCCAACTCTAGAACAATTCTTATAGGTTCTGTCCGCCCTCAAGTCCCTGTACCATGAGCTGAAGTGGGAAGGACCCTTACCGCAAGAGATCTTGTACCTCTTTTGTTTGAAGAGTAATCCCTCTCTAGCTTGGGGAAGGGATGGCTTCTACTATTTGTCGAGCTACCCAAAGGAGAAGAAGATTTTTGAGGATATGCTGAACCATTCTCTGAACTTCAAGATCGCCTTCTTCTGGACAGATGGCCTTGCTCCTTCCAAATTCTACTCATTCCAACGAATTTGTAAGTACTCATACCCATTTATTTTTTTGTTCGTTTAATGACTAGGCTTGAAATAATAACCCGTCCATTTCTCCAACCAACTATCACTGTCCAACATCCTCAGATTCAATGGTGGAGAACAAGTCGACCCTGCTCTAACTGCCGTATGGTCGGCGCTCCCTATCCTATCTTCTCCATGAAGATCAAGTTCGAGCCTGTGGCCTCCTTGAGCAAGACCAGTCGACAGACGACTCTTCATACCGCAAGTACCTTAAGTGGGAGCACATTCCACTTCCCACTGAGGAGCTCCCCTCGAGACGGAGGTCATCGAGCTCACGGGCCTGCCCCTCTGTGGCTTGCCGTCATGACGGACCTACCTCGGGAAATGAATCCCAAGACGAGGCCTCGAGCTCGGGTGGTAGAGGTAAAGTAATACTTAGCTCAGCCATGTGGTCTCCTTCTATGCTTAAGCATAAGCCCAACACTTTGATTCTATTCCCGAATTCGAGAGATAACTTTCATGTTTGGTCTTGGGTAGATGAGAGGGTTCATAGGTTCGATAGTTGATTAGGAAAATTCCAAACTATGTATAGTTTAAACGAAGTTCGGGATGGGGTTGCAGTTCAATATGGGACCAATGACTATAGAGACCTTTCAAGGCTATCCCCCACATATAGGGAAGGGACTACTTCAGCATCCTCTGAAGATAGGGGGATTACTTGGTCGCCGAGCACAAGCTCGAGGGAAAGTACCAGCTAGGTTTCTTTTGACTTTAGCCTTGTTTCCTTTTGTAGTTTAAGCTCGATCACTCATGCGTAAATTGTGTATACACAGGTGACATGGAGTCTAATTAAGACAATGTGCTCAACCGCCGCTCCGGAGCTAAGCAGAGCAAGTGCTTGAGGGCCTCATAGAGGTCGAGGCGCCCCTCCAAGATTCCGAAAAAATCCGAGGTGACACCTCCTACCTCGGACACACACCGCCCGAGCCAGGCTGCTGATACAAATCCCGAGTTCAGAGTCTCCAACGAGATCTTGCTCCCCTCGCCTCCTCCTACCATTCAAACTTCTCAATAGACCGCTCCAACTCCAATGAAGCTGGTTCCCACCCAGGAACGCTTGCTGTCGATTTCGACCCATACCTCTGAGTGCATGATTAATAGCGCCGCAAGGACTCACGAAGCCAGTCTGGGCTCGGATGTACTGTCTCGAGTTGGCCAAAGCTTTAGCAACCTTGGTACCCCACAATGGAAATTCCTTACCTCTTGCCGAGATAATGCCACCCTTGATGGCAAAGGTAGCGAGCTCATCACTTTGGTAATTCTTTTTACTCCGTCATGCTGCATGTTCAATTTATTCTGTATGTGTTCTAACCCATTTTGTTTGTGTATAGGCCCTTGCCGCGTTTGCTCAACTTAACTACAAGTTTAACAACGAAGTCCACTCGAGCTTTTCCTATGCTTAGGAGGCGAAGAACCTCCAGATAAAGCTCGCAGACGAGCTTAAGGCCACAAAGTTTGAGCTCGAGTCAAAGTTGGAGGCTAAAGATTCTGAGATCAAGGAGAGGGACTCTAGAATCAAGGAGCTTGAAGAGCTTAATGCCAAGCTCGAGGAGGAGAAGAAGGCCACCTTTCATATAATCATGGGTGAGAAGGCTCGCCTTCTTGAGGAGTTCAAGCAGGAGAAAGATCATACTGTTGATATGGCTATGTACCGAATCTGGGCCAATAATGTTGATCTCGATACCAGCTTTCTGGACACTCTTGAAGATGAGTTCCTTGAGAGGTGGTAGGCTCGGCTAGACAAGTAGGGCGCCAAGGAGGAGGCCAAAAAGGTGGCGGAGAAGCCTGATGCTGCCAAGGAGGATTCACCTGCTTCATAAAAGCGAGGTCATGGGCTGCGTCCCATTAAGTTTTTGTAACCCTCTTTTTTTTTATTTAAGCCCTTGGGGCAAAGACAATTTATAGCTCACTTTAGGGCTATTTTATACTAGTTCAAACAGTAATTTTAATCCTTATGTATATGATTTTCTTTGCTCGAAAACCTTTACACTTAATTTTTACATTCAACTTTTACTTTAATATTTTTGCTTTATATTTCTGGGTCAAAATATTTCAAGCATCTTTTATTAAAGGTTTGCTTTTATGTTTGTTTATTCATACAAACACATCTGTTGGATTTAAGCTCGAGTTTCAATGCATTCATGCACAGTTTACTCGATGTATCCATGTCCGATCTCATTATTTGTCAAGGTCGAACCTTACTTTTACCATGCACTCAAAAGTGCTTATATGGCATGTAAGATTTGTAGTTTAGTTATATCTTGCTTTTATAGTCACTTTTGCTCATCCTCAAGTAGCTCCCCAAGGTTGTGAGGTCGAAATTATCTTTTTTGCAAAATATTCCAGCCTTAAACTCGACTTAACTCGAAGAAGGTTTATTTATATTCCAACTTTCTGTTGATTAGTTTTAGCTGGTTTGTTCCAAACTTATTTAGCTCGTGTCTGGTTTGTAATCCATACACTTATAATTTTGATAATCTGGTTATGTCCAGATCATCTTAGCTCACGTATCTTGTTATATCCAGACACTTATAATTTTGATAATCTGGTTATGTCTAGATCATTTTAGCTCGCGTATCTGGTTATATCCAGACACTTATAATCTTGATAATCTGGTTATCTCCAGATCATCTTATTCTATGTTATTTTTTTCAAACTTATGGTATTATTGTATACCACTGATGCCCCCTTAATATCTTATGAGTGTGACCATAGGTTATTGAAATAAGAGAGTTTGCAAAAAATATAATATTAAACAAGGAGAATAACTTTTGAGTAAAATTCAACAATTTATTAATAAAAAGTCTGAAAAATAAACAAGCTTGGTTACAATAGAACATTATCCTACACTATTGATAGTAAGGTCGTAGATGTTCACCATTCCAAGCTCGCGGTACCAATTCTCCATTTAATCTTGCCAATTTATAAACCCCAGGTCAGATAATAGACTCGATCTGGTAAGGTCCTTCCCAGTTAGGTCTGAGTACCCAGCAGACAGGTCCCTTGTAGCCAGAAATACACGTCTTAATACCAAGTCTCCCAATCCGAATTTTCTATCTCAAGCCTTTTTATTGAAATTTCGGGTACCTCATTGCTGATATACAACATTTCTCAGTTAAGCTTCATCTTGTCTTTCTTCAATAAGGTCTAGACCTTCTTCGAGCTGGGATTGGTTCGAGGCCTGATTGTAGGCATGGCTCTGTATTGTAGGTATTTCGACTTCAATCAGCAACATGGCTTCGCATCCATATGCTAGGGAGAAGGGAGTATGTCCTGTCGAAGTTCGAGCTGTAGTTCGATAGGCCCACAAAACTTGGGGTAACTCCTCGGGCCACCTTCCTTTAGCCTCCTCCAACCTTTTCTTTATGGAGATTTTAAGGATTTTGTTGACTGCTTCAACCTGGCCATTTGATTGGGGATGGGTGATGGAGGAGAAGCTTATTTTTTATTATCCCATTCTTTTCGCAAAAATGGGTAAACAAGTCACTGTCGAACTGGGTACCATTGCCCGACACTATCTTTCTAGGCATTCCATATCGGAAGATGATATTTTTTTTACCACAAAGTCTAAAACTTTTTTCGAGGTAATTGTAGCCAGGGGTTCGGCCTCGGTCCATTTTCTGAAATAATCGACCGCGACCACAACATACTTCACTCCACCTTTACCTATGGGTAGCGAGCCTATAAGATCGATTCCCCATACCGCAAATGACCATGGGGAGGTCAGCATGGTTAGCTTGGTAGGTGGAGCTCGTGGAATTGAAGCAAATCGTTGGCACTTATCACATCTCTTGACATATTTGAACGCGTCTGCCTTGGCTGTGGGCCAGAAATATCCTTGTCTTATCACCTTTTTGGATAGACTATGCCCCTGAGTGTGATCTCCACAAAATCCTTCATGAAATTCTTCCATAATTTTCTTTGCCTCGGGTGGAGTTAAGCATCAGAGTAATGGCATAGAATACCCTCTTCGATACAACCTTCCTTCCAAAATAGTGTATCTCAGGATATGATACATCAGTTTCCGAGCCTCGATTCGTTTTGCTGAGAGAATTTTGGTTTCGAAGTAATCGACTATTGGGGTCATCCAGGTAGGTTGAGAGTTGATCATGCATACGTCTTCTTCATCAGGCTCATTGATACTTGGGGTCGATAGAAACTCTACTAGGACCACGTTCGATGTATCGGCCTCGCTAGTCGTAGCGAGCCTGGCCAATGTGTCTGTGTTCAAATTTTGTTCTCGGGGGACTTGCTCTATAGCATAGAACTCGTACTGTCCGAGTGCATCCTTGGATTTCTCTAAATACGCAGCCATATTTATGCCATGAGCTTGATATTCCCCTAAAATTTGGCTGACCACCAACTGTGAATCACTATAGCAGTGTATAGCCTTTGCTTTGAGTTCCTTGGCTATTCGAAGTCCTGCCAATAATGCTCCGTATTCAGCTTCGTTATTTGATGTTTTGAAGTTGAACCTTAAAGCTTAATGAAATCTACTTCCTGCTTGAGTGATCAGTATGATGCCTGCCCCCGATCCATTTTCGTTGGAGGATCCGTCTACATATAGTTTCCACAGCTCGCGGGCTGGGGTTACAACTTCGTTGTTAGACACTCCAGTACACTCTACAATGAAATCCGCCAGGGCCCGTCCCTTTATGGTCGTTCTCGGGTGATATGTGATCTCGAATTTTCCAAGTTCGACAATCCACTTTAACAATCTTCTAGAAGCTTCTAGTTTAGATAGTTATTGTTGTAGTGGTTGGTCAGTTAACACATGAATAAGGTATGCTTAGAAATAAGGTTGGAGCTTTCAACATGAGTGGATCAGGCTGAGAGCTAGTTCTTCCATTAATGGGTCTCTCGATTCTGCCCCCAGTAACCTTTTGCTGACATAATAGACTGGTTTTTGTACCTTCTTGTCTTCTCGGACAAGCACGACACTAATGGCGTGCTCAGTGGTAGCGAGGTACAAGTACAAAACTTCTCCTATGATAGGCTTCGACAAGATTGGTGGTTCGGCGAGATGTTTCTTTAGGTCCTGGAATGCAAGCTCTCATTCCTCTGACCACTCAAACTTTTTGCCCCCTCTCAAAAGGTTGAAAAAGGAAGACAACGATCTGTAGATTTTGAAACAAACCTACTTAGTGCTGCCATTCATCTAGTTAAACTCTGGACATCCTTATGCTTTCGAGGTGAGGGCATATCAATCAATGCCTTGATCTTTTCTGGATTAACCTCTGTTCCTCATGCATTCACTATGAATCCCATAAACTTTCCCGAAGATACTCCGAAAGAGCATTTTTGTGGGTTGAGTTTCATGTTAGATTTTCGTAGTACGGTAAAGCATTTTGCAAGATGAAGCACATGGTTATTGTTATGTTTGGACTTGACCAGCATGTCGTCCACATAAACTTCCATGTTATTACCTATTTGCTCGATGAACATTCTATTTGCCATTCTTTGGTACGTTGCTCTAGCGTTTTTGAGTTTGAAAGGCATGACATTATAGCAGTATAACCCTTTATCGATTACAAAGCTCGTATGATCTTGGTCCGATGCATGCATGGTGATCTAGTCATATCCAGAATAAGCATCCATGAATGACATGATGCCATGACCTGCAGTGGCATCTACGAGCTGATCAATCCGAGGTAAGGGGAAACAACCTTTAGGGAATGCCTTGTTAAGGTCGGAGTAGTCGATACAGGTTCGCCATGTGCCATTGCGCTTCAAAACCAACACTTGATTGGAAATCCAATCAGGATAGAAGGCATCTTGTATGAATCAATTTGCCTATAACCTGTCGACTTCTTCCTTAAGGGCCTTCTTTCTATCGTCGTCCAGGAGTCTTCGCTTTTGCTGCTTCGGGGGGAAGCTTTTGTCGATGTTAAGTGCATGACTCATGAGATTTGGACCGATTCCCACCATGTCCGAGTGTGACCATGCGATTACATCCTGGTTTTCTTTTAAGAAGCGAATTAATTGTTATTTTGTTTCTTCAGAAAGATTCTTACCTACCTTTACTATCTTTGTGGGGTCTATTTCTTTGAGCTTGAGCTTGACCTCCTCGAGCTCTTCTAGAGGTTCGAGGCTAGCCCTTTCTTCGATCATCTCTTAGTTTATCTCGAAGACCGTCCCATCCTTGTTTTGAATAATTACAGGTGTCTGTGCACTTGTTTGTTCTTTCCCCTAATGGAGATGTTATAGCATTCCCTTCTCACAAGCCGGTCCCCTTTCAGCGTCCTGATGCCACTAGAATTCGGGAACTTGATGGCCAGGTGCCTAACATTTGACACTACCCCCAGCCCAACTAGGGCGGGTCTCCCGAGCAGTACATTGTAGGCCGGTGGGAGGTCAACCACGACAAATTCCATCATCTTGGTTACCGAGACTGGATAGTCTCCCAAGGTCACGGGGAGTTCAATGGATCCCATACAAGCCATCCCTTCTCCTAAAAAAACTGTACATTATGGTTGCACATGCTTTTAGATCGTGAAGCGCGAGTCCCTTCTTTTCTAGAGTGGCTTTATAGAGGATATTCACCGAGCTCCCGTTATCAATCAGGACTCGGCGCACCCTCTTGTTTGCAAGTTGGAGGATTATGACCAAGGGGTTGTTATGGGGAAAGTGGACGTGTGACACGTCCTCTTCAGTAAAGGTTATGAGTTGAGTCTCAACCCTTTGTTGCTTCGAAGCTCGAGGTTCGGGTTCATATGGAGAACTGTTGCCTATCTTGAGTTTGTTTACATATCTCTTTTGGGCATTTATGCCAGAACCTGCGATATGAGGTCCCCCCGAGATGGTTATAACATATTCTCCATCAATCGGAGGGGGTCGCTCATCCTCCTAATCTCGGGAGTTATTGGTTTGGGCAGGTGGTGCAGCTGCTGCCCTTTGGCTTGTGGAAGCTTGATTGGGATTTCGGTTTCTAACGTATTTTCTGAAATAACCCCTCGAGATCAAACCTTCGATTTTGTCTTTCAACTGTCGACACTCATCGGTTGTATGTCAAATATCTCAATGAAATCTACAGTATTTATTTGAATCTTTCTTTGCTTTTTGGTTCCTCATGGGGTCAGGTCGTTTGAACGGGACCTGGTTTTCATTAGCCAAGTAAATATTCTCCAGAGACTCGTTAAGCTCAGTATACACCTTGTATACGGAGAAATATCTGTCCCCTTTCTTCTTCTTCCCTCCATCTGCCTCGGGGTTATTCCCTTCATTTTTCTTCCTTTTAGAAGGGTTATCCCCAGGGGGTTTCGAAGTTGAGGGGTCTGCCGAGGTCGAGGCAAAGTTTATGTTTGTCATTGTAGTTACGGGCTGAGAGGTCATGTTCAGTGCTGACCTCGCCTTTTCTACATTGACAAACCTCTGGGCCCTTCGATTGAACTCGGTTAAAGACCTGATAGGTTTCCTTTGTAAGTTTTCCCAGAGGGGACTTCCCAACAGTACGCCTGCTCTAACAGCCATCAGGTGACCACTATCGTCGACATCTCGAGCTTGGGCCACTTCTAAGTTAAACCTCGTAAGGTAACTTTTTAACGACTCGTTTTGTTGTTTTCGTACATTGGTTAAGGCCAAGGCCTCGGGCTTGATGCCAACCATAGCCTTAAATTGTTTCTTAAAGTCCCTAGATAATTGATCCCAAGACGCGATCGAATGCCTTTTAAACTTCTCAAACCAATTTTTTGCTGGTCCTGTAAGCGTGGCTGGGAACAGCATACACCTGAGCTCATAACCAACATTGCTGACTTGCATAATGTTGTTGAATGTGCTCAGATGGCTATAGGGATCTGAGTTTCAGTCAAATGGTGGGACATGAGGTATCCTGAATCCCTGAGGGAACGAGGTGTTGGAGATATGTGGGGAAAAAGGCTCGAGCTCCTCATCAGACTCTTCAGCCTTGTCCCTACTACGCTTGTTCTGTAAGAGCCTGAATGCTCTCTCTAGTTGTTCAATCCTTTCTTGGACTAAATCCACTGGGGGTCTAGCCTGGACCTGATGGGGCTAGTTATCGTTAATAAACACTCCAGCTCCCTGTCTCAGTACAGGGTTATACATTGGCTGTTTGCGGCCATTCAGATGGTCTCGTAGATCTGGGTCCGGGGGATTGTCTCGACCTCGATTGTGGTTTAAATGTTCCCGTAGATCAAGGTGATTCCCTCGATTCCCCGTATACCTCGGTTCCGTGTTGTAATCCAAGTACTTACATAACTCGTAGCTCAGTGATTACGAGGTGGGTTCCCTACTGGTCTCCTTATCCTAGCAGTCTATGATCTTGACATTTGGCTTCTCGTAGGCTGAGGAGCCCTGCGATCTCGGGTAGCTTCTCTTTCATTACCATGTCCATGCCTAGCCCGTCGATTTCCATCTAGATGTGCAGGTCGTGGAACCTTCTGGACTGGCGAGGGATGCCTTATTGGCGATGGTGGGTGTCTTATAGGTGACGATGGCTGTCTCCCATTGTCGGGCCTAGATGGTCTCGAGTTTTCCCGGTCAGGCTCTGGGTTGTTTTGCGCAGGATCAGGATTCGGGTTTTGAGACACTGAGGGGGTGTGGATATTTCCTGTTCTTGTTTGTGCTTCTGCAGTCGGGTTGGCAGTACCCTTAGCCCGGTTATTCCTCCGGGGCCTTGGCTGAACTGGCTGGGATGCTGGTGGCCGCACCTGCTTCGCCCTCCTAGCAGTCGTGCTCCCACGAGAATGTCCTCTAGGCCTCCGAGGAGGTGCCTGCGCGCCAGCAGCCTGTCTGGCTAACTCTTCATTGCGCTTTGTTGCTTCTGCCAATTGTTTGCACGGTTGGTGATTTTCAAGTTCCATAATTGAAACATATCTTTCAGGATTGTAATACATGTCCTCGTGAGGCCTCGGGGTAGGCGGCCCTCGAGAGTTGGATGAATCGCTCCTTTCTTCAGGATCTGGATCCACCATGGGCTGCTTTCCAGGCCATCGTGGGTAATCTTCAGTAGGAGGAATCTTCTCCTCAGGTATATTAAGCATTGGTCGCTCTCCTGTACTGGGGTTACTCGCAGCGACCATTGATGATTCAAGAGACTTTTTAACTAAACAGGCTCACATCTTGTTTAATAGCTCTCAATGAAAGCACCAAACTGTTGACGTCATTTTTCATCAACTTAGAAAAGGAGAGCAATTAAACTAAATATACCAGAGGAAACAAATAATATAGACACGATTTTTTACGTAGTTCAGAAGTTAAAATCTGCCTAGTCCACAAGTCTGTGTTCTTAACTTCTTGGAATTCTCTGATGGCTTTCTGGAAGCAATTGTCCAAAGTTTTCCTAGTATCGGTTTCTCAGTCCATACAAATGAATCATCCCATTCTATTTATAGAGTGGTTTTATCGAATCTCTTCCCACAGATTTCGGGTTGTTATTCTACAAATCAATTAAAATAATGCCATTAAATGCATTAGTTGCTACGTACGCGGTTATATCCCATGATATTTGGGATTAGTAACAGATTACATCAGATCCCTTAAACGTAGGGATTTTACAACAATAAATATGTACACACACAGTTTATGAGCGTAGGTATTTGACTCATACGCCTTCGAGGTCGTTCACCCACTGCGAGCTCGTAACCTCGGTTTGCCATTGTTGTCGACAAGTTATGTTGACGAAACCATCTTCTTTGAGCTCACAATACTCGAGCTCAAATCGCCTTGTTTGAGGACAGGAAATGAATCATAAGATTTTATACAAGTGTTGAACTATTTCCATTGAGAGTTTCAAGCCTAACTTATAGTCTCGAAACACCTCCGAGACTACATAGTTTCCGAGCTCACCAATCCTGATGTTGTCGCATTTACTACTTAACGAGACTATGTTTGACTTTCTCATCAATGTTGATTACAAGATGAATATGCTTATTTCGAGCTTACATCTTACGAGTCTGAATTTCGAGATCAAAATCTCCATTCTCGAAGTCTGGGTGCAACAATACCCATTCAATTAAATAACATGTCATGCATCATTATAATTGTCATTTTTGCAAATTTGTGCTTAGATGATGGGCTTAGAGTGATGACTCATTATTTTAGATAATGGAAAAAATCAAATAAAATGATTCATAATCTTGATAGGTTTTATTTGGACCCAATTGAACATGTAAAGTTTAAATTCATCTCTTGTGGGTGGTTCAATTTGTGAATGCTTATTTTCTTTGCATTACTAGATTGGACCTAATTAATTGAATAACGATCAATAAAACGAAGGTTTAAATTATTGTCTTTTGCGTTATTTATAGAAGTTAGGGGGCCTTGTAGTGGGAACGACATACTGGACTCAGTCCTCCTCAATGCACACCCAAATTGTTAAGGCCCATTTACCTAAGTTTGACTTGATTGTATTAGGTTAATTCTAGTTTGACCTAATAATTTATTAGAAACAAATTAATTCTAATTTTTTTTATTAATTGTCTATGGTAATTTTAGAATTAATAGAAAAATTATAAACTGTGGTTTATTGATTATTTTAATAATTTGGAAAACCTAAGCTGGTAGTTTTCAAAAGAATAAAATACTTAAAGATTTAATAATGAGTATTTAAAATCTAAATTCGATCTCCACCATTGATTTAACAAGGTCAACGTTCAGTGGGGCCTCTTGCCACTTTGACTTCGTCTCCCTACAGAAGGTGTTCACTAGACTTCTTAACATGGTTAAATTTCTTTGGATAAATGGTTATAGATGGACCTTCTATAGACTCATCCCTATGGTGACTATATGAATTAATTCTATAATAATCAAAACTGTGGGTCAAACTCATAAAGTAAGAAATATATGTGACTCTCGCCTACCGGGATAGATGGGTTTTCGTTACTTTGATCGAATGGATAGGTAGTTAATAAAAGTCTAGGACTTTTTATTAATTGAGATGTTTATCTATTTAACTAAGTGAATATTTGTGACTCTCGCCTACCATGACACATGGGTTCATGGCTAGTTAAAGTACCTAAGAAATAGAAGATAAGCGTTTTAGTATTTTGCTTATCTCAAAACATTTTGTATGTTATGCTATTTCTAAAAAAATGATGAATGAATGTTTGTCAAGAAATGCGTTAATTTCTACTTAGTTGATAATCGTAGCTCTGAGCTTCACACCACATACTCTCTCTAATCTCTAAAAGGTTACTCTATGATGAAAACCTCACGAAATGTTTGTCCAACATCAACATGTTGTTGTTTATGGAAAACTTCGAGTTCATGATAACAAAGATATTCCTATTTTTCCTATGCAACGACCACCAAATCCTTCAAGAAGGGTTGTTGATGGCGGACCGCGCAAATGAAAGAAGGCTAATACTACAAAACATGCTCAAGGAGAAGTTGCCTTAAGCTTCTTCTTCGAAGAGCAAATGAGGAAGAAATTCAAACAAAAAGAACGAGAAGTCCACTGGCAAGGCACCAAATGCTACAAAGCATCTTGGAGCATGGCCTGATTATAAGTACACTAAAAGGGAGTGTATCCAATTGCAAGGAGACTAGGAACTGGGACAAGATTGCCCAGTACTCAAGGCATATGGAACCAAAGATAATGAAATATTTGCCTTGGATGCATGTGATTTTAGATAATGATTCTTCGGTTTTAGATCGTTGGACAATGATCTACTAAACATGCATATACCTTTTTACAACCTTTTAGCATTAGGAAAGCCATGAAGGATGAAAAGCTAAAACTTGGAATCCGACATGGGTTGTTCGTATCAAACAAGGCAAAATGATATGCTTGAATGAATTTTGGATATAAATCTATTGTTTTAAAACAATGTTTATTTTATTCCGATTTTCAGTGGAAATTTTAATTTCAGTTTTTCTTATTACATAAACAACAATTTGTAGTTACTTTCACAAGTTATAAAATCCTATTTCTTTAAATGGATATGAATTGTGGGGTGGATGTATGGAAAACGAGCTATACCTATTGCAACCAAACAAACTCTATGTACTAAATAATGACTTGTCTAAGATAGCTAAACCTAGGACCGCTAAACGACAAAAGGTCAATAATGTTATAAATGACGTACCTTTGGCATCTTCACTTTGGTCATATTTGCTATGATAGGATTCAATGACTAACAAAGGTTGGACCTTTGAGGGAACTCACATAGGGTGACGTACCTATTTGTGAATCTAGTCTCGAGGATAAAATGACAAAGTTTCCATTCTCTGTGATAGGAGAAAGGGCTAAAGAACCCTAGGGCTAGTATATTCAGATGTCTGGGGACAAATGAATGTTCACGCGAAGGGTCGTTATGAATATTTTGTCACCTTCATTGATGATTTCTCTAGAGACTCATGTACGTACCTAAAGCATATGAATTATGAGAATTTGTTAAGAAGTTCAAAGAATTCATTGTTATGGCTTTAAAACCAAATTAGGCAAAACATTAAAGATCTTGCGATCTGATAAGGGTGGAGAATATTTGGATAATCAGAACCAATATCATTTAAATGAACTTGGAGAATTGTCTAAAGAAACTGCCTCTGGGACTTCGCAACAGAAGGGAGTTGATGAGCGACGTGAATCGCTCGCTTATGAAAATGTGTGTTCTATGATACGATATTCAAATCTACCAACTTCTTTCCAGATCTTTTCTGGAGACATACTACCTAGACCGCATGAGACATTTTTTAAATGTTATGCCATCTCAAAGCTGTCTCCAAGACACCACTAGAATTATGGAATAGTTGTGAACCTGGTTTACATCATTATGAAATTTGGAGGTGTCTTGCTCATGTTCTGAGGATAAAGGTAGGAAATCTAGAATGATGAATTGAGGTTTCCTTATTTGTTGGCTATCCTAAATGTACATACGGTGGTCTTTTTTATAGTCCAGTAGACAAGAAAGTGTTTGGCTCTACAAACGCTACTTTTCTGGATAATGACTACATAATGAATTTCAAGCCTTGTAACAAAATAATATTAGATGAAAAACGATAAATTATTGTTCCATCTTCACCAACGCAAGTCGATGAAAACAAGGTAGATTTTGAAACCATTAATCCAAGTCAGAAAGTTATGGTGTCTCGTCGTAGTGGGAGGGTTTCTCAGAACCCGGTACCTATGAGATGGTGAAACCCACAAGTTGGTTGAGGACACAAGTAACAATGATCCATTGTCTTTTAAACAAGCAACGGGTAGGCCTGAAAGGGGGTTTTTTGGATCAAAGCCAAATACCAGGAAATGGAGTGTAAGTACTCTAAATTTGTCTAAGATCTTGTAGTTGTGCCATTGAACTTTAGGCCCAAGGGGTGGAAATGGGTCTAGAAGAATAAGAGAGGAGCTGATAGAAAGGTCAAGACATTTAAAGGCTTGACTCATGATAGAGAGAGAAAGTTGATTTTGAGAAAAATATTTCTCCGGTAGTCATGTTAAAATTCATTTAGTATACTCTTTATCCATTGCCACACCTCTTGATTAAGAGATAAGGAAAATGGACATCAAAGAAGCATTTTTAATGGATATCTTAATGCGACCATTAACATGGATCAATCAGAAGGATTTAAAGTAGCTGGATACGAAAGTCGGCAAGTTGAGTAAGTCAATCTATGGACTTAAACAAGTTTCACACTCCTGGAACTTACGGTTTAATGGAAACATTAAGACCTGTGATTTTCAAAAATGTAGATGACCCTTGTGTGTAATCAACTTAAGGAAAAATACATTGTGGTGTTCTTAATCTTTTATGTAGATGATATCTTACTCATTGGAAACAATGTCAAGAAATTATCAAACATAAAGAACTAGCTAGAAACGAAATTCTGATTTCGTTGTAACAAGTCGTGTTCTTGGTATCCAGATCATCAGGGATAGAAAGAACTGAATTCTGGCTCTAACTCAAGTGACCTACTTAGAAGAGGTGCTTGGGCATTAATCTGTAACAAATTCTGAGAAAGGATGTTTAGCGTCTTAACATTGAATTTATTTTTCTCAGCAGCAGTCTTCACAGACTCCTCAAGAGAAAGAAAAGATGAAATGAATTCCTTGTGCATTTGCAATTAGAAGTCTACTGCATGCTATGTCGTATGTTGTGACTGGAGAGATCTGCTATGTAGTGGGAGTGGTGAGCAAGTGCCAGCGAAACCTTGGAAATGAACAATAGATAGTGATTAGTATCTTAGAAGGAATAAAGACTATATGTTAGGCAATTCGAGTAGATCTTTGAACCTATTAGGCTACACATATTTAGATTTTAGACTGGTGTTCATGATAGAAGTCTACTTCTGAAAAATGTATTTACTCTTTGGGGGTGGAGCAATGATTTGGACAAGCGATAGGTTGTTTTCCATCTCAGTAACTGTGATTTGGAGAAGCGTTAGACTATCTGCTATTTTGAATTCCACCTTGGAGGCTGAGTACATAGCTGCGTCTTTAGCGGCTAAGGAAATAGTCAGGCTGAAGAAGTTCTATACAGACCTCGATGTTATTCCATAAATGGATAAAACACTCATTTTTTCTAGTGACATTAATGAGGCAATAACGAATTCGAAAGAACCTCGAAGCAACAATAGAGCAAAGCATATAGAGATAAAGTACCACATTATCGGAGATGTGTGGCGAAGGCGTGATGTGAAGGTGATGAAGATAACATTGTAAGGAAATCTTTCACATCCCTTTACAAAGATATAAGAAAAGAGCTTAATTGTGAAACATGTAGAATGAATGGTTTTGAAAAACATGTACCATTTGTTTTAAAAGGGTAAGTGGGAGTTTGTTGGGTTTTATGCCCTTATAAAACCATGTCGGACATGTAACGCAATTTTATATTGTTAATAAAAGAAGTAGAAATCATTTAGTTTAACAACCGTGTTTCTTGCTTGTTTTATTACATGATTATTGGAATAATACAAACATTTATAAAATCCCGAAGATATAAATAATTACAATTATAGTGACTAGGTCACAGTGGATTATAATTATAATTATATGTTCAAAAGAACGAGCCCTAAGATTAAGTCAGTGCATTGGATTTTCACTGACCTGGTAATCTACGATATGATCTACTTACATATTCGGGGTGTGATGTCTTATCCAAGACATTGACCAAGTAGATAAGATCGGATGTATTTTGTTACATTGGATTGGACCGATATTGATTATTGATAAGATAGGTAAGTATCGTTATTATCTAATCTAATCACATCACAACGTTGGCCATGGGTCAATTCAATCTTAATTCCGAGTTATTAATATTCTGCTAATTGTATTATTCAAGTCTTTTAATTTGTTCATTACCAACTTACCCTACGGACTAGCTTATACTTATATATTGGAGATTTAGTAGTATAATTGAGTGGGAGTATTTATCATTGATGTAGCATCCCGTGTTTTGAACACCCGTTAGTAGCCAGTTGGAGCCGGTGAAGAATTATGTGAAATATTATTTCGATAAATAATATTATGTGAAATTATGTTATTTTGTTAATATTATAGCTGTTGTGCTAATTTGGTAAAAGGGTTTAGACCTATGCAAAGACAGTTGATCTTGAATCGAGTGGCAAACCTTAATAACGGAAAAATCTCTGATTAGGTTAAATGAGGAATACTATGGCATAAAAATATTTGGCAACTAGGAATGTATAGTAAAGCTAATAAAATTAAGAAAAATTGATTGAGAATTTAATTCCAATCTACCGGGCTTAAGAATGAAAATTCTTCCCTGAGCCTCTAAGGGCATTTCGGTCAATTTGAGTAAATTACCAAAATTATGTGTTATGTGGAAAATTTTTATTTTTGGTCACATTAATTTAATTTAATTTAGCTTGGAGATATTTAAAAACTATAGGGTAAAAATTTGGTTAAATTTAGAGAGTGAAATTACCAAAGGGCCCTTGAGTGCAATAGAAATGAGTTAAAAGGAACAAGGGCATTTTAATCATTTCCAAAGGAGGAGAGAGAAATGGGTGGATGGAAAGGCTATTCCTAGGGCTCTAAAGAGCTAGGACACCTATCCCTAAGAGAAGTGTAAGAGTCTTACCCCATTTACAAGTTAAAGGTGTAATCATTTTTCTCTCACAATTATTTTTCTCTCAAAAAAAAAAAAAAAAACAAAGAGACACTCTCTCTTCCACTTCCCTCTCTCAAACCCAAAACCCTACTCCCTCAATATCCATGCCTGCAACTCTTCCCACTCCTAAAATCTAAGCATTCATCTCCCCATTGGAGAAGGAAGAAAATCAAGAGATATCTAGGCAAGTGTAAGTTTCGAACCCTAGTACATTCTTTTTCCTTCTCCTTTTCTTTCAAACCTGAAATCCTAAGGGGTTTTACTATGCATGCATGTGATTCTAATAGCCATCCATGGCATGGATCTTGTGTTCTAGGTGTAAAGGGAAGTTGTTCTAAGAAGATATCAAGATTTGAAGCTTTTTGATGTTTTAGTGAGAACAAAGGAAAGGATTTTAGAGTTTTTGGTAATTTTTCCACTCATCTCCATCTTCTACCTGAACACTCTTTTAAAAATACGCATGTGGAAGCTTTGGGGCTCGGTTTGAGTGTATAGAATCCAAGGAAGAAGTTTGAAAAGCTAAGGAATCTCATCTCCAAGCTAGAACTACAAAGGTAGAGTTTTTGGTTGGTTTTTGAGTTATTTTTTGTTATTGATGTTAGATCTGGTTGTATAGGTTATTTTTTTTAAGTTTATTTTATGCTTGAGGGTTAGCTTTGTTGATTTTTTAATTTGCATGCATGCATGTGGCTAGGGTTTTGCAAGTTGTGTTTATTTTTGCTAGAATGTGTAAAAAAGCATGCTGCCATGTTTTCGTGGTCTGACTTCCAACGGGTCAGATCGTACCTACTACCTCTTTTTGTGAAAATAATTTTTATGGTTGCATAGTTATAGATTAGTACTTGAGTTTAGGCAATGGAAAATTAAAAAAAAAAAGTGTTTTCAAACCTATGTTATGAACTGTTTTGCATCTTGATGCAATCTGGAAAATTTATGGGCAGTCTGCACTATCCATATAGTTTTGAATATTGAACACATTTTACCAAGTCGAAAGCCATGAAATTTTGTAAACTCTTAGTTTAAATATGTATAAGGATTACAAATATTTTTTGGGGAAAATGCAAAATGGTTAAAGAGTAATGGTTTTTCAAAATTTGCCCTAATAATTTGAAAACGAAATTTCTGGGCAGCAAACACTGCTCAAATTGTCTTACATTTTTAATAGGTTATCCAATCCTAAAAATTATGAAATTTTGAGAGAAACTAAATTATATATGTCTGATATCCTAGTAAAATTTCAGAAAGAACTGGGCTACGGTCTAAGAGAAATAATTTTTTAAAGAACCCTAAAAATTTGAGAAAAACCTCTCGGTAACTTGCACTACCCATATTTATTTAAATGGTTTAATGGGTATTGCCATCCCAAAAATTATGAAACTTTGTGGGAATTTTTTTAAGATATGTATCAAGGCCCTGGTAAGATGTTAGATTAAAATATGTCACGGTTTAAGAGTAGTAATTTTTTCGAGTTGCCCTAAAAACCGGGAATGAGTTTTGGGAGGTTAGTTCTCCTAACCTAAATTGTATTTTGACGTGAGATTTCGCCTAGTTCCCATCATTAGGACACATAATACGTAAACAGGAATTTAAAAGGGTTGTGGTTAGAGAACCTAACAAAGAATATGAGCTTAAAAGCGGGATTTTTATCACGTTAAATTGAATAGTGAAAAAGTTAGGTTCGGAATTGGAAATGAAGTTGTTTTAAAAAATAGCTAAAGTTTTGGATATCTAACCAACCCCAAATTAGCTTAAGGTTATGAGAATTCATTTTTACCATTTTCTAAACACATGATCCAATTGCCCATTCTTTTGGAAAATGACGTAATATAGATCCTAGGTTATGGATTTAGATGCTAACAATGATAGTTAGGTTTTATAAAACCGTAAATCAAAAAGTATTATCGTTAACGGATAATAAATTGTAAAAGGACAAAATGCGTTATTTTTGGTAAAGAATTGAAAACAGTAAACTCCGTACTTGAGTAAAAAGTGGGTAGTTTTCTAAGTTTAAGAGTTGTTTAAAACTTCTTTTATAAGTAACCAAAATACGCGTAATACGATTGAGAGAGTCATCTTGTAATGACCCAAAAATCACTAATAAGGCTTAAGGGCCTTGATTAGTATGTCGGGAGGGTATAATTGGTTTATGTGTGAATTAAATGATTTAATGCATGATTTCATGATAAGCATGCTTATATGATTATATGGATATATGAAATGCATGTCTAAGAGTATTAGTATGCATGTAGGCCCTGTTTAGCTTAAAGGGGTATATTTGTAATTTTAGCCTGTTGAGGGCATAAATGTGATTATATGTTATATTTGTGAAGACCACATTATTATGAGGATATATTTGCAGCATGTGGCTTGAGGCGATCCTAGAGAGCCAGTTAGTGGAAAAGTCACAACGAGACCCAATACTTGACTCGAGGTGAGTCAAGGGGTATTTTGGGTATTAGACAGTTATTTGGGTTAACGGGTTATGGAAAATAAATAATTTGAGATATATTTGAGGTTAGGAAGCTTAGGAGGGAATACAGGGGAAATTTACTATTTTGCCCTCGGGGACGTTTTTGGTACCCGACCTTCGGAATTTACTTAATTACCTAAGGGTGGATAAAACAAAACTAAGAAAATAGTAGAATTTAGCTAAACCGACCCTTTCCCTTTTCACTCAGCTCACTCACCTTTTCCTAAACTCTCTCTCTTTCTCTCTCTCTCTCAAGGAAGCCATTGGAAACCAAAGGAGGATTTAGCTAGAGACTCAAGGATTTGAGCTGGAACTTTGGGGATTAGCTCAGTGTTAGCTAGAGGATCCAATCAGGAATTGAGGTAAGTTTTGAATTACACTCTTGATCATTAAATTTTGTGTTTTCTTGGCTGGGTTTTAGTGTTCTTGAGCTGTTAAGTTTCAAAGATTAAAGTGTGGTTTTGATGAGTTTCTAAGTTAGGTTTTTGTTGGGTTTTGCTGTTGGGAATATGTTAGAGTGTTTGTGGTAGTTAATTTGTGTCATTGGGATGGATTTGGGTTAAATTGAGTGAGGTTTGATTGTTAGAAATGGTGAGTTTTCCGGGTTCTAAGGGGCCGGGCCCGGCTCAATTCTTGGTGTGTCGCGGCCCTCTGGAGCAGATGGGGGCTGAGGAAGAAGGGCGGGCTGCGACATGGGGAGTGTTGGGCCGCGGCCCGTGTCTGTTGTTTGGTGAGGCTGGGCCTCTAGATAGGGGCGGGCCGTGGCATAGAGAGCTTAGGGTCGCGGTTCTTAAGGGAATTTTTGGCCTTAAGGAGGTTTTAGGTGTGGGAACCTAACCTAGGATGCTCGAGATCGATTCCACTACCGTGCTTGGTGGAATTCGATGTTTCGGAGGCTAGAACTTGGTCCGAAAACCTTTATACAATTATTATTGATGGAATCATTTATCTTGGTTGTGACTAGGTGTAAGCTAGGGCTCAGGAAAAGGATCGTGCTCAAGGGGTCATCTCTCGTAATCAGAACACTTGGAATTAAAGGTAAGAACACTGCACCCGCTTGTGAGTTTATGACGGGACTAAGGGCTCCCTATTCTTGTATGCATTATGTAAGATGGTATTATGCCATGTGAATGTAAAAAAACAGCCTAAGAGTGCCGGAGTTTATATTGGCACACAGGGCGCGGCTCAGCCACTGGTAGCTGAGGACAACTTAATATTCACTGAGCTCGGTTTAAGCGGACTGGAGTCAGTGGTGTCAACAGAGGGTGCAACCTAAGGCATTGACCCTGGTTATTGTATTATTTGGTTGTTGTTGTTAATTAACGAATATAATATGCTGAATATCTGAGTATTAGTTTGTGGATTTGCTGGTTATGTTTACTGATTTTGTGAATGTCATGGTCTGCTGAATATATGATCATGCTTAAAGAATTGTTTGGTTGTTGTCATTGTTTGTGCTATGATGTTATGGTTTTCTTGCTGGGCCTTGGCTCACAGGTGCTACGTGGTGCAGGTAAAGGCATGGGTAAGCTTGATCAGCTCTGATTTGGAGAGCTCTAGAGGCGGAATGTACATGATCAGCTGCTCGGCTGCCACGGTTGAGGGAGGGACAGGAATAGGAGGACCTTAAATGTTTGTTTTGCACTTAGAGTGGCCAATTGATGTATATACTCTGGAAAAAATTTTAGACTGTCATTCAAACGTTATTTCTTTTGGGATCCCATGTACAAAACGTTTATTTATATAAAATGTATCTTTTAAGACCAAAACCTTTTAACCCTAGTTCTGTAATGGTTTTAGTGACACATTTTTAACTAAATGATTTGGTTAGCAAGTCTTGTACCTTTATAAATACACAGTGTAACAGTCTTGGCTACCCAAGGCATTACACATCTAGAGATAGAACATTAAAATGCACAGCACAGAGAGCATGTTGTGGTAAGGACGATTTTTCTCAAGAAACCGTAAATTGATTAATGTGAAATCTGGTCTTATGCGCTGTAAAGTGTATAAGAGAAATTTTAGTATAGAGTCTCTAAGAGAACTTTAATGAATGTAACTATCATAGAATATTGGTTATACGAGTATGCCATAGTTTAATCCGAGTACAGTGTATTAATTACAGTAATTGCGAAGGGAAAAGTAGATAACAGAGTTAAAAGATTTAGCTGGTGTTATGATTGGTTAAATACAAATGATAAAGTGTTAAAATACAAGCAAGGTATAAACATTTAGTAGAATTCACATCATGAAGATGTGAATTTGAGTTTCAAATTTTAGCCACTTATAAAATGGAAATTTAGGTCCAAAGTGATACATAAAAGTATCTAAGGGTTCCCAAAAAATTTGGTGGCATTTGAGCATTTTTTGGACCTTTGGAAGTGTCCAAAGTCAGAGGGGGTAGTGATACAACGCCACCTAGGAGACGACACATCGCCTAGAAGCTAGGGTTTCCAGAAACCCTAGCGGGCAACGCGTCGCCTGCAGTATTACGTGGATTTACGTAAATGCTCAAAATAACGTGTTTTGCAAGTCTATTCCTATTGGTTAGACCTAATGACGGTGCCTACTCTATATATGGGTCAAAACAGTGATTTGGGAGACTTGATCACTCTCTCTAATCTCTCTCTACCCTCATTCTCTCTCTAGCTCCAAGAATCTCTAGTTTTCTCCATTAACTCTCCAAGAAAGGGCTTGACTTAGAGAGTTGAAGGCTTGTTCAATCTCAATTCTCATTTCCTCAAATAGAAGGCCTCGAGCATCAATGCTGGCTGAGAAATATTAGGATAGCATTTCTCAATGTGTATAAGCCTTGATTTTGTGGTTTGATTTGCTTGAATGATTTGCTCAAGGAAAGTGGTGGTCTTGCTTAGGGTTTTGAAGCTTCATCAAATATTGAAGAACTCCATTGATCTACTTGGGTTTGCAAGTTCTTTCTCAATCTTTTTTAAGTCTCTGTCAATCCAAATTTTGTGTAGATTCTATTTTTTGTGGTGGTGTTAACTCACTCTCCCCCAACACTCTAATACTCTATAATCTGAGATAGCATATCATGGAAGAATCTAACTCTCTTTTGACTTTGAGATTCATGATACAAGACTTTGTTAGATTAGATAGATTTGATGGGACTAATTTTGTGCATTGGCAAGACAAGATTAGGTTCTTGCTCACTACTTTGAAGGTTTTCTATGTCTTGGACAAGGACCTAAAAGCCTTGGAGGAGCCTAAGGAAGATGATACTCAAGAAATCGTCAAAGAAAGGAAGAAGCACGAAGAAGATGAATTGATTTGTAGGGGTCACATCGTCAATGCTCTATTGGATAGGCTCTATGATCTCTACACCAACACCAAAAGTGCCAAGGAGATTTGGGAGGCCTTGGGAAAGAAGTACAAAGTAGAAGATGAAGGTACAAAGAAATTTCTTATTACTCAATATATGAAATTTAAATTTTATGATGATAAACCCCTTCTCTCTCAAATTCATGGGCTGCAAATTATTGTGAATAAATTTTCCACTCTTAAAATTGTATTACCGAAATAATTTCTTGTTGGTACCATTATAGCCAAGTTACCTCCTTCATGGAGAGGCTATAGGAAAAAGATGCTTCATAGAAATGAAGAGATTTCTTTGGAGGAAATCTCAAACACTTGAGAATTGAGGAGGAATCTCGCTCTAGAGATTTGAATGATGAGAAGTCCAATGGAGAGAATTCTAAGGCCAATGTTGTGGCAAATCCTCCTAACAAAGGCAAGGGAAATGGCAAGAACAAGGGCAAGGGAAAAAAACCCTTGGGCCCAAGAATAATGAAGGGAAATTCAAGAGTTCCAAGGGACCTTGCTATGTGTGTGGCAAGAATGGTCACTTTGCTAGAGATTGTAGGTTCAAGAGGAGTCATAAGAATGAAGCAAAGGTCAACTCTGCTCAAGAGGAGCTGGTGGCCACACTCACTGAGGTAAATGCCACTCATGGTAAGGTGAGTGAATGGTGGTATGATACTTGTGCCACCATTCATGTAACCTATGATAGATCATAATTCAAGACATTTGAATCTTCAAAGGAAGGACATAAAATCCAAATGGGCAATGAGAAAAGTTCCAAGGTTGAAGGAAAGGGAACTATTGACTTGTTCTTCACATCCAGCAAGAAGGTTCTACTCACTAATGTTTTGTATGTACCAGAAATGAGTAGATCCTTGTGAGTGGCAATTTGCTTGGCAAACCAGGAATCAAGGTTTTGATAGATTTCGACAAGCTCATTTTATCAAAAGATAATGTTTTTGTTGGAAAAGGATATGCTTGTGATGGCATGTTTAAACTTTGTACTTCTATTGACCATGTGAACAATAAAGTTTCTTCTTCTTGTTATATGCTTGGCTCAAATTCTATTACTTTGGGGCATGTTAGACTTGCAGATATAAGATTTAGCATAATTAAAAGGGCTGTCAAATGTGGAGTAATTGACTGTGATAATGTTGAGCATGAAAAATGTGAATTATGTGTTAAATCTAAAATGGTAAAGAAACATTTTCCTAGTGTTGAAAGAAACTCTAAGTTGTTAGATTTGATACATAGTGATTTATGTGAACGTAATGGAATGTTGACTAGAGGAGGAACTAGATATTTTATTACTTTCATTGATGATTGCTCTAGGTTCACATATGTATATTTTCTTAAAAATAAAGATGAAGCATTTGATGTGTTTAAAGTGTATAAAGCGGAAGTTGAAATCAACTTGAAAGGAAAATTAAAATACTTACAAGTGATAGTGGTGGTGAAGCCTTGCTATCCGCTTGTAATATTTTGAATTGTATTCCCATGAAGAAAAATAATATATCTCCATATAAGTTATGGAAAGGAAAGAAACCATACATTGGTTATCCTAAAGTGTGGGGGTGTCTTGCTTATTGCAAGAGCACCGATCCTAAAAGGATCAAGTTGGGTCCAAGAGCTATAAGATTTGCATTTGTGGGCTATACCAAAAATAGCAAATCTTATATATTATTAGACTTTGAGTCTGATGTAATAATTTAATCTAGAGAGGTTGGGTTCTTTGAGAACATGTCATGCGATGACAACAAGTTAGAACCAACTCAAACTAGAGAGCCTCAAGAGAAGACTCCTAGCATAGTTGCTGAACAACCTCAATTACCTAGAAGGAGCTAAATGCTACAAGATTTTGGATCAAGTGAGAAGTGTTCTCCAATAGAGACACTATACCTTGTTGAAGGTGTTAATGAGGAAGTCACTTGGAAATATCCAATATTACTTCAAATAGAAGATGATCCCAACACTTTCAAGGAAGCAATGTCCTCAAGGGACTCCCTTTTTGGAAGGAGACATTAATGATGAAATGGATTCAATTATGTCAAACGACACTAGGGAATTGGTTGACCTTCCAAAGGGGTCCAAACCAATTGGGTGCAAATGGGTATTTAGAAAGAAATACCATACTAATGGCACCATACAAACCCTCAAGGCTAGGCTAGTAGCCAAAGGTTTCAAACAAAGAGAGGGAATAGATTACTTTGACACATATGCATCAGTAGCAAGAACAACTTCTATAATATTGTTGTTTGCCTTATCATCTATATAAAACTTTATATTCACCAAATGGATGTCAAAATGACATTCCTAAATGGGGATCTCGAAGAGGAGGTCTATATGGAACAACTAGAAGGTTTTGTTCTTCAAGGAATTGAACATAAAGTGTGTAGACTTGTCAAATCATTATATGGTTTGAAACAAGCTCCAAAACAATGGCATGAGAAGTTTGATAAAGTCATTGTTTCTAATGGATTTAGACACAACAATGTGAACAAGTGCTTATACTCTAAGACTTGTGGTGACTTTGTCATACTTGTATGCCTATATGTAGATGATATGTTGATTTTGAGTAATGACATGAAATGAATAATGGAAATGAAGAGGTTTCTATCCTCTAACTTTAAAATGAAAGACCTAGGAGAGGTGGATACCATTCTAGGTATCAAATGCCATTGTGTTGAGTCAAACTGTAATGCCTTGAAATCCTTAATGCGGTTTAATGGCTGGATTAGTAGCCCGAAAGGGCCATAACTGTTTAATTATGCCATTAAATGAGTATATGCATGTTTATGTGAATTATATTATAATATGATGTTATATGCATGCATGTGGGTCCACATTTGATTATTATGATATTTTGGTAATTTGGCCCATTGAGGGCATATTTGTGTAATTGGGTGCATATTGTGATTTGTGAATGAGATCTCATTATTATGGAGATATATTCGAGCTATTCGGCATGAGACGGTCTTATATTATGAATTAGCGATTTTGTCATAACGGGGGTCTTTTATTGGGAAATTGAGTTATGAGAATGTTATTTGATGATAAATTGGGAGTTATTGAGATCAGGAGGAAATTCTGGATGTTTTGACTATAATGTCCCTGGGGGTGTTTTCGGGACCCCGAGCACTAGGTTTTATTTGAGGTTACTTAAGCTTGAAGTAGCTTGTTAGATAGAACGTACGTTAGAAAACCTCTCGTTCTCTTCCCGTTAGTTCGTTTTATCGTTCGAAGCATTTTCGAAGATATCTTGAGTTCTAGGAGTCGGAATCAAGCGAGGATTGAGGCATAGCGATCCTAGGAAAGATTATAAGCTTCTTGACCGAAGGATTTGACGAGAAACAACCCAATCAAAGGTAATCTAAGTTTTAAGTTTTGTGTTTTTAGAATTTCTAAGCTTCGAATTGACTTTTATGAATCGTTGAGTTTTTGGTTTGTTTGAGCCTTGGGTTTTGATGGTTTTGGATCATTGGGAAGCTTGGGAACTTTGATTTGATGATTTGGAAGTGTTTAGGTATGTTTTTTGAGAGTTTGGGATGAAGGAGAACGTGTTTGGGGATGGCTCTGGGTGCGACCCTAGCTTGAAGAAGCAGGTGGAGGAAGTTTGGCCTTGCTGGGCACCGCAGCCCTTGCTCCTGGAGTGGCTGGGGACCGCTGCCCAAGGTGTTAGGGCCGCAGCCCTTGGTCAGGTTTGAGCCCATTTGAGTGTTTTGGCCTCGGGAACTTGGTTTTAGGCCTCAGGATTGTTCTTACTACCCGGATTAGTGGGGATTGATGTCCCGGAGGCTAGATCTTGGTTTGGGAACCTTTGTTGATCATTTTATTGATGGTGTACCATATTTGGTTATGATCAGGTGACCGCTAAAGGACTAAAAGTCAGATCGTTCTCAAGGGTCGTTCTTTTATTCATTCTCCCTCGAATCAGAGGTAAGAAAACTGCACCCTGTGTATGTGACATGCATGATTGTTGATGAGGCATGTTGATTGATAAATGTGGACATTGATTGCATATGAAATGCTAGCGAATATTGTTTACTTGTATATGGCACTGACTAGTCAGGGACGCTGACCTAAGAGTCAGAAACGGCATAAGTGTCCTGAACGCAGGGCCGAATGAAGATTAGATCTAATTGATATCAGCGTTGAATGACTCTAAGGCATTAATGCTGGACCGACCCTAAGGTCAATGAAACTTATAAGCGCTTGACTAGTCTAAGCTAGTTACTCAGAGCCAAGGCCTAAGGCCTAGGTGACTGCTTGTCATATGGCTAGGGAACAGTGTTCCATAGTTATGACTCTAGAGTCATGAGGAAGTTTATGTTGGTGACTAGTCATGATGCACCTATCTTGTTTAAGCTAGTGAAAGGTTCACTTATCTATTAAGCCTCGGTGACCCTATCGTCACATGGCTAAAGGGAGTTGTACCCACCTTAGTGACTTTTGCGACTATCACTTACCTGTTTTGGACTGAAAGTCCTGAATGATTATTATGATCATTGTTGATATTATATCATGCTATATTGTGTTTTCTTGTTGGGCCTTGGCTCGTGGGTGCTATGTGGTCCAGGTAAAGGGAAAGAAAAGCTCACCTAACCTTGAGTGGAGAGCTTAGGTGGTGATGTGTACATATGCGGCCGCTTAACCACCACGGTTAGGGAGTTCTCAGAGGAACTAGGGGGTTTACCCTATTTTTGCCGCTTAGGTCGGCGGGTTTGTAAATTTGAAATAGTAATGACCATTTTGAGTTGTAAATAACTTGTAAATGTTTTTTATGGGCCCATGAACAGTTTTATGTATTTAATAAAATATATCCTTTCCTTTTTACTGATTTTCCACCTTAGCCTGTTAATAACACTTAGAGGCACGTTTTTAACCAAAGGACTCGGGTAACGAGTCAAATTTCCGGTTCACCATTCACCGTAACTGTTCTGGGGTAACCAAGGCGTTACACAAACCCACTATTATGAGAAAGTTCTCGACAAATTCAGTCATCTCATAATCAAAGAGGCATATACACCATTTGATTCAAACATGAAGTTTGAAAAGAATGAAGGAAGAGTGGTGGCTCCATTGGAATATACAGTGCAATAGGTAGCCTAATGTACATCGCTCATTGCACAAGAGTGAATATTGCATATGCGGTTAGTAAACTTAGTAGGTTTACTAGCTATCTGAGTATCAAGCATTGGAAAGCTATTGAGAGAATACTTGGTTATCTTAAGGGTACCAATGAGTATAGTCTTCACTATAAAAACTTTCCAACGATACTTGAAGGATATTCCGATGCTAATTGGATATCAGAAATTGGAGATATTCTCTCCACCACTAGTTGGGTGTTTACTCTTGGAGGAGGTGCAATCTCATGGGGCTCCCAGAAGAAAATGTGTATTTCACTTTCAACCATGGAAGCGGAGTTCATAGCTTTAGCGGCAACCGACAAATAGGCCGAGTGGCTTAGGAATCTAATGATGGATATTCCTTTAACCACAAATATGGTATCAAAAATTTCAATACATTGTGATAGCCAATCCACACTTACTAGAGCATATAATAGTGTGTATAATTGAAAGTCTAGACACATTAGGCTAAGACATGAATATGTGAGACAATTGATTCAAGGTGGAATCATATCAATCTCATATGTTAAAACAAGTGAGAACTTAGCAGATCCATTTACAAAACCTCTTGTGAGAAGGTTAGTAAGTTCTACTTCAAAAGGGATGGGATTGAAACTCCTAGAAGAATAGATTCACCAATGATGGAAACCCAACTCTCAACTTGTACAAATCAAGGGGAAGAGTTCAACGGGTAAGAACAAGTCATTGATATGTGAATAGTTTCAACACTAAAATTTATGATGAATTCCATCCGAGATGGTTAGTGTTGGTTGCTACCGAGTTAGGGTTAAGACTAGGGCTTTTAATGAAGTTAAGTTGAGTGTAACAAGCATCTATAAAGGTAGTGAAGATGCTGTAAGAGCTTCACCTATGAGGACTTAGAGGTGGTGCCGCCTCTCATGGGAGTTGGAGTTTATCCCCAAAAAGTCTATGAATAGATGAGCACATGGTCATGATAGTTCTAAGCGAGAAAGTGGGAAAATGAAAGATGTGGTGGAGGTGTGTGAGGTATCACCAGTGTTATCATATGGAATACTTTGTTCAAGCTTTGAGCTACTAATGATTTCGATAATACTTTGTGGAATTTACACTAAGATAAAGTTCAAACCAAAAGGCACTTTATTTTATGCACCAAAATCGTTTAAGCTAGAGAATGTGGCTTGTATTTAACCAAGTGGGGGATTGTTATGATTGGTTAAATAATAAAGATAAAGTGTTAAAATACAAGCAAGGTATAAACACTTAGTAGAATTCACATAGTGAAGATATGTGTTTACCTAAAAAAGATTCGCCTGATGACATGGCAAAATTAATATGCACGTGGGGTGCACATGACTATTCAAGTGGGTACATTCTGTTCGACCATCGACCAGAAGAGGATTCACTCAGCAGAAGGCATATTTCATAGGCAACCAGGCTGGTCGCAGTATTTCAGATATCTTTTATAGATTTGTAATCTCACATTTATGTAATAATTGTAATTTCCATTATTATTCTGATATGCTTGCATTAAATGTAATCAAGGCCCACTGGCCCATAAGGAACTCCTTGAGCCTATAAATAAGACTCAAAAGGCTCAAGAGAGGGGATTTTTGGATTTTTAGAGAAAATTATAGTGTTTTTATCCGCCAAATTTGTATTCATATCCAAGCTTGTGAAACTCGTGAACCCTAGTTCATTGATCCCAAGTTTTGGAGTTCTACATTAATAAGAACACTAAGTGGACATAGGTCATTACTGCTTCTGGGGTCGAACCACTATAAATCTTTGTGTCATTTATTTTTTTGGTTGGATTTTATCTCATTTCTGTCGTTTTACTTGACTCTGTGTCATTGACCGAATTGAAGGTCAACATTTGGGTGCTTTCATTGAGAGCTGAACTCAAGACTTCCAAGAAGATCAAATGGAAAAAACAACTAGGAAAACTGGGCAGACCTCTGGGAATGCGTCAACCTAGCCTCCTCCACAAAATGTGGCTGAAAATGAGCCACAAATAGAATTGGAAGAGGAGAAGATGGATTCTAAAACTTTGAAGAGGACTCTGATTGTGTTGCAAGAGGAATTAGCCAATCTGAGGGCTAATCAAGAAAATGTGGCTGAAACAATGATGTTGCAGCAGAGGGAGATTGACAGGCAGCGCCAAAAGTTGAATGAGCGGCAGGTTGACATGGACCGCCGACAGAAGGATGCCAGCGCCGCCCTGGAGGAAGCCATTCAATTGGCCCAGGGACAACCTGCGCCTACCTCCCAACTCGATCAGCCACCCAGTACTCACCCACAGTAGAATCCACAATCAGATCATCCCTAGCATCACCACAATCCGCCACAGCCTGCAAACCCTCAGAGGCCTGAACAACCTCCAGCTCCTCAACAGGAGAGTCCATTTCAGGATCCTGAGTAGCAGCCACCCTCTCGTGCTGGTCGAGATAATCCTCAGCAGCAAAGACAGAATAGGGTCGGGCAACGTCCTAGAAGCCCTAGTCGCCAGACGGCTGAGGAGCAAAACCCTCCGAGCAGAGGACATCACCCTTCTTTGAGTAGAAGGCAAGTGGAATCAGGCTCTACGGTCAGGGGTCCCCCATGACATAATAATGCCCGGGGACCTACCGACCAACGCAAGCCTCCACCCATCTATCGGGACATTCCAGCAGGGAGAGAGGGAAATAATGCGAACAGGAGATCGAACCGTCATCGGTCACAATTTAGAGATGACCATGATTATAACGAGGCGGATTTTGTACTCATCCATAACATGCATTTCCTTACATCACCAAGTGCTAATCAATCCTCACTCTGTCTTCTGAACTTCTGATCTGACACTATCCATTTAGTCTAACTTCAAGTTTTACTGTCTTTCTAATCTCTGGTGTTGCTGCCTGCGAAGATACTTATGTAGTAGATGACGTGTTTTCTGGTCTCGTTGTGCTCCCTATCCTTCAGACGTTCTTATGCCACTTCTCTGTGGCTTCAGATTAAATTTCTTCATACCTCACCCCCTTCGTTTCTTGTAGCATTATTCTGAATACCCCTGGCGAGACCAAATTGACACTTCATGGAGCCTTACCTGTGACCCTACTTCCTTGTACAAACATCATCAGCATTGTAGTCATTCGCTTTCCACTTCTAACTAGAGAATAGTCCAATATACCGCCATTAAACCTGAAGGTGACTTGTTCACACTGTTCCTATATTTTCTGCTTGTAGAACTTACCTGTGTTGCTGAAGCTTGAATCAATTAAGAGCCTTTGTTACCAATTCATCACACCCTACTTGATACAAGTAGTAATTCCTGAAATGTCTCTTTCCTTGATCCTCAGCTGGTAATAACCAGATCATAGATCAATTCCTGAAGACATTGTCCTGTCTTGTAACCGAGCATTTAAACTCTTCATCCTTAATAGAAAATGCCAACAATTCCCACAATATGATGCTCTGTCCAATCCACCACGAGGTCAAACTTCTTCGACTGCTTCAGTAATTCTCTCTGTCAAACCATTACCATTTTCCATAATGTCCCTGATATCCAACCTATCCGTTGTCCAATCAGGAAGCGTACCCAATCCTTCCTTGTATACCCATCTGAATCCCCACTAGTCAACTTAGTTCCCATCAGTCCAATTAATATTATCTAAGTGATATCCCCTACAATCCATGGTTGTCTATTAACAAATTGACTCTCACTGACTCATATCAAGGTTCCCATATGACGAGCTCTATTGCTTTCACTACGAACCTCTTTATTACTTGTATTCCAATTCCTCTTCTAGGAGTTTCTAATTTCTCCTCAACAAATACTAATACCTTCAGCCCCTCGCACAGTACCCTTGAGGCATCTTCTCTTTGTCTGAATCTTTCTTGAGAAATTCTCAACACTGAACTGTTCTAACTCGTTATATAACCAAAATGTGAACTATCTAGTCAAATGATCATCTTCGAGGAACTAGCCTCAGACTTCGAATGTAACAAGGAATTCCAGTCTTCCGTTCCCTAATCATGGGAGATCCATACTAACATATTGAATCATTTCATGTAGAAGTTGTGCCCTCACCTGACATCTTTCCAGGTGGCATCTCTTGCCTCTGGTGCATAATAAATAAACCCACTAGTTCCCATCACTATCCTGACGGCTATCTTGGGAATCAGACCCCTTCCTGTCAAAACCAGGAGCCATAGAACTGTCCGGGGTTCTTCCACTTCGATTACCGAGAATCTGTCTTTACTAAATTCCACCAATGGAAATACTGTCATTTGCATCTCTTGCCCTATGGCATTCATGCTCTATACCTCATTCCACATATCTCAAATAACATGGCCCTCTCTGCTGCCTAAATACAGATGAAGATCTCATACATTGGAGCGACCCTGACGCCCTGGATTGTTCCAGAGTTTAATCCTTAAATGGGTCATCATTTCCAGCTACATCTGCCTGTATCAATTTCCCAAAATGAATTACCCAACTCACAAAACTCATTGACATACACTGTTGTTACCTTATCATTCCAAATCAATCTTATAAGCCTATTAGTCTCCGCAGCTCAAACTATGTCCTTATAACCTCTTTTATCAAATCACCATCTGAGTTCTTTCCAACCCATCGTGCAAATATCTCGGTCGGAGTACCATTTCCAGGCATCCTTCTGCCACAAATACTTAGTACAACCCCTTAGTCATGACCTTTCATATTCATATAACCAAGGATGGAATTAGCTTTGCCCATCCACCGAGCAATTCTTAGGCGAATCCGAACTTTCCTCAAAACCAGAGGATAATGCCTTCTAAGCCTTCCATATAATACCCTTATCTGTCTATATCCTCATATTAAACCAACACTACTAACCTCACTGTCAAAACATACAAAGTAGCTCCTTCCCCAGAAAAGTTTGCTGATCTTCCATCTAGTCTCAACTATTAGATCCCACAGCTTACTCACATACCAACGAACATCAGCTGGGGCTTTCAGGGGCAGATAGAGGTTTCCAACCCCCGACTATCACGCATAGAGGTTTCCACAACCAGATCCAAATAACCACAATAGTCCCGCATAGATAAAGCATATTATACACGGATCCACAATGCTATACATTTATCTACCAAATTTTATTACAACCAAGTATACTTACACTTTATCATGCTTCCTACAAGCCAATGAACAAGTATAACATATAAGTTCAATTTAAGTAGTTCACCACATACCACCGTTCAGATATTCATTCCCATGTAAAAGCAATGCTAATCAACATGCCTTAATCTCATCACACAATAGTCAAGGACCAGGCCCTATCAGTTTCTCATGCTCCCTATAATCATACAATATAATACATTCATATTTCAATCAAGAACTTAAGCACATAATCTCATATATTCAATTACAGAACCCTGAGTCGAGCTGTCTTTAGCGGCCAGTGTACATGTCCAGCCTATCTTCAAGAACCCTTAAACCTAGGATGCTCTGATACCAAGTTGTAACGCCCTGGATAACCAAGACCGTTACACTGTGTATTTAAAATAGTGCAAGACTTGCTAATCAAGTCATTTAAATAAAAAATGTGAATAAAGAGACATATACAGGTTAGGTTTAAAAGATTTTGGTTATAAACGAATAATTTTCATTCAAATAAATGTTTGGTACATGGGATCCCAAATCAGGGTTTAAATGACATAATTACAGGATTTCCAAGTGTTATAAATAATCAAGCCACTCGAATGGCAAAATATAAATTTTAGGTCTTCGTCCCTGTACAAACCCTCGACCATGGCAGCCGAGCAACTGACAATGTACACCTCACCCCCAGAGCTCTCCAACCCATGGTCGATTCACCTTACCCTCGCCTTCACCTACACCACGCAACACCCGTGAGCCGAGGCCCAACAAGAAAACATAATACCATAACACAATCAATATCAACAACCAAGTAGTTCACAGAGCATAACCAAATGTTTTACAAGACATTAGTAAATCACCTAGCAAGCCATAGCATTCAATCCAGGAAATCAGTCAATAATCAATGATATAGTTTCCAGATATTCAACACATCTTATACATCAAATTAACAGCAGTATACATGCCAAGCAACAACTAGGGTTGACGCCCTTAGGCCGCACCCTCTGCTTAATCCACTATCTTTGGCTCACTTAGGCCAAGCCCAGTATTCAACCCATTGACTCCAGTCCGCTTAAACCGAGCTCAGTGATTATTAAGCTGTCCTTGGCTACCAGAGACCGAGCCGCACCCTGTGCGCCAATATTGATTCCGGCACCCTTAGGCCATATATTTCATGTTCACATGGCGTAATACCATCGTACAATAATGCATACAAGTATAGGGAGCCCTTAGTCCCAACATATTTACACAACCGGGTGCAGTTTTCTTACCTTTAATTCCAAGTGCTTTGATTAAGAAAGACGACCCCCGAGCACGATCCTTCCCCGAGCCCAAGCATACATCTAGTCACAACCACACATAGCACTCTCATTACTAATCAATTCATAATCATCTCCTAGAACCAATCCCATGCTCTCGGGACCTCCTGCTTCCCCACACAAGGTAGCAAAAGCGTCCCCCAAGCCCCCTGAGCCAAAACCCACAAAACTCAATTTTCTCCTTTCCTGAAATTAGCCTAGCGCCGCGGCACAACCCTATAGGAACACAATTTGACAGTGATCTTTTCACCGATTTCTGCGAGAGGCACGAGATTATGAAATTTTTTTCATTGGTAGCTCATCCACAAGCAAACGGACAAGTTGAAGTTGTCAACAAGACCCTGAAGGACCCCCTGAAAAAAAGGATCGAAGAAGCAAAAGGGGCATGGCTAAAACAATTACCAAAAATCCTTTGGTCGTATAGAACATCCCATCGAACAGCAACATGCCATACTCCATTTTCTTTAGCCTATGGGTATGAGGCCATGTTGCCTGTTGAGCTTAACCCACCATCACATAGAAGGCTGACATACGATCAGACTACTAATGATCAACTATTGATGGAATCCTTAGACTTGATCGATGAAAGGCACGAGCAAGCTCAGCTTCGAGTAGCAGCTTACCAGCAAAAGGCTGCATGATATTTTAACTCTAAAGTACGTGAAAGAAAGTTTAACGTGGGAGATTTGGTACTTAGAAGAGTTTTTCTCAACATTCGCGATCAGGCTGCCGGAGTGCTTGGACCTAATTGGGAGGGTCCGTATCAGATTGAAGAAGTTCTTCAACCAGACACATATAAAATTGCTCGCTGAAACGGAGATCTCATTCCTCGTTATTGGAATGGAGAGCACCTACGCAAGTATTATCAATAAACAATTCTTTTTAAAGAATTGGCTTGTATTAATTTCACTTTTTACAATTTTATGAACAAGGGCTAGTTAGTTATATGGCTAGTCGCTTACAAGTGTAAGATTAATTTTTGATCACTCGTACAGACATGATTTTGTCCATTTATTACAAGAATAAAAGGAACTGTGTGCAGCCAGTTATTCTTGCCAAATTATTGTATTTATTACAAGTATTTGCTCATTACATGTGTTGTTTTGCTATATTATCGTTATTAATTATGAATATGCGGGCAATAATGTTCGAACAAGACTTGGTCATGGCAAGTGTCCGAGAACCGTAAGTTCCTCGATCACTTGGGGGGCATATAGGATACCAAGCAAGAAAAGCATATCAACATGTATATGTAAACACACGAGCAAAATAAGGGAAAGCATACTACGGTACTTAGAGTATTTTAAAAAAAAAATAGTTTAAATTTTGTAAAAATCAAAACAAAGTGCTATGCTAAGTTCGGTCATACGGACAAATGTTATAATAATAGTAAAAATTATAATATAAAAATGAAATGTTTTACATCGTGAGCAGTTATTGCTCGAATGTAAATTAATAAATTAACAAAAAAGCTGCCTTGAGCAGCAAAATTGTCTTAAAAATACGAACTGTAGTTCGTATGTTCCAGTTACAAAAATGAAAAAAAAAAAATAAACCACTGAGCATTAGGAGGATCCGACTGGGATTGCTGGTTGACAGTGGTCCCCGCATCATCTTCGACAGTCTCAGTGCCAGTCGCCAAGAAGATTTTAGGGGACTCTTGAGCTTTTTGTTCCTCCGCTAGACGATAAGCACACTTGGCGCCAGTTCAGCCTTCTTTACTTCCTCAGGAAGATAGTCAAAGTTCACCTCTGGATTGTTCTTCCAGAACAAGTAGAAGCAATTGAAAGTCGCTCCTTTAAACTTCTCCAGATTGTGAGCATTGGTTTCCTCGAGCAGTTTTGTTCTCTCCTCCAGCTCAGCGGTTTCCTTTCAGGTGATCACTAGGTCATCTTGAAGTTTGGATGCTTCTTTGAAGTTAATCTCTGAAGCCTCCTTAAACTTCTCCATGAATGCAGTAATTTTGACCACCGACTCTTGGCATCTCCTCAGCTCCTCACTCAGGTTGGTAACCCTAGCCTCAGTTGCCTTAAGCTCTTCGGCAACTCTGGCCTCAACTGCCTTCACCTCTTCAGCTTGTTTGGCCTCGACTGCGTTCATCTCCTTGGCGTATCTCGTCTCGATCGCCTTGATCTCCTTAACAAACCTAGCCTCGCTCTCCTCGGCTCGACGCCAATTGTGTCCTATGGTTAGGATACCCTGCGAACAGGAAAAGACAGATAGTCTACGGCTGATGACCTGGTTGTTCGGTAGTGGAGGAAGATGCGAGAAGGCTTCCTGGCTAAGGCGGTGCTTTGAAAGCCTTTGCAGTTTCTCATAAGTATCGTTGAAGTCGCTACTCAGCGGGTCATTGGCTGAGGGTCTCCTCTCCTGCTCGGGGGGGGAGTTACTACGAGGAGGAGGAGGAGGAGGAGTTGTCGTATTTCTGGAAGGAGTGGGCGCTGGGGGAGGCACCGGAGGATCCTCTGTTCGGGCTTTTTTCTTAGAGGGATCGCTGCTGCTCTCCCCTTGGTGTCTCTTGCTTGCCTTCGTTTTGTTCGCGAGAGCTTCGGCGTTGGTGTATATGTCGAAGGCATCCTCATAAGGCATAAGTGCAAGATAAAAACAATCGATCAGACAATAAAATTTAAAAGAGTAAGGAAATAATGAAAAAGGGAAATTCTAAGTAATATACTCGAGCTATTACTGCTGGTTGATACATTATTTATAGAACTACTACTACACTCACTCTCTGCCGCGAAGAAGTCTGAACTAAAGTTACTGGCCGTAAATTTAAAGTTGCCATCCCTGTCAAATAAATGACATGAGATAGGCAGGCTGTCTAAGAGTGAGAAATCTATATCATTTTCGTCAGAGGACTCGAGTACAGGGTCGGTGTACTCTGAAAGTTTTTTCTTGCCTCTCCCAATTTGGGCAGGGGCAACAACAACCTAAGGGTTACTGGAGGGTTCCCAAATGGTCACTCCTGTAGCCCGCCGTCTCGGGGGTTGTGACACATCCTATTGCTGCTCGGGGATTTCCTCTCCAATAGCACACCCCGCGGTGGACTCCCCACTTCCTAGTGAGGTGCCATAAGGCCGACCAACCTTAGATTGCTCTCGGTGACCAGCTCTTTGATGGTCTTCTCAATATTCATCATGCTTGCCAAGGCTGCGGCCCTCATCTCAATCTCTGGAGTGGGGTCTGGTCATTACCATGGACCTAGACACAACATCAATGTTCAAAGGACGGTGAATAAAAAACTAGTAGAAAATAAACGACTAGTGATTGAGAGATTTACCTCCTTGGCTGAAGGCTAGGTTGTCAGTGACCAGGTCTGTTGTAAGGAAGTACTCCTAGAAGTACTTTCCTACGTTGGATTTGTAGGTGACGTCACTCAGGAATATGCAAGTAGATTCCTGGTGATAGACATGGGAAAACCCCGTGTTGTTCTGGTTGGGGTTGGACTTAAGATCGAACAGGTAGTTGATCTCGTGTGGTGTGGTCACAAGCCACTTCTTATGGTTGTAAAGGATATAGAGTGCTAATAGTACTCTATATTCTTTGGGTGTATTTTAGAAGGGGGCGACCTCGAAGTAATTTTGCCACCCCTTGGAAAAATTCGTGCATGGGCAAGATAGTCCCTGCCTCAATGTGAAACCTCGACCAAGTGCTGAAAGCGCCTCCAGGCACATTTGCCCATTGGTTGGAGGTAGGTTTGATTAAGGTAACCCCAGTAAATCCGTACTTCTTGAGGTACCTTGTCACCATCCTAGCCGATATGACACTAGGATGCGCGACATACCAGTCAACTTCTGGTCGAAGGCCGTCGCGAGGTCGGGCTTTGGGTTGAATGACTGGCGGTGCAACATTTATAGGCTAGGGATCATGTGAAGGACCCTCGTTTTTGGTTGTTGGTCGGTTGGAAGGAGAGTGAGTGGTTTTCTTTTTCCTACGAGCTATGTGTTTAACGCGACCCATGTGTGGCTAACGGTCTAGTGAGCTGGTTGTGGGGTTTTGTTGAGAAAATGGAAGGTCAGAGAAAGGAAGTGGAGGCTGTTCTTGTTCTTTGAACAACATCGCGAGAAGATCGTCGTCTATTGGCCTCTCACATCCCCAAGGATCGTGCATGAATATCTAAGAAGAGAAAAAGGGAAATGAGAATCTACGACTAATAGATAGAAGAAGAGGAAGTGTAAGGATAACGTTGCTCGTGTATAAAAGTTAAGCTTTTATATGACTAGCAGCATCCTAACGTAAACACTAAAAACATGCGAACATTTTGGAAAACGGATCAAAAAGTGGAAGTGAAAAGTTTTTCCAGGAAAACTTTTCGACTCTAAAAAAAGGCGGGAAAAACCCAGTTTTTCTGAAAACAGTAAAATCAAATTTTCACTTCGATTTCGGGCCCTAAAACAATATTCATGTTTCCCACACTAATTTCTAAGCCTCACCTAATGTTTTTTTACTGCCTAAATTACCTATCCTATCATGTTTCTGCGTACAAACTCGATCATCCAAAAAAATTTCTCAAGAACATCAAGAACTCAAACCAGAAAACTTACGAAATTTATTCTAGAATGTATAATAGGGAAGATGAGTTCAAAAACTTACTTGGATTGCGGTTTTCAAAGAAATCACAAAGATATTTCTCGGAGCTGATCAAACACGTCTTGGAATACTGAAGCTTTCTCGGTGTCTCTTGAGAATTTTTTTTTCTGAGTTCTTGAGGAAGGAGAAGGAAACGGTAAAATTTTAAAAGTTAGAGAGGTGATGTATTTATACTGATTGTGGTGCAGTTAAAGAGGTAATGATGGGGTAAATTTTCGATACATGGGAAATTGTGTTAGCCGTCAAAATATTTTTGGGAAACTGTAACGGTCATGATTGTTTAATTTTTCGAAAAGGTGCTAACAGATGTGACAGGTCAGACGAAACGCTGGTCGAGTAAGTTTATTATATGCTAGTCGCAGTAAAATAAACTTGGGGGTAAAGGTTTACCTAAAAAAGATTCACCTGATGATGTGGCAAAATTAATATGCACGTGGGGTGCACATGACTATTCAAGTGGGTACGTTCTGTTCAACCATCGACCAGAAGAGGATTCACTCAGCAGAAGGCATATTTCATAGGCGACCAGGCTGATCGCAGTATTTCAGATATCTTTTATAGATTTGCAATCTCTCATTTATATAATAATTGTAATTTCCATTATTATTCAGATAGGCTTGTATTAAATGTAATCAAGGCCCACTAGCCCATAAGGAACTCGTTGAGCCTATAAATAAGACTCAAAGGGCTCAAGATAGGGGACTTTTGGATTTTAAGAGAAAATTATAGTGTTTTTATCCGCCAAATTTGTATTCATCTCCAAGCTTGTGAAACTCGTGAACCCTAGTTCATTGATCGCATGATTTGGAGTTCTACATTAATAAGAACACTAAGTGGATGTAGGTCATTACCGCTTCTGGGGCCGAACTACTATAAATCTTTGTGTCATTTATCTTTTTGGTTGGATTTTATCTCATTTCTGTCATTTTACTTGACTCTGTGTCATTGACCGAATCGAAGGTCAACAATGTGAAATTTAATTTCAAATTGTAGGCACTTATAAAATGCAAATTTGAGTCCAAAGTGATACATAAAAGTATCTAAGGGTTGCCAAAAAATTTGGTGGCATTCGGAGAATTTTTTGGACCTTTTGAAGTGTCCAAAGTCAGAGGGGGTGGCGATATGTCGCCACCCAGGAGGCGATACATTGCCTGGAAGCTAGGCTTTCCAGAAACCCTAGTAGGCGACATGTCGCCTGCTGTATTACGTGAATTTATGTAAATGCTCTAAATAACGTATTTTGCAAGTCTAATCCTATTGGTTAGACCTAATAACGGTGCCTTCTCTATATATTAGTCAAAAACAGTAATTTGGGAGACTTGATCACTCTCTCTAATCTATTTCTACCCTCATTCTCTCTCTAGCTCCAAGAATCTCTAGTTTTCTCCAAAAACTCTCCAAGAAAGTGCTTGACTTAGAGAGTTGAAGGCTTGTTCAATCTCAATCCTCATTTCCTCAAAGAGAAGGCCTCAAGCATCAATGGTGGCCGGGAAATAGAGTATTAGGACAATTTTTCTCAACATGTATAAGCCTTGGTTTTGTGGTTTGATTTGCTTGAAGGATTTGCTCAAGGAAAGTGATGGTCTTGCTTAGGTTTTTGAAGCTTCATCAAATATTGAAGAACTCCATTGATCTACTTGAGTTTGCAAGTTATTTCTCAATCTATTTTAAGTCTCTATCAATCCAAATTTTTTGTAGATTCTATTTATTGTGGTGGTGTTATCTCCAAGTAAGTTAGCCTTTCTCTTTCTTGGCTACAACATGAATATACTAGTGTGTACTTGTAGTAGTATATTACACTAGTTTTGTTTGGGCATTAAGACCATGGTCTGCTTAATGTTTACTATCTCAATGCTTTGACATTCTGTAGCTAAATGGTAAGAAGGTTTGGGTTGGAGCCAGAACCCTAACGTAAAATAGTTTGGGTTGGAGCCAAGACATGATAAGTATATAGTCTAGGTTGGAGCCAAGACATGGTAAGTATATAGTTAGAGTTGGAGCCAGAAAAATGGTAATATAGACCGAGTTGGAGCCAGAACAATGGTAATATGATTCGGGTTGGAGCCAGGACATGGTAAAAATATAGTTCGGGTTTGAGCCAGGACAATGGTAATATGGTCTGGGTTGGAGCCAGGAAATGGTAAAAATATAGTTCAGGTTGGAGCCAAGGCAATGGTAATATGGTCTGGGTTGGAGCCAGGACATGGTAAAAATATAGTTTGGGTTGGAGCAAGGACAATGGTGATATAGTCCAGGTTAAAGCCAGGACATAAATGTTGGAACCAAGTTTAGGCTTGGATCCCTTGTTGTTAATCTATTGATTGGTTATGATGTGTGTTATATATTTTAAATGTTCTTAGAATTTTCTGAGTGCAGGTTATTGTGATATGTGTGAACTTAGTTTTTAAAAACAATAAGAGTATTTATTTCGGATATGGTTATATATCTTGAATGTCTGGGAAATTATGAATGCAGGTGGTTTTGATATGTATGAACATTGGTTGTTCGGCACAACCAATGTGCTTGATTTTCTGTTAGGACTACCATTGAGAATTTTATGATAGGATTGGAATTTATCTAATACCCTAATGACCTGGAGCGGTAACTGCCTTAGGGAAACCCGTTACTGGATTTAGTATATTCATGTGCATGGTTATTCTTACTAGGCGTTTTCGCTTACCTAGTTGTTTCATGTTGTAGGTAAGTGCAAAATAAAAGTGGAGCAGTGAGCGCCGGAGTCTGCTTGTGGATATGTACATATGGCCCGACCTGGAGAGGTTTTTGATGGAACACCATTTTGAAAAGAAATGCTGGGAGCTTGTTATTTCTTTTATGACATTTGTTTTTCTTTAACTCGGTAAAAGAGTAGTTGTAATTCCATTTGCTAAACTAAAAGTGTGCGCACACGATCTTTAAAAGTTTTTTTTATATGGATTTTCGGTACAATGAGTTAAAAGTAAAATGTTTTAAATTTCCACATGATTTGGTCTTGTATGTTTTAAGTGTTGTTACAAGTGGTATCAGAGCTCGAGTTGAGCCGATTCTGTAGATAAACTCACATGTACATTCTGCAAGATAGACCGACACTCACCATAAGTACTGTCTTTTCATATCTGTTTCCTTTGCTTTCTTTTGTTTACTTCAATTCTATAAATTGTAGGTGCGATGGCAGACTTGCCAGCGAAAGTTAATCCGGTCCTAGAGGACCCACTCTTCGAGTATCCTCTAGCACAGAGGCTCCGCTTTCACCAAGCCCTCCATAGTGCATACCCGTGCGTGTTCTCTGGGGAAACATGAGTCTTCATTCGAAGTATGGGAGTGGACGTACATGATCGATATAATCCTTCGGGATATGGAGATTCCACCTGCCTACCAGGTGAGGCTGGCTAGCCTATATTAGGAACGAGTTTCCTAATACGCAGCGAAATGGTGGTGGGTTGGCCCAGTGTACAACAAAAATTTTGTAACATATTTAAACTACTTTTAAATATGCGGATCCATTAATATACATACGTTAATCATAAGCAAGAAAAGAATAGAAACCATACCTCTTGATGCCTATCAAGTGTCCTTGTTATCTTTTCGTAATTTGAACGAACTTCCTATCCAAGTTGCTCCCAGGTACTCACACCAAGATCTTCCACAACGTTCTCTACACCTCAAGAAGTGTGTGGGCACTTACATAATAAAGGATAGTTAATTTATGATTCTACTTGATGTACTCAACACATGAGATCAAAAGAATAGGCCTGAGATTGGTTCTTTATCTTTTTCAGGGAGAGATAGAAAAGTCTCATTCTTTTCTTTAGAGTGAATAACAGAGTGTCTACTTATTTTCTGATAAGTCAAACTTAAATAGAAAATATTTAAATTTAAAAAATAAATCTGTAACCAATTTACAATTTATTTTTAATTAATTAATTATCTCATTAATGAAAATATCCAAAAACTAACTTTTGAATTTTCTATTTATTAATTAATTAAATAAATAAAATTGAAAAATCTATCCCTGAAAAATGTGTAGTACACGCCACACACAGTCCATGGACTGTGTGTGTCGTGTACCACCCTATATTTTAGGGATATTTGATTTTTTCATAATTATTTAATTATTTATTCAAACTACCTTATCAAATAAAAATCCAACAACTTGATAATTAATTCAAATTTGAATTAATTATCTTTTTAACTAATTATCGAATAAAATTAATTATTTGAAAAAATATCAATCTCTTAAATTCATATCTAATTTGAACTTATCATATTATTATCTCTCACTCAAATAAATATATTTAATTAATTCTACCAATTAATTAAAACCAATTTAAATTAAATAAAAATTTCAAAATTAAATATTTAATTTATTATAATTTCAAAATTTATAATTAATTAATTATTTATTTAATATAATTTTGAAAATTACATAATAATTAAATATTAATTAATTTTGTTAATTACAACTAATTTATAATTAATTAATCAATCAATATTATCACAATTGCATATTTGGCTCGAAGAACAAATTTGTTCTTAAATATGTCTTTCAACCATTTTTCCCTTTATATCGACTCTTGCCTTGAATAGTGTTGATAAAGCCGTTGTGGGGACCTATGGACCTATAATTCCAAGCTCCAATAAATATGATATTATTAATTAAACTCTTTAATTAAATAATATTAATTTATTAATCTCATGATTACTCCACTATAAATATGAGACTGAACTCTTGTAATTATAGACATTTCATTTACTGAGTACTTTATAATATAAAGCGTCCATTAATATAATCATTACATACAAATTAACCCTCTAATAATGATTCATAATTAATCGAGAATAAAATTACAATTTTACACTTTTAATTATATCTTGTTTCCTTATGTACCATTGACTTTACTAGTGAAGGTTAATTCAGAACTAAATTATGAATTTGAGCTCAATAACCTTTCAGTCCCAAAAGTCAATCCTTAAGAGAACCATTATTCAATCACTTGCGAGAAGGTATAGATTCCATATCTATATACTATGTCCCCATCCATTTACATTAATGAGTTCCCAAAATAAAAGTTTCTAGCCTGATCATTCTGACAAACCCTAACGAGTGAATCAAAAAACTCATATATCATAAACATGAGTTCATAGTAACTTCAGGATTAAGATTTATTTGTATATGATCATGAGTTGATATATTTAATTAATACTTCGAAACGGTATTTAACTAAGTATTAATAAACATATTTGGTCCAGTTCTATATATTCTCTAATATATAAAGTACCTCAGCTAAAGTGTCCTACTACACTAGTACTTCGGATCTAGAACACATGTATTCATAATACTAGTGGACCGTACTTGCAGAAATTAATCTAAAGATTCCTTAAGTTTATTTTACTGCAAACTATTCACGTTCATTTATCTCGAACACAATCCTCCCGTACCAATACGTGATTGAGAACACATATATGAACTTAGAAATTTTTCTAATATTTACATAATATTATCACAAAATAATATAGTCCATAAAATATATGCATAACAAATTCAATTTATTTATTTATTTCTTAAAACAATGTCTACTACATATGCTTTCAGGGCACAATTCCCAACAGCCTATACCTGAGAAACGAGGCGTGTCACTGGTTCCAGTATCGCTACGAGGACCCAACCATCGTCTCCTAGCCAGTGTTCCGAGCATCTATCGAGCTCACGTTCGGACCACATTTCTGCATGTCCCGGTGGCAGGAGAGGTAAAGAGAGGGGCAGATGGCAGTAGAGGCTCCCACACCCGACGTTGCACCCTCGAAGCCACCCCAGCTCGCAGTGGTAGCTGTAGCACATGGCAAGGTGGTGGAGGAGATGGTCGAGCCAGTAGTGGACCTAGTGGGTGACGACGAGAGCGATTCAGAGGAGGATCCCGAGCAGCCGGACGAGTATTCCGAAATAGAGCTGGATATGTTGATGGATAGGGTATATTAGGTTTTGTTGTGAAAGTCTGGTTGAGACTTTTGTAAAGACTTTGCAAACCTACTAATTTGTAGAACTTTTGAATAGTGGTAGCACGCGGATGTAGAAACCCCACGCGTAGTTAGGGTTCTCTTTTGTATTTATCATTTTGCTAACTAAAATTTTATGGCATGATCTGTCATGATCATTTTGCATTGCTAGGCTATCACCTTGAATGTTATGACTACCTATTTTGATTTGAATCGTTATGATTTTCTTTCCTTTTCCTTGTGCACGGGAAACTTGTATACTAAAAGGTTTTAAACATTATTGTATAGAGACTCGCGATGGTGCCTAACACTCGAGCCAGAGGCCGTCGAGCTGTTAATTCACTAGACCCAGCTGAACGTGCAGTCGTTGACCAAGATGTAGGTCGTGGTCGTGGCAGAGGAAGGGGTCGAGGCTGAGGGAGAGGTTGAAACTGATCTCATAATGGTTTAGCAGGCAAAATCCACTTGTGTTCAAAGGAACTTTGGACCCCCTAATGGCAGAGGAATGGGTCAACATGTTGGAGAGGATCTTTGACTTTGTGGTGGCTACCGAAAGGGAAAAGGTAATCTGTGCGGTGTATATGTTGAGGAAGGAAGCACGCATCTGGTCAGATATTTCTAGGAAGGGGCGTGATGTTGGACAGATGGAATGGGAAGAATTCCTGATCCTGTTCAATGCCAAGGACTACAACCAGATGGTAATAGATTGGAAGGTGGTTGAGTTTGCCAACCTAGTCCAAGGGTCATCTAGCGTACAGAAGTACGTGCGCAAGTTTGACCAACTCTCGAGATTTGCTTCGGAATTGGTACACACTGAAGCCAAACGGGTACGCAAATTCATGAAGGGGTTGAAAAGAGAGATAGCTCAGTTCGTGGACACCGGGAAGACCAGCCTAGGCACTTATGATGAAATCGTAGAGCGAGCAATCTGCCAAGAATCCTAGTTAGTACAAGAAAAGAAGGAGCCCTACAGAGCTGAAGAATAAGCATATGTTCCAAATGATCGAGGAAGATACTCTAACAACCAGAGTGAATCTTCTTGCAGGGTTGCATCCAGAGGCAATCAAAGTATGGGGAAGACCAATGCTCCAGGAAACTCTCGGTTTCCTAATGGTGGAAATATTAAATGAAGGATGGAGCCACCAAGCCGAAGTTCAAACTTCAACAAACAGCCAAGGAGAGAAAACAACTATTGGCCGCAGTGCAACAAATGCAATCAACGCCATCCAGGCGAGTCATTTCTCCAGGCACTGCTCGACTCATAGTCAAAAGGGAGGAAACGACCAACCAAAGCTATTAGGATTTGCACCACGAGTCTATGCACTCACCCAGGGTGATAAGGGAACTGGGACTTTTGACATGGTGTCAGGTCAGCTTCCTATGGCTAATAACTCAGCATATGCATTGATGGACATTGGTGCATCCCATTCTTTTATTGTTTCATCTTATGTTGATAAGATAGATAGGAAGCCTGAGCCTATGGCAAATGTATGTGGTGTATCCTTACCTCAGGGGAGGATATGATGGTACAGTCTTGGGTTAGAGCCTTACCAGTCTGGGTAGAAGGTCAGAAGTTGATCGTGGATTTGCTAGTTTTAGATTTACATGAGTACGAGGTTATTTTTGTAATTGATTGTCTAACCAAATACGGGGCGGTGGTGAATTGCAAATGAAGAAAGGTAACTTTTAACCCACCTGGTGAAGAACCATTCGTGTTCTAAGGCACAACCCGCGAGAAGTTTCGCTATAATCTCCACGATGAAGGCTAGGAAATTAATAAAGGATGGATGTATCGGCTACCTGGCAAACATAATAGAGAAGGATAGGGAGTCTAAGCTACCACCACCTGAGGTAGCACTGGTGTGCAAATTTTCGGAAGTGTTTCCTGAGGATCTTCCAGGGCTACCCCCAGATCGAGAAGTCGAGTTTGAGATCGAGTTAATTCCATGAACCACACCTATTTCAAAGGCACCGTACCGGATGGCACCGACAGAGCTCAAAGAACTGGAAGCGCAATTACAAGACTACATGGATAAAGATTTATACGACCAAGTCATTCTCTTTGGGGGAGCTCTGGTACTATTCGTGAAAAATAAAGTCGGCTCCATGAGAATGTGTATAGACTACCGTGAACTCAACAAAATGACGATCAACAACCGATACCCGTTGCCCAGAATTGATGATCTATTCGATAAATTGTAGGGAGCATCGGTATTCTCAAAGATCGACTTGAGATCCGGATGCCACCAGTTGAAGATCAAGGAATCAGATATTTCCAAGACTGCATTTCGAACTTGGTATGGCCACTATGAGTTCATGGTGATGTATTTTGGACTTAGCAATGCGCCCGCAACATTCATGGATCTTATGCATAGGGTATTGGGTGAGTATCTAGACAAATTTGTGATCGTGTTTGTAGATGATATACTTGTATACTCATGAAACCAGGGAGAACAAACTCAACACATGGAACTAATCTTACAACGATTGCAAGAGAAAAAGTTGTACGCCAAGTTCTCCAAGTGCGAATTTTGGTTGACTCAAGTGAGTTTTCTAGGACATGTGGTGCCGAGAGACGGGATTGTAGTCGATCCGGCCAAAATCAAGGTAGTGAAACAATGGAAAGCCCCAAAGAATGCACAAAAGGTTCATATTTTCTTAGGTCTGGCAGGGTATTATAGGCGTTTTGTGGAGGGTTTCTCCAAAATAGCTACGCCTATGACCATACTGACCTGGAAGAACATCAAGTTTGAGTGGATAGACAAGTTCGAATAGAGTTTTCAAGAGTTAAAAACCAGAATAACAACTGCGCCAGTGCTCACTATCCCAAAAGGCACAGAGGGTTATGCCATTTACAGTGATGCATTAGGTTAGGGACTCGAAGTCATATTAATGCAACACGGCAAAGTGATCACGTATGCCTCCCGATAACTGAAAAATTACGAGAAAACTATCCAACTCACTACTTGGAGTTAGCAGCGGTAATGTTCACATTGAAGATTTGGAGACACTATCTCTATGGGATCCACTACGACATATACACGGATCATAAGAGTCTGAAATATTTATTCACCCAGAAAGAGTTAAACATGAGACAACGAAGGTGGTTAGAATTGTTCAATGATTACGATTGTAATATATTGTACCACCCAGGCAAGGCTAATAAAGTAGCTGACGCGTTGAGTCAGAAGCTAATGGCTTATGTAATTTTGGTGAAATAAATACCCTAAGAACTACAAACCGATACATTAAAATTGGATTTGGAGATAGTAGTGGGAAGATTGGAAAAGTTATCCGTGAAACCCACGATCATGGAAGCGATCCAAGGGGGATAGCTCGCAGATCCGTGGATCCAACGACTGGTGCATGAGACTATGAAAGACATGCAACCAGGGTTTCACATCTCGGAGGATGGAGTGTTGGGTTTCAAGGGTAGGTTATGCGTGCCTGATGATGAGGAGATCAAGAAACAAATCTTTTATGAGGCTTATAATACTACTTACGCTATGCACCTAGGAACCACAATGATATATCAGGATCTCAAAAGATACTTTTGGTGGGTAAGAATGAAGAGAGATGTAGCGGAGTACGTGGCACACTTTTTGATGTGTCAACAAACCAAGGCGGAGCATCAACGACCTACAGGGTTATTGTAGCCGCTAGAGATCACTGAGTGGAAATGGGAAATGGTCAGCATGGACTTTGTTACTGGGTTACCACACACTCCGAAGGGGCACGGTGCAATCTGGGTTATCGTGGATAGATTGACAAAATCTGCTCATTTCTTACCCATTAAGACAACAGATGGTGTGAATAAGTTGGCAGACTTGTACATTACTGAGATAGTGTGATTACATGGGGTTCCCATCTCTATACTGACCGATCATGATGGATGATTTAGCTCACCGTTTTGGAGAAGAATGCAAGTGGGATTGGGAACTAAACTCAATTTTAGTACTGCCTTCCATCCACAGACGGATGGATAGAGCAAACGAACGATTCAGACCTTGGAAGACATGTTGAGAGCTTGTGTGCTGGATTTTGAAGGATCGTGGAGTGGAAAACTTACATTAATTGAGTTCGCCTACAACAACAGTTACCATGAATCGATCAAGATGGCTTCGTACGAGGCACTATATGAAAGAAAGTGCCGATCTCCAATCCACCGGCATGAGACCGGTGAGAGGAAAACCCTAATAATGGAAAAATCTCAGATTAGGTGAAAAGAGGAATACCATGGCTTAAAAATATCTAGCAACTGGGATTGTATAGTCGGGCCAATAAAATTAAGAAAAATTAATTGAGGATTTAATTCCAATCTACCTGGCTTAAGATTGGAAATTCTTGCCTGAGCTTTAAGGGAATTTTGGTCAATTTGAGTAAATTACCAAAATTATGTGTTATGTGGCAAAATTTTATTTTTCGTCACATTTATTTAATTTAATTTAGCTTGGAGATATTTAAAAACTATATCTAAGAAGATCTCAAGATTTGGAGCTTTTTGATGTTTTAGTGAGAACAAAGGTAAGGATTTTAGAGTTTTGGTATTTTTTCCACTCATCTCCATCTTCTACCATAACACTCTTTTAAAAATCTACATGTGGAACCTTTGGGGATGGGTTTGAGTGTATAGAATCCAAGGATGAAGTTTGAAAAACTAAGGAATCTCATCTCAAAGCTAGAACTACAAAGGTAGAGTTTTTGGTTGATTTTTGAGTTATTTTTTGTTATTAATGTTATATATGGTTATATAGGTTATTTTTTTTTAGTTTTTGAAATTTATTTTATGCTTGAGAGTTAGCTTGGTTGATTTGTTGATTTGCATGCATGCATGTGGCTAGGGTTTCGATAGTTGTGTTTATTTTTGCTAGAATGTGTAAAAAAGCATGCTGCCATGTTTTCGTGGTCTGACTTCCAATGGGTCAGATCATACCTACTACCTCTTTTTGTGGAAATAACTTTTATGGTTGCATAGTTCTAGATTAGTACTTGAGTTTAGGCAATGGAAAATAAAAAAAAAAAGTGTTTTCAAACCTAAGTTATGAACTGTTTTGCATCTTGATGCAATCTGGAAAATTTCTAGGCAGTGCACGTTATTGAATATTGAACATATTTTACCAATCCAAAAGCTATGAAAATTGGTAAATTGTTAGTTTAAATATGTATAAGGATAATAGAAAATTTTAGGGGAAAATGTTTTACAGTTTGCCCTAATAATCTGAAAATGAAATTTCTAGGCAGCAAACACTGCCCAGATTGTCTTACATTTTTTAATGGGTAACCCAATCCTAAAAATTATGAAATTTTGAGAGAAAATAAATTATATATGAGTAAAGATCCTGGTAAAATTTCAGATGGCTACAATGTAAGAGAAATAATTTTTCAAAAAATCCTAATAATCCAAGAAAAACTCTTGGGTAGCAGGCACTGCCCAAATTTATTTAAATAGTTTAATGGGTTTCGCCATCCCCAAAATTATGAAACTTGGTGAGAAATTTTTTAAGATATGTATAAAGGCTTTGGTAATATTTTAGATTAAAATATGTCACGGTTTAAGAGTAGTAATTTTTCTAAGTTGCCCTAAAAAGGGGGGAAAATAGTAATTTCGAACCATAACAAAAAACGAGTTTTGGGAGATTAGTTTTCCTAACGTAAATTGAATTTTGACGTGAGATTTCACCAAGTTCCTATCATTAGGACGCATAATACGTGAACGATGTTTTAAAGGGTTGTGGTTAGAGAACCTAACAAAGAATATGAGCTTAAATGTAGGATTTTTTTCACATTAAAATGAATAGCGAAAAAGTTAGGCTTAGAATTAGAAATGAAGTTGTTTTAAAATATAGTCAAAGTTTTGGATATCTAACCAACCCCAAATTAGCTTAAGGTTATGAGAATTTATTTTTACTATTTTCTAAACACGGAATCCAATTGCCCTTTCTTTCCGAAAATGATGTAATAGAGATCCTAGGTTATGGATTAAGATGGTAAGAATGGGAGTTAGGTTTTTATAAAACCGTAAACTGAAAAGTATCATCGTTAACAGATGATAAATTGTAAAAGGTCGAAACGTGGTATTTTTGAGTAAAGAATGGAAAACAGTAAACTTTGTGCTTGAGTAAAAAGTGGGTAGTTTTCTAAATTTAAGAGTTGTTTAAAACTCCTTTTATAAGTAACCAAAATACACGTAATACGATTGAGAGATTCATCCAGATATAGAATATTAAAATGCACAGCTCGGATAGCATGTTGCGGCAAGGATGATTTTTCTCAAGAAACCGTAAATTGATTAAAGCGGAATCTGGTCTTATGCATTGTAAAGTGTATAAGAGAAATTTTATTATAGAGTCTCTAAGAGAACTTTATTGAATATAGCTATCATAGAATATTAACTATACGAGTATGCCATAGTTTAATCCGAGTATACTGTATTAATTACAGTAACCGCGAAGGGAAAAGAGGATATCAGAGTTAAAAGATCCAGCTGGGAACTAAGGACTCCAAGTAAGTTAGCATTTCTCGTTCTTGATTATAACATGAATATACTAGTGTGTGCATGTAGTAGTAGATTATACTAGTTTTGTTTGGGTCATTAAGACCAGGGTATGCTTAATGCTTACTCTTGCAATGCTTTGGCATTCTACGGCTAAATGGTAAGTAGGTTCGGGTTGGAGCCAGAACCCTAACATAAAATAGTTCAAGTTGGAGCCAGGACATGATAAGTATATAGTCTGATTTGGAGCCAGGACAATGGTAATATAACCCAGGTTGGAGCCATGACAATGGTAATGTGGTCCGGGTTTGAGCCAGGACATGGTAAAAATATAGTCAAGGTTGGAGCCAGGACAATGGCAATATGGTTCGGATTGGAGCCAGGATATGGTAAAAATATAGTTTGGGTTGGAGCCAGGAAAATGGTAATATGGTCTAGGTTGGAGCCAGAACATGGTAAAAATATAGTTCGGGTTGGAGCTAGGACAATGGTAATATAGTCCGGGTTGGAGCCAAGACATAAATTCTGGAACCGGGTTTAGGCCCGGATCCCTTGCTGTTAATCTATTGATTAGTTATGATGTGTGTTATATATCTTGAAAGTTCTAAGAATTTTCTGGGTGCATGTTATTGTGATATGTGTGAACTTGACTGTTAGAAATAACAAGAGTATTTATTTCAGATTTGGTTATATATTTTGAATGTCTGGGATTTTCTTAATGCAGGTGGTTTTGATATGTATGAACATTGGTTGTTAGGCATAACCGATGTGCTTTACTTTCTGTTAGGACTATTATTGAGAATTTTATGATAGGGTTGGAATTTATCCAGTACCCTAATGACTGGTTGCAGTGCCTTAGGGCACCCCGTTACTGGGCTTAGTATATTTGTGTGCAAGGTTATTCTTACTAAACGATTTCGCTTACCTAGTTGTTTCATGTTGTAGGTAAGTGCAAAAGCAAAGTGGAGCAGTGAACACTGGAGTCTGCTTGTGGATATGTATATGTGGCCCAACCTGGGGAGGTTTTTGATAGAACATCATTTTGAAAAGAAACGCTGAGAGCATGTTATTTCTTTTATGACATTTTTTTTTTGTTTTAACTCTGTAAACGAATAGTTGTAATTTCGTTTGCTAAACTAAAAGTGTGTGCACATGATCTTTTAAAAAAAAATTATATGAATTTTCGGTATAATGAGTCAAAAGTAAATTTTTTTAAATTTCCACATGATTTGGTCTTGTATGTTTTGAGGGTTGTTGCAATAGACATGAAATCTATAGTTTTTGTTTAAGAAGTGAAATGATGATTTCCTTATAGCTTGGTTCAAGTGTTAAATGATATAGTACTCATTTCTGTAATTAATTTTACGAAAATATCATTTACAAGGAACTTAGTGGGAATTAAGGAAAAAATATCAATGAGGGATAAAACGGTAATTTGCACTCGTCTTATTAGTAGATCATCTATAGAAGATTGAATGACAGTTTTTGTTACAACAATGGATAACATATTCACATTTGGTGTAAAGCGTTCTATGAATTCAAGAGTGCAATTTTGAGTCTATAGTGGAGTCACGATGAATTAATAAGGCAATGAGTTTATTTGTTATGAATAAACTCACGGTAATTTATTGGAGCTTGAGTTCATGGATCCATGGTCTCCATATCATCTCTTATCAAAATGAACCTGCTAGTCTTAAATAATTAATTTAATTATAAAAATATCATATTAACTAGTTCAATGGAAATAAATAATGTTAAATTATTTATTAATATTTTGTGAGAAAAAAAATAGAAGAAACTTTGAGGATTTTATTACAAAGTCTCAAAAAAGAGTATTATAGCCAATTGAGACAATTTTGTTAATATTGATAGATTGATATTAATATTAATATTAATAAAATGAATTAAATAAATATCAAAATTATAATTGGTTAATTTTGACAAGTATTTAATTATAATTATTAAATAATTAAAATAAAACATATTTTATGTCCTAGCTAATTGCATATATATACTAGTGTTATAGAATGCATTAGGGAAGATGAATTTGACAATGTAAAAATTCACTACTAATATTCTATACCTAGCCGCCCAGTCTTTCTTAGTTTTCTCTCTAGGAATTCTCGTCTCATGTGTTGAGACTTGCCCACACAAACACTAGGTTGTTTTAGATAAAGATTTGGAAGACTGTGGTCTTATTTCAAAGCGGTCTAGATTCCTTGTAATACCTAGCATTCAACAATGACAAAATGTTAGGGAATCCAAAATGTGTAGTCATTGTTCCGCTACGCATTTCGTAAATACTCTAATGATTTTATTGTATTATTTATGAATATCTGAATGAAAATTACTTCTATGCACGTATTTATGATTCTATTGCATGTTATTTTGTACAATAAAAAATATGCATATAGACTTATATAAATGAGATCCTATGAATATATATTTCTATAAATATAACCCTCAAGATAGTTTTCTATATACTAATGATTTATTTTGTGCGTAGTTAATTTTCTTTTTATCAAAGGGTTCTGGTCCCATATTATTTAAATGTTAGGAAGAATATGGCCTAACTTATACAAGTTCAAATTTTTCTACAAACTATCCTTCCATTTCTGTAGACTTTATTTTAAAGAAGAGGAATTTGTCACCTAAGTTGAAAATATAGACCACCTCAATTATAAAAAAAAGAACTATATGGATTTAACATGTAGGTTTTTTTTTTTTTAATTAATTAGGAATTTCTGGTTCTAGATTCCATCCAATTCAATGTGTGACGTTCTTTGATTATGACCTTTTTCTTTTTTATTTCTTCTAATGAGGCGGTTGTTCTAGTTTAAAATATTATCATTACTTTAATTGTTTTATTTATTTTTTTCCTTTTTTCAGTTTAAAGACGACAATGGAATTCATTGAAGTAAAAGAAACTGATAAACTTGACTAAAGTTCACCTCAAAAGGAGTAACATATTGGAGTTTGAGCGATTGTTGAAAGATTACAATGAAATTTATCATTTTATGTTCAAACTTGAAACATAATACAATTTAAGCGTGTTCAATTAAGGACTGACTGTTTCAGCCTTTTACAAAAGCATGCCACAAGTAATTGAGATGAATGTTAGTTAGATTTTGTTTTTTTGGGTCTATTTTCTTTAACTTTTCATGTTTTACTATAATGGTGTCATAATTTTGGTTAAGTTTGAACCATATACAAAATAGGACATCACTACAATAGTGCACATTTTTTATCCACTATTATGGCGAAATATTTTTACATACGTGTATAAGTTATGATATTAGTTCTTTTACATGACAGTGTTCATTGACTCATTGTAGTCGCATCGAACTTCTTCTACGTTTTTAGGAAAATTTGAATAATTTAGAGTACTAAAACAGAGTTTCAAACTTTCCATTTTTTCGCGCACACACAAATATTATTTTAAATTTTATTTTCCTAAATTATTTAAATTTTTCTGAAAAATTTACAAGAGTTTTACTTTAACTAATATAATACATATAAATTATAAATTACACGCACTGATACCTAACTAATTTTAATTATTAGTAGTTTTAAGTAAAAATATAATTCTTTTAAATTATATTATTATATGTTTCCTAACGCTACTCATTAAACATTTTGTTTTACCATGAAAAAGTTTAAAATTTGGGTTGGGCCGGCGCCGAGCCGAGTATGAGATTCCACTACACTTGTTTATTAATCAATCTGAAGCTAAAAATATAAGAGCATCTCCAACCCATTATCCTATTATGGTGTTGCACCAATACCAAAATTCAAGAATCTTAACACCATATTTTTTTTTCCATTCCAATCACAACACCAAAAATTACACAAAAAAATATATTATTTATTATTATATTATTTTTTAATAAAATAGAATATTCTTTTTATTATTTTATTATTTAATTAATCAATTAAGTAAAAATGTCATTATTAATTACATGAAACTTATTTCATAAATATTAAAACTTGGAAATTATAATAACACATTACATTTTCCTATTTAAATATTACACTACTACAATAAAATATATTTAATTAACCCTAAAACATAACACACTCTTGAAATATTAATTAAATGAAACTAATTTTCCGATACTATATTTGTCCCACAAGTGTTCAATTAATGCATTTCGAAGTGCAATGTGAGCATCCTTATCTTTGATTTTTCTATGTCGAGCTAGAAATTCTTGAAATCGAGCATCGTCATTACCCACCATCTCAACTTCTGGACTTGGCACTTCGAACCGTTCTTCAATGGGTGCATTAAAGTCACGTTCATCTTCTATTATCATATTATGCATAATAATACATGAAGTCATTATATCATGTAATATCCTCTTATTCCATAGATGCGCTGGTCCTGCCACAATGGCAAATCTTGATTGCAATACTCCAAACGCACGTTCTACATCTTTTCTACATGCTTCTTGTTTTCGAGCAAAAAATTGTTTCTTCGGGTCACGTGGCTCACGAATGGTTTGAACGATAGTAGACCATTTTGGATATATACCGCCGGCTAAATAATAACCCATATTATACTCTTTCCCTTTAATGACATAATTAGCGGGTGGAGAAACACCCGCAGCAAGATCAGCAAAAAGATGGGACGCCTCCAACACGTTAATATCATTGTTAGATCCAGGTAGACCAAAATATGCATGCCATATCCAAAGATCATAGTCAGCTACAGCTTCAAGAATAATAGTCGGAGATCCAATACGACCAGCGTATTGTCCTCCCCAAGCCGTAGGACAATTTTTCCATTTCCAATGCATACAATCTAAACTACCCAACATTCCTGGAAAACCTCGACTTTCACCAATGTGTAGTAGCCTTGCAACATCATCAGCGTTAGGTGATCGGAGATAGCGGGCTCCAAAGACCTCGACAACAGCACGACAAAATCGTTTCAAACTTTCCAAAGCAGTAGATTCTCCTATTTTGATGTACTCGTCGGTAGCATCTGCCGGTACACCATATGCCAACATTCGAAATACGGCTGTTACTTTTTGTAGACCCGATAACCCAAGCTTACCGAGTCCATCTCTTCGTTGGACGAAGTAATTGTCATGCCTTTGTACAACATCATAAATATGAAGGAATAAAGCACGACCCATTCGGAATCTTCGGCGGAACATCGAGGCAGAAAATCGAGGGTTCTCTGCAAAATAGTCGTTGAAGAGATTGCGATCAGCATTTTCTCGGTCACGGTTGACTACTATATGACCAGGAATTGAGCCCCTGTGTGACTCTTCGTTATTTTGATATTGAGCGATGCAAAAATTGTTGTTAGCAGTAATTTGACATACCACTTGTTTTTCTAGATCATCATAATAATCATCATCATCTGAAGAAGAAGAAGAAGACGATGCCAAATAAGATGAACTACCATAATGAGAATTCATCTTTAGTCGTATGTGTTGTTGGTCTACATTAAGCCAATGTTTTATAGTGTAGATATTCACTATCTTCAGATTTCAAATTATTTTGTCTTAAGAAAAGATATCTGTAACATTGTATTGTCACATCATATTTTTTCTTCAGATTTCAAATTATTTTGTCTTAAGAAAAGATACCCGTAGCATTGTATTGTCACATCATATTTTTTCTTCAGAAAAGATACCCGTAGCATTGTATTGTCACATCGTATTTTGTCTTCAGATTTCAAATTATTTTGTCTTAAGAAAAGATACCCGTAGCATTGTATTGTCACATCATATTTTGTCTTCAGAAAAGATACCCGTAGCATTGTATTGTCACATCGTATTTTGTCTTCAGATTTCAAATTATTTTGTCTTAAGAAATCTAGCTTCAACATCCCTATATAATGGCATATTTTTCACATAAGATGACCACACCTCTTCAACATAGTTCTAAACCAACTTCTTTCTCTTTCAAAATGACTTCAATTCGAACTTCTTCATACTCAATTGAAGAAGATGTGCACTTGTGTCATGTGTATCTTGACATTTCTCAAAATTCAATAATAGGAATTAACCAATCCAGAGATCAGATGTGGGCAAGAGTTGAATTAGCATATCACTCTGGACAGTTTAGTAGTCAACCTCGACCGAGAAGATCTTTGCAAACTCGAATGACGACCATTCTTGCGGCAATTTCAAAATTGAGGGGATGCGTCAACCAAATTGAAAATAAAAATCCAAGTGGTGCTTCTCAAGAAGATATTGTGAGTATATATTGTTATAGTTTATTTTTAGTTAGTAACTTATTTTTAATTTTATTGACAATATTTATTTATTATTCAATAGTTAAATCAAGCGAAGATGCTATTAGCACAAGATCCAAAGTACCTAAGAGGGTTCAAATTTGCTCATGTGTGGTCCATTCTTAAAGATTGTGAGAAATTTACAAATGACAACACCAATTCACCAGCTAGATTCCAACAACAAGGTCGTAGTTTCAATTCCCCCCAATCTTGTTCTTCTGGCTTCGAATCACCGACATCAACACCCACCGGTATGAGTTCATTTGATCTTAATATGAATGATGAGGAAGTTCCTATTAATTTATCTGAAAGACTTATCGGTGTGAAAAAAGCAAAAGGAAAACAAAAAAGTGATGAACAATTTAAGAAATTAATGGAACAAAGTCAAAAACTTGTTAACGTTATAGAAAAGGGTAACTTTGAAAGAAATGAACTTCTGAGACAAAAGGTTGATGTGGCTAGAACGAGAGAAGAGAATAAAATTTTATTTATGGATATGAATTCTATATCCGATCCAGAGTTTCGCCAATTTATTCAAAGCGAAAGGAGAAAAATTTACAGATCAAGAGCACAAACATCCGAACATGGAGAACAAGGAGAAGGATCTCAATATCAGGGATCTCAATATCGAGCATCTCAGTTCCAAAGATCTCAATATGAAGAAGAACACAGGGAAGGAGCTGAAGATGAACATCAACGATCTCAAAATCCTTCACAAGATTATAGTCAATATTATGACTATCTTGGCGGAACTGAGAATAATTTTTAAAATTATTAGAAGTATGTCTTAGTTTGTCTTGTGTTCTATATATATATATATATATATATATTATTTTCCATTTTATGTTTGGTGTATTTGATTTTAATATTAGAATGTAAGTTTGTAATATTTTAATTATCTTTTATATATTTAATCAATTTCAATGTTAATTTTATTTCTTATAGTGTAGAGTAAGAATTTTCACACAAATTAAAATAAATTATATAAAAAATTAATTATGAAATATTTGAAATTTTATTTAAAAAATTAAATTATATGTGTATTTATAATTTAAAAACCCCAACATAAAATATAAACCCACATAATACTCATATGTTTTTATATATATATATATAAATATATATAAATATATATATATGATATAAATAGATTTATCTTAATAAAAAAAAAAATGGCGTGTGAACAGTGCACGGCATATATGCCGTGGCACTGTTCATCAACGGGTAAATGGGGGGATTTTTGGAGTTGGGTTGGAGATGGATTTGAGCTCTCCACGGCATATATTGCCGTAATACCGTCTGATTGCATATGGCCTAAGTTCAGTTAGTCCATTAATCTAAACATTATTATTTTATATTTTATTTATTGAAAAGGAGATTCTAAAAGAAATACCCTAATATCTTATTAAGCTTACATAATAAGATAAGATATATACTTAATTAAGCCTTATAACTTCTTCTGAGACATACAATTATTAGTAGGAAGAATATGTATTATATTAATTATACACTAATCAATGGAAGAAACTTGGTTTGACGACAAGGTTTAGCCATTGCTTTTAATTATTATTCTTTATTCCGGTGATCCTATTTATAAATTCAAGCAAAAGATAAGACCAAGCCAAATGACGGAAAGATGGGATGAATTGAAATGTAACTGAATGAACGAGTTTTCATAGAGTGATTTCTGGTAAGCATTACACATGTCACATGATATCATTCTTTATTCAAATCATGATTGCTCTTTCTCTGTTTTATTTAATTTCATTACTTGGAAACTATTATTCGTGTTTAATTTGATGAAGATAAAATGATAAGATCATCCTTAGGTCTAACTGCCCTAGCTAAAGTAAGATCCCACAAATAAGCTTATAATAAGAGAATCATGAAAATATATATATATATATTTATTGAGAGAGTTTCAAAATTTTCACCTGATATGTAATAATAATAATATTACTAGTTTGGTATTATTTTGATCACAAATTAACTAACATAGATCGACTTGAAAATTATGATGAATGTTGAATTACTAGTTGGTGGGGATTCAAAAATTTCCCCAATCAACTACCCTGGTTTATTTATTAAAAAGGGATCTTTTATTCAAATATATTGTGTCTATATATATATATTACTTAGTTTTAAAATTGTAAACATTGTTTATAATTTTAATAAAAATTTGTTCACCATTTAAAAAATATATATAATAGAATAAATTATAATTTTATAGTATATATAAATATTTATATCAATAATCCCTACATATATGACATCTAAACACAACGTTGATATAAATATATATTTACATGATTATATGACATATATAAAATACTATAATATTTAAAAAGAAATTAATAATAGAAATAAAATAAGAATAGAAAAAATCATAGTGTAGACGGTAGTATACATGCATCAACTATTTTTAGTTTATAATGTATCTCGCAATGTCCTTTAGTGAATTTGATGAAGAGAAAAAACTTCAATCACTTGATGATAAACAAAGTATCACACAAATTTATAAGATAAAAAAATAATATGTATGTTTTTATTATTTTTAAATAAATATGATTTAATTAATTAAATTATCATAAAATATCTTAAAAATGTCCTATTTTAATAAATGATTTTTTATTATTTTTGTTTAAGTTTATGTTTGTTCGAATTTTTAAATTTGGTAGTGACAATAAAAAATTATATATTATATGTTTAAATAATTATCATGATAAAATATCTAAAAAATATCCTATTTTGATTTTTTTAATTATTTATTTAAGTTTAAGTCATGTTTTTAATCACCGTTAAATATAAGAATATTATGTTAAATATGAGAATATTCTATTAAAGTTAACTGGAAAAAAAAATAAAATCCAGTTAAAATAAAAAAATTATGTTATCTACACACTTTTTATATAGAAGATATATATATATACAAAAGACTTCTCAACGGTTGTTACCATGGATGGTTACCATAAATTACTAAACAAGTTTTGATGAGAAATAATATAATGATGATGAAAATAAATAAATACAATATATAAAATCAATAATTTCAATTTTTTAGATTAATTAGGTAATAAACATTAGTAAAAAAAATAATGGTCACATTAATTATTCCTATTAATTCAAAAATAATTTTTTTCTCATGTACCACATAAAATGAATGAATCAATAATGAAGAATGAATATTAAATATTTTTTTATTATTTAATTAATAAATATATGACTGTCATATTATCATGTATCCCTTCTAAAAGTTTGAAAAAATCAAATTTATTTTTAGAAACATTAATTAACAATTATAAATATGAACCATTGATTTTAATCCAATTGTTAATATTAAAGTAATCATCTATGTATAGTAACCATTAAAAGTGCCTCATATATAATAATAATAATAATAATAATAATAATAATAATAATAATAATATTCGTTTTAAATGATGATTGAATTTATAACATGATGCATTAAATTATGGTAAATTTGAGATTATAAACTTAAAAAGAAGGAAATTTGAGATTCTATACATAATATATACCTAGTATTTAAAAAATATTAATTACTAATTGTTGGAAAAATATGCTCCAAAATACAAATAGGACCAAAAAGCCCTTGACTCTCTCTCTCTCTTTCTATTAAAATTTCAAAGTTACCATTAAACTCAAAAAAATATCATCCTTATTGTTTTTGGGTAGAAAAATCATAGAATATCTTCTCACCCTATCTAATGATATGTATATATTATAAGTACTAATAGATGTTTTTTTTCAAACACTTCTGTTCATGATTTTGCGATTTATTTTATATTTTTTCATTGTTGTTTGAATATGAAAATTTGAATCTCGAGCGAATTTCAATGCCAAAATGATGCAAGGTTCATCCTTGTGATTTTTATACACTGAATATCAATACCAAAACAATGCAAGGTTAATACTTGTATTTTGGAGACACTGAAATCGATGCCAATATGACGTGAATCGGTGGCATTTTGATGTAAGATATGAACTACAAAAACCATCGATTTCAGTGTATAAAAACCATTATTGAAAAACCATCAATTTTCCATCAATTGTATGTTGTTTGGGCATCAAATTTTTTCTTCTAAAAGCTTTATTGAATTGATCATCGATATTGCATTATTTTGCACTGATTTACATAGCTTTCAGATTTTTTTAAGGGTTTTTTTGTTTGACTTCATAGGTTCAAGAGTAAACATAATTGTGTTTGTATAATAGTGTTTGGGAACACAAAGAAAATAACTAGACTTTATAATGATGTTCTACTACATTAATTCATGTAGCAAGGGAATTAAAGTACTCTAACTTTAAGTGCTTGATGTGGATAGGTCATTGTTTGACTTGAAGTTAAAGTCCCTTACATATATCCTGGATTTTCCTTAGCTCTTGTCCTTTTTAAAAATGATGAAGGGGTGACTACTTTTATTGAAAAGATATCCATATCCTTACAACAACGGATTCCTGTTTGTGTCACTCTTATTACAAAGAACAATATTATTCTCGATCTATCTCCTCAAGAGAGCATTAACAAGGATTTTCCAAGTCATATCCAATTAGTTGTTCCAAAAAAAAATCCTAGGCCAAGTAAACACATAGAAGGTCGAAATGAAGTTAAGACTTTTGTTCCAAATACATTTCTCACACATGATCCATTTTATAAGTACAAGCTCTATGTCAATGACAATCCAATTACTGATTTGGGTGTAGATGAGGAGGAATATGAAGGAGGTAGTAGTTCTAATGATAACTCTGAGGACATGCCATAGCAAAGGCTAGCCATTGTACATGTCCACCAAGTAAAAAAATCATGGAGCGTATGAACTAGCATGACAAGAGAGCCATGGATGTAGAGATGGAAGCTCACAAAGTAGTCGTTCCAATACATAGGACGCCAATTTCAAATGGAGTGCTTCAACATATACAATTGAGCCTGTGCGATGCATATGTCATTCAACATGAATTGTGGAGCAATAGATGTTGGTCAAACGTTTTAGATTAGAACAAGTTGGATTTGAAGAAGAAAGTCCACTTGTAAGCAATGAAGAATACTTTCGAATTTGTGGTGAAGAAGTCTGGTATTGAAGTTTGGTGTATGAAGGATCCTGATTGTGGGGGAAAATTGAAGGGGCGGGGGGCGGGAAGGGGGGGGAGGGGAAATCTAATCAATGCGACATGTTTGAGATTACTATCTTCTCCAATAAACACACATGCTCGTCAAGTTGCACCCTAGGTTATTAAGAATTATGTTATGAAAAAATATCAGACTAGAGGGACTAGCTACATGCAAACATCAAAAAGGAAGACATAAATAACGATTATGACATCGAGATGACTTACGAAAAGGCTTGATGATGCTCAGAGAAATCTCTTATGTATCACTTGAAGCATCATATGCCATGTTACCATCTTCTGGGAACATGTTACAGCAGAGGAATCCAGGTACAATCACAAATTTTGTTATAGAAGATGGTTAGTTCAATAATTTTTTTTTCACTTGGAGTTTGTAGAAGAGGATTTAGTATATGTTATCTTGGGATAAGTGTGGACGACACTTTCTTGAAGACAAAATATGGTGACCACATGCTGTGTGAAGTTGCATTAATTAGATGCAAATAACCACTTGTATCTAATTGAATTTGCTATAGTCGACAATGAAAATAACAACGTTTGGACGCATTTCATGTCGAAGATGAAGGAAAAAATTGGAGATGTTGAGAACTTGACATTTGTATTGGACAGGTATGTCAACATTACACAAGCTTTGGAGCTTTTTTTTCCAGATGCCTAACATGGTGCTTGCTACAACTAGTTGGTGGCATATGCTTTTCACAAGTCTAAGTTTGATCACCACTTTGATAAAATCACATTGATAGATCCAGCCATAGTAGTTTATCTAAAAGGCAACAATTTTGATAGGTAGTCCGAGCTTACTTTTTTTGGAATAGGTACAACTGTAATTATTTTTAAATTTATATATATTTTGATAAATTTATCTTATTAAGTCATGTTTCTTTTCCTTGGAATAGGTACAATATGATGACTGACAATTATGTTAAAAGCTTTAAGAACAAGATGAGGGACACAAGGACCTTTCCTGTCACTACATTTGTGGGGTTCATTCAATTCATACTTCAGACACAGTTTTTGTTGGGTTATATGCCCTTAATAAGACCATTTTTCTCATGTAACATGTATTTATTATCAATAAAAGAAGTAGAAATCATTTTGTTTGTTTATTCAATTGCATTGTTCGACTGTTTTATTACATATTTATTTAATTAATACAAACATTCATAAAATCTCAAACATATGGATAGTTACAATTATAGTGGCTAGGTCACAATGGATTATAGTTGTAATTATATATTCAAAAGAACGAGTCCTGAGATTTTAAATCAATGCATTGGATTTTCACTAATTAGGTAATCTACGATATGAACTACTTACACATTCGGTGTGTGATGTCTTGTCCAAGGCATTGACCAAGTAGATATGATCAGATGTATTTGGTTACATCAAACTAGGACTGATATTTATTATTGATGGATAAATAAGTATCGTTGTTATTGAATCTAATCAATGTCACAATGTTTCCCATAGGTCAAGTCGATCTTCATTCTGAGTGACAATATTCTGCCAATTATATTATTTAAATCTTTTTCTTTATTCGTTACCAGGCTATTCTATGATCTAGCCTATACTTACATCTTGGAGATTTAGTAGTGTAATTGAGTGTGAGTATTATTCATAGATATGAAATTTATAACTTCTGTATGAGAAGTGAAAACATGATTTCCTTAATTGTTTTGTTCAAAAGCTAAAATGATTGAGATCACATTTCTGTGATTAAGTTCACGGAAATATAATTTATAAGGAACTTAGTGGGAGTTATGGATAAAATATTGATGAGGGGTAAAACGGTAATGTGTACCCAGCTTGTTAGTAAGTCATCGATAGATGATTGACTGACTGTAATGGTTATAACAATGGATAACACATTTGTTGTTAGGAAAATACGTTATGTGAATTCAAGAGTTTAATTCCGAGTCTATAGTGGAGTCACGAGAAATTAATAAGTTGTGAGATAATTTAATACTATAAATAAACTCACCAGAACATATTGTAGCTTGGGTCCATTGGATCCATGGTTCACATGTCGTCTCTAGTAAAATTAGATCTAGTAGTTTAAAATAATTGATTTAATTATCAATTAGAAAAATCGAGTTGACTGGGTCAGCATAAATAAATAATGGTGAATTATTTATTGATCTTAGGTGAGAATTGGAGATAAGAGAAAGTTCGAGAATTTAATTAGAAATATTCAAAAGAGAGTTCTATAGACATTTGAGCAACTTTATTGATATTAATAAGTCAGTATTAATATTAGTAAAATAAATTAAATAAATGTTCAAAATATAAATAGTTATTTTGTACAAGTATTTAATTAATTATTATTTAAAATAAATAAATGAGCATTTGATTTTGGGTAATTTTGGAAACAAATTTGAAAAATCAAAATGACATTTATACCCTTAAGTGGCCAGTCATATAGTAGATTTGGTGAGCAAGTAATTGCTCTAATTATACACTTATTTATTTTATTAAATAATTAAATAAAAAATGGTAACTACCCTATTTTGGTTGCCCTAACATTTTCCTATAAATATAACCTTAAGTGAAGTGGTTTTCTAAGAGTTATTCAATGTAACGCCCTAATTTCTCATAGATTATCGAGAACACAACGTTGGGTCATAATCGTAAATATTGCTCTTTTATTGAATGAAAACTTAAAAATAAATACATGGCCATGGTTTTACAAAAAATAACATAATTTTCTTTAACATAAAAATGAGCAACATTTAAATAACATGCTTTAAAAAATAAAAAAAATAGTCTGCTTGATCTTCCTCGACTATATGGTCCCCAACGAATACATCACGAAGCTCTTAGGTCCCACTCGCCACCGGTCTTTCTATCCTTAATTGCCTAAAATAATAACATCATAAGGAGTGAGCTTCTAAGCCTAATAAGGAAAATACAAACAAGAGTTAGTCATATTTCATAACATAAATTCACAAAAGTCATACCTGCACAAACCTCTAGATCATATCATAACTTAAGTCATAATTCTAAATCATAATCTATAAATCATAGGTCATACTCTAAGTCATAAGTCATAGGTCATAGATCATACATCATAGGTCATAAATCATAATCATAACTATAGGTCATATATCATAAGCATAATTATAATAACAAGTCAGATATAATAAAAAGATAAGTGTTTATACATGGGTGGTAGTTAAGCCCGGACAAAAATCTGTCATACACCAGACATAGGTCCGTCATACACCGGGCATAGGTCCGTCATAAAGTTTTGGCAACCGAGCCTACCGGACATAGTCCATCATACATCATTAGACACCTTAGGTCCAGACACACTTACCCCTTTATTGTACCTGAAATGTTAGATCATACAAACATAAACCATATTATAACTAGATCATAATACTAAACTACCTAATTTTCCTTATAAAAAACCGGAATATTGGAGACAAGAGCGGGATTGGAACTCCTAAAACCAAACATAAATAATGGTGAGTTTCTAAAGAAAAGAGATGAAAAGAAAACTAAACTATCAAAGAAGAATCTTACCGAGAAGATCCTTAAATTAAGAACTTAAACACCTAACCATCAAAATCATAAACAGAAGTTAGGATCTGAAAGAAACTTAAGGAAAACTAAGGAATCATAAAAAATAGAACTTATGAATAGTATTACCTTGGATAAACTAGAACCATTCTACACCTCCATATCAAAATCACACTATATCTCCCTACCCAAGTATTTATAAAGCTTAAGATGATAAAGCTTTTATCCCAAAACCCAAGTGTATCTCTCTAGAATAATCTAAGTAGCTTGGAGGCTCTGAACACAGCTTGAAGAATGAATAAAATGGCTGAGTGAAGGGTCCTATTTATAGAGTTCAAGGAGTGAAATTATCTCCTTTTTGGCTTGAATAAAATAATAAATTTTAAATGAAAAAATATTTGAATATTCACTCAAAAGATGCTTAAGACTTGGTCAAAAACGTTCAGAGGCAAGTCAAGAGGTTAAGGGATGAATCAAGCTCGGATTCCTCAGAGTTCGAAAAACTACACCTAGGGTCGATATATCGCTTGACCCTATATTCTGAGTGTTCGTGATTTCGTTCATGCGAAGTCAACGTATTTTCTGTATCTCCTGTGTGGCGATATATCGCCCCTATAGTTGCGATATGTCGGCATATGTAGATATTTTAAACGCGTTTTTGTACAAATTTAAGATAATTAGAGTTGACTAATCAGCTTTGACTGATTAATACATGATTCTAGCAGGTTCTGGAAGGTTCTAGAGCTTCTAGATTCTTCTATTATTAAACTATTAATTTAAAATGCTTAAATCCTCAAATAAACAAGAATGTGACAAGTGTCACGCTCTTAATAATTCTATCTAAACCTTAGGTTATAATAAATAATATTCTATGTCCAATAATATTAATCAAACCTTATGTTATAATTAATATTTCTAAACTATAGGTTAAACTTATAAAATCGATAACTATTTCTACGAGTTTCCAACTAAATCCCGCCTTTGACCAATATCCACGAAAACTAAAATTCTACAGCTGCTACTACTACTACTACTGCTGCTGCTGCTACTACTACTACTACTACCTAGCTAAGTAAAATTCCGGGACGCTACATTCAAGTATGAAAACTTTGTCAAAATATTAACTAGGCCGCACCTCTCTTTCTCTGTATTTCAGTCTTCTCATGTGTTGATACTTAGCCCACCCTTTGTTAGATCTAAATTAGAGAAAGGTTTTGGAAGACTGTGGTGCTTGTTCTAGCGGTTTGAATTTCTTGCAATATCTAGCATTTTACAGTGACAAAAGGTTAGGGAATTAAAGGAATGAGTCAATTAATCCACTGCATATTCGTAAGTTTCTATACCTTTTTTCTGTTAATTTACGAATTTGGTGATTAAATGTATGCCATGTGTACGCCCTGATTTTCCCACGGTCTGATTAATGAGCTGAGATACGGCCTAATCATGGCTACCACGTGGACATCCCCAAGACCGGAGCTGCCGTCATATGATCCTACCTCCTTAGCTCGAGGTAACCCAAGGGTTCGCCAAGATTTTTTAAGGACTGAGTATGGACTCTGAAGACCACAGGTCGAGGGAATCATCCAGCTCGTGGTACGTGCTTGAGTTGGAGGTTGTGACCTTTTATAAAGTCAACCACGCAAGGTAAACGTGCATATATCAGACATCACGTGTCTGATATATCCCTGACTTCTCGGACACGTAGCAGGAACGTGCGTATTCAGACACCCACGACTGGGTTGGACCGTGCGGCCCATTATCCCCTTACCTATTGATTTGACCACACTAATGTGTCAGGTTTAGGAATTAATCATGAATGTCATAGAGTTGGCATGATAGGTAAGAAGGTCACGGGATGACCTTCTTACCAACTCCCAGGTGCCTTCTCCTATAAATATGGAGACCTTGGGAGTTAATAGAGGTTGGATTCTCTATTGTAAGAAATACCCTGTAAAAGAATACCCAGTATCTAGCAATAATACTGACTAGTGGAGTAGAAGGATTTTAACCTTTGAACCACTTAAAAAACGTATTTTGTGTCACCATTCCATTTCCAAGATCATTCATCTATTTTAGTTCAACATAAGCACTAATCCCTTTCTCTTTCTTTTCTTAATTACCTGTTGGTGAAGAACCGTGTCAATAGTTTGGTGCTTTCATTGAGAGCAAGTTCGATTGGTGCTGTCGCAAACATCCAACTATGGTGACTACTCGATCCAGACACGGTAACGAAATGGAACAGCATGATGGGTAGGAGGCTCATCATATTGCCATCCCTGGTGAACAAATTCCTGAAGTCCAACAGCGGCCAGGCAAACAGCCGGCGGGCCAAGACGACACTGGAAGTTCGGCGCCCCGGCCACCTAATCCGAACCCATGTTATTACACTGCGGTGGAGATGGAGAATGCTCAGCTGAGGAGCAAGCTAGCAATAGCTAACCAGCAGATCAAGGATGTGCGAGCCCGACTACCCCTTCTCACAGACGATGCTAACTTCGGACAGAGGCAAGACAAGGCTCCTAAGTCTCGCCGGGGTAATCGGTCCAGGCACAGTCGCTCGGACAGACTTCCGATAGCCAACTCCACTCCTTCATCGCACCTTCGAGAGGCAAACTTCGAAGAAGTGCCTAGAGCCGAACAACAGCAGTACAGCCGTTCAGTCAGAACTTTGACTCCTAGCTCCCAACCAGCCTCGAGCGCGCCCAGGGTAGCTCGAGGAAATTCCAGAAGGAGGTTCGGGGAGGGCTCGCAGCATCAGCCCGTCCCCAATAGCCATCCTGCACCTCGTCCAGATCGCCAGGCGCGGGACCCGCAGGTTGGCAGGGCCGAGAGGCCCCCACCTAACCTCATCCGTCCTGACGGAACCAGGATCGCCTCTCTGGTCAGGCATCCTCCATCAGCGATCAGATATCCATCTCCTCCTCGGCCCGTCCGAGATATTCCAGCCTATGGAAGTAGCAGGAGAGACCCGCCTTCCGCTGGGCCCTCCCGACGAAGTAGGGCGCCGAGGGAAGGCCCAGATCCTTACCACCAAAGGCGGACTCCGAGCTTATCTAACAAGAGCTACTGGACCGGCAGTCGCTGGAGCGACCTCTCTGGCGGTGACCTACATTAGCGTTTAAGTTCGGCACAAAGCCCTCGAGCCACCCAAGGGGGCGACCTACGAGATCGCCTTAACTCTCATAGAGGGTAGCCAGCACGACCAAAAGAAGAATAAGTCCATAGACAAGTTTAAGCCCGTCTAAGCGACTTATACAGAGCTCACCCAGTCTAGGGAGAATATCTTCCTAGCCAACTCTACTCGCCTCCCCTAGAAGAGGCCGGAGCCATTGAAGCACCAAAAGGGGAAGAGAGACACCTCCAAGTTTTGCCGCTTTCACAACGATGTTGGCCACAATACCGACGATTGTAGGCATTTGAAAGATGAGATCGAGACTCTCATCTGAGTCGGCCCCTTGGCTCAGTATGCACGGAACAGGGTCCCAGCAAGTCGACCTGCTCCAGAAGTCCCGGCCAGTCAGCCCAGATCTCGGGTAGATCAGGACGTCCCTCCTCCCATGATAGGAGGGGAGATATCCACCATCTCTGGAGGTCCGCATATGACTGGCACGAGCAGGGGTGCCCAGAAGAGGTACGTGAACAAACTCAAGGCACATAATGGAGTAGAATTCGTCCCGGAGCAGCGCTTGCCAAAGCAGCAGCGATTGGAGAAGCAACCGATCATTTTTACGGAGGAAGATGCAGGCTATGTCCAGTTCCCTCATAATGACCCTCTGGTTGTAGCAGTTCAGCTCGCTAATCGGAGGGTTAGGAGGGTGCTGATCGACAATGGGAGCTCGGTGAACCTCCTATCCCGGTCGACATTAGAGAATATGGGTTTGACTGTCGCCGAGCTGAAGGCGACCTCCATGATGCTGTATGGTTTTTCGGGAGAAGGATCGGCGGCCATAGGGACGATCGACCTGGTAATCACCCTAGGAGAAGGACCTCGGACAGTCTCCAAACTCCTCGAGTTCGTGGTCATCGACTGCTCCGCTGCATACAACGCAATTTTGGGATGACCTACGCTCATAGCTTTTGAGGCCGTCACTTCCATCCGCCATCTCGCGATGAAATTCCCTACTTCCACGAGAATATGCACTGTCCATGGCGATCAGCTCGCTGCCAGGGAATGCTACAGCATTTCCATGATGGGAAAATTTAAACCCGGGCAGCTGGCAATGGCCATCCAAGGTGGTGAAGAGGAATCTCAGGAACCCTTAGCTGATCCTGAGATTGAAAAACCTCAAAGCGTCGAAGGGGAAAATATCGTCTTAAGTGAGGATATCGACCCCCGAATAGGCGAGGACAGATCTGAGCTCCAGGCTATTGAGGAGCTCGAAGAAGTAAGCATCGATACGCAGAACCCGTCACGGATGGTCAAGCTCGGGAAAAACCTCTGTAGCAAGAGGAAGGCGAAGCTGACTAGATTTCTGCAAGACAACCTGGATGTGTTTGCGTGGTCGCACGAGGACATGGTGGGAATCAGCCCGAGTGTCATCATGCATACCCTTCATCTGGATAAAAGCGTTCCTTCAAAGGCCCAGAAGAAGAGGCGCCTTGGAACAACCCGGGCTGAAGCCTTAGAGGAAGAAGTAGCCCGACTCAAGAAATGCGGCTTTATCCGTGAAGCCAAGTTTCCAGTGTGGGTCGCCAACACCGTGCTGGCCTCGAAGCCCAAAGGGAAGTGGTGGACCTGCATCGACTTCTCCGTCCTGAATAAAGCCTGCCCCAAGGATTGTTTTCCATTGCCAAGGATTGACCCGTTGGTGGATGCCACGGCGGGGCACGAGCTCATGTCCTTTATGGACGCGTACTCAGGCTACAATCAGATCGCCATGAATCCGGTGGACCAGGAGCACACCAGCTTCATGACCCCGACTAACGTTTATTGTTACAAGGTCATGCCGTTCGGGTTGAAGAACGCCGGTGCTACCTATCAGAGGTTAGTGAATAGGATGTTCGCAGACCAGATCGGAAGAAACATGGAAGTGTACGTTGATGACATGCTAGTCAAGTCAAAGACTGCCGATAACCATGTTTTCGACCTGGAAGAATGCTTCAAGATACTACGAGAGTATGGCATGAGGCTTAATCCACAGAAGTGCACTTTTGGAGTCGCGTCGGGAAAATTCCTGGGTTTCATCGTCAATACCCGAGGAATCGAGGCAAACCCCGACAAGATCAGATCATTGCTCGAGCTTCCCTCACCCAGGTCGCGCAAAGATGTCCAAGGCCTGACAGGAAGCATGGCAGCCCTCAACCGGTTTATTTCGAAATCCACCGATAAATGCTAGCCATTCTACAACCTGCTCCGAGGAAATAAGAAGTTTGAATGGACAGAAGAGTGCGAAAGCGCTTTCCTCGATCTGAAGGCACATTTGGCCGAGCCACCCGTACTATCCAAACCAAAAGTAGGAGAGCCTCTTTTTCTCTATCTAGCTGTCACAAAGGATGCAGCTAGTGCCGTATTAGTCCGGGAAGAAGACCGAATTCAGAAGCCAGTTTATTACATCAGCAAGAGACTTCTCGGAGCTGAATCCCGGTACCCGTTGATGGAGAAATTGGCGTTCTGCCTTATCACGGCCTCGCAAAAGCTCAGGCCATACTTCCAGTCCCACTCAATACACGTCATGACCGATCAGCCTTTAAGGCAGGTTTTACAAAAACCTGAAGCATCGGGACGCTTGTTAAAGTGGGCAATCGAACTCAGTCAGTTCAAAATTTTGTACACTCCGCGAATTGCTATAAAAAGTTAGGCCCTGGCCGATTTTGTAGGAGGGTGCACAGGATTCCGAGAGGATCCTGCAGAAGACTCACCCCAAGTCACCTCGTCCCAGGCGCCGTGGAGGATCTTCGTGGATGGTTCATCCAATGAGAACGGCTCCGGAGCTGGAATCATTTTGATATCCCCTGAGGGACATAGATTCCACTCTGCGCTGAGATTCAGATTCAAGGCCTCCAACAACGATAGCCCAGGAGCTGAAGGCGAACTCCGTCCAGTGCTTTAGTGATTCCCAGCTCATGGTAAACCAGGTTCTGGGCGAATATCAAGCACGGGGACCCAAGATGGCTGCCTATCTAGCAAAGGTAAAGGTTGAGCTGTCCGCGTTCGGGCGAGACTCGATCGAGCAGATACCTCAGGAGCAGAACGCCAACGCAGACGCTCTTGCCAAGCTTGCCACCTCCGAGGAAACGGAGACCTTGGGGTTAGTGCCAATAGAATTCTTGGAAAAACCAAGTATAGAAGAAGCCAGGACGGAGGTCGAGATGATCGACGCCAGGCCGACCTGGATGACCCCCATCCTTGAGTATCTCGTCGAGGGAAAGATACCTGTAAGGCGTAATGATGCGCATCGAGTTTTGTATCAAGCTCCCAGGTATATTATAGTAGATAGGGTGTTATACCGATGTGGGCACTCCCTACCTCTCCTACGACGTGTTCTTCCAGATGAAGCAAAGGCCATTCTGCAGGAAGTGCATGAGGGTTTTTGCGGAGATCACACTGGGGGGCAAAGCTTGGCCTTAAAGATCCTGAGGCAAGGATATTACTGGCCTACTCTGTCCAAGGACTCGATCTCATACGTGAAGAAGTGTGACAAGTGCCAGCGATTCGCCACAGTTGCCCGAGCTCCCCCAGTCGAGCTGAAGATGATCTCGTCCCCATGGCCATTTGCAGTTTGGGGGATCGACTTGGTTGGTGCCCTCCCTACTGGAAAGGGCAGGGTCCGTTACGCCGTGGTGGCCATCGACTACTTTACGAAGTGGGCTGAGGCCGAACCTTTGGCAACGATAACTTCCAAAAAAGTCCTTGACTTCGTGGTTAAGAGCATTATCTGCCGATTCAGGCTGCCCAAGAAAATTGTTTCCGACGATGGGACTCAGTTCGATAGTGACCTGTTCACCGAGTTTTGTGAGAAGTACGGAATTGTGAAAAGTTTCTCCTCCGTGGCCTATCCTCAGGCGAACGACCAGGTCGAGGCTGTCAACAAGACGTTAAAGGAGAGCCTCAAGAAGAGACTAGATGAAGCAAAGGGGGTCTGGCCAGAACAGCTCCCCCAAGTTCTCTGGGCATACCGGACCTCGCATCGGACTCCTACGGGTCATACTCCTTTTTCCTTGACCTTTGGGAGTGAGGCAGTCCTCCCCGTGGAGATTAAGGTACTTTCGCATAGGGTCCAGTCATACGACCAGGATCGCAACCACGAGCTACTTTGCACTTCCTTAGACTTGGTTGATGAAAGACGAGAAGATTCGCAACTCCAGCTCGCCCATTATCAACAGAAGATCACTCGCTATTTCAATTCAAAAGTCAAGAAGCGCGCCTTTAGCATGGGCGACCTGGTCCTCAGGAGGGTTTTCTTAGCCGGTAAGGATCCCAAAGATGGAGTATTGGGACCGAACTAGGAAGGACCATATCAAATCATCGAGGTCATTAAGGAGGGAACTTATAAGTTAGCTCGTCTTGATGGAGGGGCAGTCCCACAGACCTGGAACGCCATCCATTTGAAGAGATATTATCAATGATTCACTTGTAAGGCCTAAAAGGCCATTTTTTATGTATTAAGCAATGAGAGTTAACTTTTTGTTTATATTTGTACATGTTTTCAAGTGTAATCTAAAGTAACCACGAAAGACCCTTTCCCAGTTACTTGGGGGGCATATGGTCCCTGGATATAACCAGGTCGCCTTAATGAGTTAGAAGTTGATTCATATCGATTGATCGTTGTTTTTCTTAAAAAACGTGAGATATTGATAAGGATTAACGCGAACTAAGTCCTATCCTGGATTTAACCAGGTCGCCTCATAAAACTTAGAAGTTGACTTAAATCGATCGATTGATTGTTGCTTTTCTTAAAGAGCACGAGATATTGATAAAAGTTAACACGAACTAAGTTTTCAAATTAAGTTCCTGGATACAACCAGGTCATAAAACTTAGAAGTTGATTTAAATCGATTGATTGTTGCTTTTCTTAAAGAGCTCGAGATATTGATAAAAGTTAACACGAACTAAGTTTTCAAATTAAGTTCCTGGATACAACCAGGTCATAAAACTTAGAAGTTGACTTAAATCGATTAATTGTTGCTTTTCTTAAAGAGCACGAGATATTGATAAAAGTTAACACGAACTAAGTTTTCAAATTAAGTTCCTGGATACAACCAGGTCATAAAACTTAGAAGTTGACTTAAATCGATTGATTGTTGCTTTTCTTAAAAAGCACGAGATATTGATAAAAGTTAACACGAACTAAGTTTTCAAATTAAGTTCCTGGATATAACCAGATCAAAAAACTTAGAAGTTGATTTAAATCTATTGATCGTTGTTCTTCCTAAAGAGCACGAGATATTGATAAAAATTAACACGAACTAAGTTTTCAAATTAAGTTCCTGGATATAACCAGGTCAAAAAACTTAGAAGTTGATTTAAATCTATTGATCGTTGTTCTTCCTAAAGAGCACGTGATATTGATAAAAGTTAACGCGAACTAAGTTTTTGAAAAAAAAATTAACGGAAATGCGTAGAGGCAAAAGGGAGTTAACCATTTTAAAGGTAAAAATTAATTGTCTCGAGGTGGGAACACCTCATGCAAAAGTTACAACAAAAAAATATATAAGAATGAAAGAGTGGGGGTAGAATGGGAAGGCCCTAGGTTCCACCGGTTGGCCCCTTGGAGGTCGCCGTCTCGCCCTGCTCAGCTGCGCCAGAGACTTCCCCGGCCTCGGAAGGTGCTTCTTTCTCGAGGCGAGCTTTGAACTTCTCCAGCAAGGGCTCCCAGACGTCCGCTGCCAAGAAGGAGAAGTCAGCGTCCTGATTATAGGCCCAGCAATGGTAGAACATGTCCTCCATGGAGGTGCCTGAAGTTGCCTGCTCAGCCTCCAGGGCGGCCTTGGCCTCAGCCTTCGCAGTATCCAGGTCTGCCCGCGAAGCGGCGAGGGCGGCTTTGGTGGTCTCGAGCTCTTGTAACTTGGGACGGGCCTCTTCTAGCTCGGCCTGCGCGGCTGCCAGGGCGACCTTAGCTGTCTGCAAGAAGGTCTGGTGGTTGGCCACAACCGCCTGGTGCTCGCTCCTCATCTCCTCGAGCTGGGCCTTGGTCCTGGCTATGCTCCGATGAAGGGCAACGGCGCTCTGCGAAAACGGAGAGGCACATGCCTTAGAAAAAAAAAGAGGGAGAAAGGAAAAACAGGGCAAGGTATGATAATCAAAAACCATAAAAGGGTGGGTTCAGCTTACCGTTAGGGCCATGCCCAATGAAGACTCCAGCACGCCCACCGGTCTCCTGGTTTCGATGGCCCTGAGCTCATTCTCGTTGAATTTGTAGATGTGGCTGACGGCGTAGTTCGCCGACTCATACACCGTCCCCCGGAAGGCCTCTGGAATCTTCTCCAGGTCCTGGGGATCAACCGGGATGCGCACCTTGGAGGTTGAAATTTCCGAAGTCCCGAGCTCCGCCCCTGTGTCCCGGACGAAGGACGGAGCCCGCGGAGGGGGTGGGGGCATGCTGCTCCCCCCTACAGCAGGAGGAACAGTTTCCACGACCTGGGCGGCTGGGGGCTGCTCTTTCTCCTTTGCGGGAGACTTGGTTGGGGTCTCGGCGGTTTTCTTTGAAGTCCGGAGCTTCTTCATTTTGGGTCCAGAGGCCCCGGCTGAGGGATTCCCCCCGGCGAACGCAGCTCACAGACTCCCCCCGGGCTGAGACATCTCCTCTGTCAAAACAAAGGGGGAAATGAGAAATTCAAGTATATATATACTAAAAGGGATCCTACCCCTCGAGTTAGAAGAAGAACCTATGGTTACGACCATCGGCCTCGGAGCTCCTGTGGGAGAATCTAAGTCGATTATTTCCTGAGCTGGCGCAAGTTCTGGATCCGACTCTGGTTCCGGGCTAGATTCTTCTACATATTGCCTAAGTCCTGGAGCTACGACACCCCTCCGGAGTGATGGCCATGACTGAAGGTTGGTCCCATACTCCTCAAATAGGATCGACCTAAAGGCTAGGGTGTTATCTACGACTACGGTACCCCTAGGGCGGCTATCTTGGTAATCTAGCACGAGCTGGTCGAAATAGTGGAGTAGGGTTGTATCCAGGTCCGGATCGTGTTGGTGGCGTTGGACGATCTGTTTGGGATTATACCTAGCTAGCTGGGGGTCAGCGGTAGCCCTATCTAAATTCCTAAACATATAAGGGTTACCTTGGCCAGAAGGACCCGCGGCTGCTCCGGACCGGATCCTCTCCTCGTCTGGTCTCTGGCGACCTCCAATGCCCGCTTCCTGTTCCTCACGAGGGGCACTTCGTCCTCCTCGTCCTCCTCATCTTCATCCCCCGCGACCTCCTCCGTAATGATAGGCCTGGTGTCACGAGCAGGGGGAAGAGCCCGGAGCCTCCTTAGGTTCATAGTCTGATTTGGGAAGATCAGCTTACAGGCCACCATCATCTCGTCTGTCCCGAGCACACGGTAATCTTTTTCACTGGGGGAAAAGCCCGCCAGTGTCTCGTACTGGGCCCAGAGGGTCACAGATTTCTCTGTCCTCGCGAAGATAGCTGCAGAATTAAGCTAAGTCAGAAAGGGATACAGGAGGAGCTAAATGGTACTTAACTTACGAGCTAAGGTTGAAAAGCACTTACAAGGACGATTGAAGTAGTGGAGCTCGCAGTTTCGAAACCCCGTCGACATAAAGAATTGATCCTGGAAGTTGTTGAGGTGGCTGGGTAGCTCGATGACCGCAGCCGTGTTGGGGAATCAGGTTAAGTAATAAAACCCGTCACCTCGCCCTCGCTGCTCTGTGCTAGCCTTGAGGCAGAAAAAATACAAAATGTCTGCAGGAGTGGGGACCTCCCACTCCTGTTTCAAGAATAAATATCTTAAGCCCGCCAACAGCCGATAAGAGTTGGGGGGGGGGGGGAGCTGGAATGGGGCCAACCTCACATAATTGAGGAAGTCAGCGAAGTATTGATCCAACGGGAGGAAGGCCCCTGCCTTAAAATGCTCGTCCCTCCAGGCCGAGAATGCCTCATCAAGCAACGCGCAGCTCCGCTCGCCCTCTGCGGGAGGTCAGGCAATCACGGATCCTCTCCCCAGCCCGATGTTATGGGAGAGGAATATTTTGTTGACCCTCGCCTGGTCAGTGATCTTTGAAACGATCCTCTCTGCCTCAAAGAACGCGTCGGGAGCCACCTCGAGCTCCTGTTCCACTGCTGGCCCGAAGTTGGGGAACGGGGATTCGGCCATCATCTCCTTTCCTTTGTCTTGTCAGGAGGACGAGCTGCCTACAGGCTTCTTGGGTCCCATCTGGTCGCCTAGCGAACAAAAAGAAGAAATTTTAGAAGAAGGCGACTTAAAAATAGAGAATAATCTGTTTCCTTGACACGAGCTGAGGTAAGCCCAGCTCGTGGAGAGTGAGACCACGCTGTTCTATGAACACGCGCCTGTGCTCCCAACAGATCCCCGATTGCTCGAAATTCATGTGTCAGGAGGGTCAAGTTAGAATTTTGCCTTGGAGGGAAAGTTCCAATATGTAAGAAAGGAAAAACCGCCTGTGATGCGTGTCCCCTAAGCTACCTGGTTTTGCACCCAAAATACTGGATATTTTGAACTAATATCCCAAAAATCCTACCCAGAAATTTTCCCCAGAAAATGCATCCTGTAAACCATGCTCCTAAACGGTTTTCTACTACAAACAATACCCTAACCTAAAAGGCTTTCACCCTTCATTCCCACAAAATCCAACAAACCCTTGCATGCGGCTACAGTAAATATTTATCTAAGCTACAGTGAAAAATAATTTCAAGACATGCACAGTCAGGAGACTTATAGAGTGTTTGGTTGAAAAGTGGATGAAGGTATCGCCTGGGTTGGCGCTTTGTCGGAGTAGTTGGTTCCAAGGCTTCGAAGGAGTCCTTGCGCCTGAGTTTCTGGAACGCCGAAGATGGTAACTGAAGAGAGGAAAATGGGGGATTTTTGAGAGCAAGAAGAAGAGAAAATTCTGGAAAATTTCAAATAAACGGGTGACCCAGGCGTAAGGTGGCCACCCCTTTTATATACATGAAGGGCCATGTGGGGAGGACCGTTGGATTTCCCTGATGTGGGATCCAAGGCCCTCCACTCGAAAGACGAAATGACAGCTGGGCATAGGCTAGGCCATTAAATGCGTTTCTCGGAAGATGTACCGTCACCAACCACGATGTTCCACGTATTCGGCACCTGCGTAGAATGTGGAATATGAAGAGTTCACGGGGAAGCCTAAAAGCCCTTACTGTGGCCCTAAACGACGTCGTGTACCACGAGCAGAGGCTTGGGGGGCAGATGTACGCCCTGATTTTCCCACGGGCTGATTAATGAGCTGAGATACGGCCTAATCATGGCTACCACATGGACATCCCCAAGACCGGAACTGCCGTCATATGATCCTACCTCCTTAGCTCGAGGTAACCCAAGGGTTCGCCAAGATTGTTTAAGGACTGAGTCTGGACTCTGAAGACCACAGGTCGAGGGAATCATCCAGCTCGTGGTATGGGCTTGAGTTGGAGGTTGTGACCTTTTATAAAGTCAACCACGCAAGGTAAACGTGCATATATCAGACATCACATGTCTGATATATCCCTGACTTCTCGGACACGCAGCAGGAACGTGCGTATTCAGACACCCACAACTGGGTTGGGCCATGCGGCCCATTGTCCCCTTACCTATTGATTTGACTACACTAATGTGTCAGGTTTAGGAATTAATCATGAATGTCACAGAGTTGACATGATAGGTAAGAAGGTCACGGGATGACCTTCTTACCAACTCCCAGGTGCCTTCTCCTATAAATATGGAGACCTTGGGAGTTAATAGAGGTTGGATTCTCTATTGTACGAAATACCCTGTAAAAGAATACCAAGTATCTAGCAATAATACTGACTAGTGGAGTAGAAGGATTTTAACCTTTGAACCACTTAAAAAACGTATTTTGTGTCACCATTCCATTTCCAAGATCATTCATCTATTTCGGTTCAACATAAGCACTAATCCCTTTTTCTTAATTACCTGTTGGCGAAGAACTGCGTCAACACCATGCGATTCTATGTTTTCTATTATATTTTTGGAAAAATAATAGGGAGCATGCATCTAAATTTAAATTCCAAGATCCTACAGTTTTGTGTAGAGAGAAAATGGGATGAAGAGTACAAATGTTTCAACACCAACGATGGATCAAGAGATGGTGACAATAGCTAAAAAGGCCAAGTATTTGATTATTTATCTGCTTAGCTAGCATAAGTTTTATGTGATGGATGGAGGCTGAGAAGGTGAGATAAATTTGTTGACAAAGTCTTGTTCATGTATGGCATTTCAAGTCATTGGTGTTCCTTACTTTCATGCACTTCTGCAGGCCTTAAATGAGGTGTGAACATGTAATCTCTGTGTTCTGATTTTTACAAAATAGAGTCATGGATGGTGTTTTATGCAAAAATCAGATATCCTTGTTGTAATGAGGATGATTGGGTTGTGCCATACGAGATCAAGAATATGCAACTGGGAACACTTGCTAAGAAAACTCTCATTAGTCGTCTAAAGAAGAAACAAGGTAGGTTGAAGAGAAAATGTCAAATTCACTAAGGACGCACGTGGTCATTACACGTAAATACAGTACATCTAAGGGTCATGGCCAAAATAGAGCAACTTGTAAAGTCCAACTGTGAATTGTATGTAATTTCAGTTGTTGATGTAGTTTATGTTAAAATTATATTACTATGAGCATATCAAAAATACAACATTAACACATTCAATGATCATCCTATCATCCAAGATCAAACATTTATTTAGAGCATTAATTGCACAATGAAGAACATACCTCCCAAGTTGTGCATTCCATCTCCTTGAGCCATGACAACCTCTTCCAATCTTTAGATTACACAAGAATAGCGACAAAGATAACAAATGCTATATAGAATACTTATGGAGAGCAACCCCTTATCAAATACCACCACACTCCCTTATTCAACTATATGCCTTCTTCCCCTTTTATGCCCTCTTACCCTAAGGGGTATTAGTGAGTTAATTGGGTTCATTATGATAGTGGTGGTGGACTATAGTTTAATGAGCCAATATATAGTCATTTTTGGTGCCACAATGTGCCTCTAATGCAATTAGTAAGTGTGAACCATCTCATTATGGTTATTGGTAATTAATAGGCACTTTAGTTAATGATTGTGATTATGGAATAATGTTTATGATTATATTAGTCCATAATAATAATTCTAACATTCCCCCACTTGGACAATATAATCAAACCACCTTAATGTTGTCTAACACACATATGACAGTCAAATAAATCATACATAATATCATACTGATAGGATACAAATATTACATATGACTTGGCCGTCTAGACATTTAAATATCATAACAACCATTAACTATCAAACCAAACATGCATGAGGTACGACAAATTGAGACTATGTGCATTCATCTCCTTTTGTACCTGTCACTTCAATGAACAATAATATATATAAACATATATATGTAATAACAACAATAAGAAGTGACTTCAATTGTCATTATGCATGTTCAGAATAAAACACAAGCTATAAGCAATCCATACAATATACTAGCATGTTCAATACATAAATAACAAAACTCCCACTGAGCTCAACAAGCTAGGCTCCTGACAATCCCATTCGAGCAACGTGCTCTAAAAATATACATATAGGTAAGCCTTTCATTAGTGGGTCTGCTAACATGCTAGTGGTAGGCGTGTACTCAATAGAAATGAGGGACTCATCGACTTTATCTTTAACAAAATAGTACTTTATATCAATATGCTTTGAGCGAGAAGTACTCCTAGTGTTCTTAAAGAAAGCTACTGTTGCAGAGTTGTCACAATATAATTTCAGCAGCTTCGAAGTAGAGTCTACAACACTCAATGCTGAAATGAAATTTCATAGCCATATTGCTTGACAAGTAGCCTCATAACACGCCATATACTCTACCTCCATCGTAGAAGAAGTTGTGAGTGTCTGCCTGACACTTTTCCATGAAAAACTCCTCCAACCATCATATAAATGTAGCCTGAAGTGGAATTTTTATCATCCACGCATCCTGCATAATCGGCATCACTGAACCCAACTATATCAAGTGTCAGCTCGCCGGCAAGTCAACATATGATCATTAGTACCCTGAAGATACCTCATGACTTTCTTAGCCGCTTTCCAATGGCTAAGTCCAGGATCACTCAAGTATCAACCCAACACGCTGACAACAAAAGGAATATCAAGGCGTGTGCATACTTGAGCATACATCAAGTTACCAACCAATGACGCATAAGGAACGACCTTCATTTCATCTCTCTCTTTATCATTTTGTGGACATTGAGCCTTTGAGAACTTGTCACCCTTCACTATTGGTGCCTTTCCAGAAGAACAAGCATGCATATTGAATCTTTTCAAGATCCGATCAATGTAAGCCTTCTAAGACCCCATTAGCCCTATCCTGAAAAATCTGAATCCCAAGCATATAGGAAGCCTCACCAAGATCCTTCATATCAAAATGGCTAAACAAAAGTTGTTTTGTCTCAGACAATAAGTCAAAATTATTAGATGCAAACAGGATGTCATCAACATACAATACTAGAATAATAAAGTTGCTCCCACTGACCTTCATGTATATACATTGATCTACTACATTCTCCTTGAAGCCACTTGCAGTGACAATCATATCAAACTTGAGATACCACTGCCTTGACGCGTTTTTAAGCCCGTAGATAGACATTTTGAGCTTGCAAACCATGTGTTCTTTCCCAGACATCTCAAAACCAACAGGTTGAGTCATGTAAATATCTTCAGACAAATCTCCATTCAAGAAGGCAGTCCTCACATCCATTTGATTTAGTTCTAGATCAAAATGAGCCACTATAGCCATAATGATTCACAACAAATCTTTGGTAGAAACAGGTGAAAAGGTTTCTTTGAAATCAATACCTTCTCTCTGGCTATAGCCTTTAGCCACAAGCCTAGCCTTATACCTTTCCACTTGCCCATTCGAGTCACGTTTGATCTTATACACCCATTTACATCCAATGGGTCTGCAACCTTTGGGTAGTTCAACCAACTCCCAAACTTCATTATGTGACATAGAACTCAATTCTTCTTTCATTGCATCCATCCACAACACAGATTTAGGACTACTCATGGCTTCTTGATAAGTGACTGGCTCAGAAGTATCTCCCACATCAAACTCATGTTCCTGCAAATAGATAAAGTAGTCATGAGGAATAGCAGACTTGCAGGTTCTCTGTGATCTTCTCACCATAACTTCATCATCCCCAACATCAAGGTTTTCACCTTGTTCTTGATTTTGAGGTTCATCATGAGTTTCTACTGGAATCTATTCAATCATAGGGTCATCAATAGGAGCGGAAACAACAAGTACAGGGACAAAAATGTGTTCTTCCCTGAAAACAATTTCTCTTGACCCTTGACTTGAACCAAATTAATCTTCAAAATAGACAACCCTATTTGATACTATAACTCTGGTAGTGTGGGATGGGCAATAAAATTTGGAACCCCTTGATCCAATGGTGTAGCCTACAAAATTGCCACTAATTGTCTTTGGATCAAGTTTCTTAGACTGTGGATTGTAGGACCTCACTTTTGGTTTGCAACCCCAAACATGAAAATGACGCAAGCTTGGTTTCTTACTTGACCATAGCTCATAAGACGTCTTTGGGACAGACTTGCTGGGCACTTGATTCAAGATATAAGCTGCAGTCTTTAATGCCTCACCCCATAAAAACTCTGGCAAACTAGAATGAATCAACATACAACACACCATGTCAAGAAGAGTGCGATTTCTTCTTTCAGCAATTCCATTCTGTTGGGGTGTTCCTGACATTGTATATCTTGCATCAATGCCACATTCTTGTAAGTACCTAGCAAAAGGCCCAGGGTTCCTTCCATTTTCATCATAACGCCCATAATACTCTCCACCTCTATCAGAATTAACTGCCTTCATCTTCTTCCACTTTTGAAGCTCAACCTTCGTCTTAAAAATCTTAAGCGCATCCAAAGATTCATATTTTTCACGAATGAGCTCTGCATGACCATACCGAGAAAAATCATCAATAAAGGTGATGAAGTATCTATAACCACCCATGGCAGGTGGAACAAAAGGTCCACATATATCAGTGTGAATCAACTTCAACAATCCGTGCACCTGTCTGTTTTACTCTTTCTAACTTTGGCAGTTAACTTTCCTTTAATACAATCAACACAGGTAGTGAAATATGAAAAATCCAGATCTTGAAGTACCCCATCTTTGGTCAACCTTTCCATTCTGTCTCTAGAGATATGGCCTAAACGTTTGTGCCACAACATAGAAGATTTCAAATCTAATCTTGCACGTTTAGAACCAACAACAGTTTTAATACAAGAAGTAGAAGAAACAGAAGCAACATCATGCAAATCAAGTTTATATAAATTTCCACATAAAGTTCCATTTCGAACCAAAAGAGAGTCACGATACAAAGTAAGTTTTCCAGTTCCAAAAAGAAGACTATAATCTAGTCTATCCAAAATAGATACAGAAATCAAATTCCTCCTAATAGAGGGTATGTAAGCCACATCCTGTAACTCCAAAAAATGTTATGTATTCAACTGTAATCTAACTATCCCCAAAAATTCAACTTGGACTTTTGTATCGTCTCCCATGTACACATGTTGCTCCAGATTACTCGGTCATCTTCGACCTGTCACTACCTGCAAGGAATTCTTAACATGAATTGTGGCTCCAATATCTAACCATCAAGAATTTGAGGGCACACCAATAATATTGGATTCTAAACAAACCATCACAAGGCAGTTACCTTTCTTCTCTAGGTGAGCTTTGAGCTTTCGACAATCATCTTTCTTGTGCCCAAAATTCTGGCAAAAGTTGCACTTCCCTTTGAAAAACTCATTCTTATGACCATTAGAGGATGAGCCTGACTATCTATTCCCTTTCAGACTAAGAGCCTTTTTCTTGGGAGGTTTTTGGTTACCAGAATTATTGGAAGCGAACTTTCTCTTGTGAGGATTGTTTGGATTGTTAGGATTTGTCACCATAGAGATGCTTCTTGCCCTACCTTTTCTCATGTCCTCCTCTTCCTTGGCAAGAATAGCAGACATCTCCCCAACAGTCCATTACTCTTTCTGAGCATTGTAGCTTGATCTGATCGCATCAAACTGAGATGGAATGGTCTCCATCACCAACCATACCATGTAATCCTCACCAAGGTCCATACCCATGGCCTTAATTTTATGATAATAACTAATGAGATTGTCAATACGAGCCCTGATGTCACTTGAACCATCATAAATGGTGTGATGGAGCATGTTCAAGTGTTCATTCTTCTCATTCTTTGAGAATTTTTGGTACTTTTCCTTAATGGCAGCAAGAAAATCCTTCGCATTTTCGGACTTAGGAATACTATCACGAATGGATTCATCCATGTGATATCTCATGAGCATCAAGCAGCAACAATTGGAGTGTTCCCAGTCCTCATAGAATTTCTTATCCTTCTCAGTAGCATCATCAGCAGGCTTAGATGGTGCATTAATTCTCAAGGCCAAGTCCACTTTCATGAAAGTCAAGTTCATCGTGATTGACTCAACACTGCTTGTGGTTGGTTGCATTCAGTGTCAAGATGACGGAGGTTCTAAGATAGCTTAGTGTTGAATGAGAAACAAGAGCAATAAGTATTAAATGCATGTTATAACAAAATCATGTCATTTGTGCTCTTTTCTCATAAATGATCACAAAAAATAACAAATGATCATTATGTATGCTAGAGTTCTTAAATAAACAAAAGAAACAACTCATTCACAAGTAAGAACAATCTATTAAGCATTATAACCAAATACTTGAATTTACTATCTAGAGGATAGACAAATTGTGGTTCATAAAATTCAATAGACTTTCTTCACCATATTAAGCATCCTTACCAAATAATTATTATCAATAGGATAATTAATTACTCATATGGACCTTAATGTAACTTTGGAGGAAAAAAACAAAATTTAAATAAATAATTATTTAAATGTTCCTCTTCACTAAACAATTTACATGCTTATTCTTATGACAAGAAAGAAAATAAGCAATAATTGTTGTCAATATATATAATTAGATTTATGCCACAAAAGATTGAATACAAATACAATTATGAATAAACTTCATGGATTAGTCTTGTGCATAAACATATGAAGATAATAGGATATTAAAAATAGAGTGAAATGGTGAAAAATGGCCCAAAATGGACCTCCCACGCGGCCCCACACTCCTAAACAAGTCTGGTTTTTTTTTTTAAAAGTGTTCGTACGACATGTCGTTTTGAAAAAATGACATGTCATTTTCTAAAAAACGACAACCTCTTTACCCTTGGAAACGACGTGTTGTTTTGCCTGACAGAGGAAAAAACGGCTTGTCATTTTTTCATCATCCCTGAGCTTTTTTTCCAGGCGTGCGGGTCGCCTTCAACCCGGTTTAGTCCGTGGGTTCGACCCGACTGAAACAGCAGCTCCGACCACTGTTTTGGCCACCGTCACTTGGGTTTTCTTCCTCTCATCGTCGCTGACCAGCCTAGCATATCCATTCTCCTCATTTCCCAACAAAAATGTCAAAAAAAACATGAAATCCGAAATGGGTCTCCTCCATTTTTGAGCTCCAAGAAAAGCTCGATTTCATAGCAATACACACAAAATTTTTGTCTAAAACATTGTTAAAACCCAGTACACATTATCAAACCCGATTTCCCACATTAACATGGCATTATTTCGAAATTTTTTGCAAAAAAATTAGATTTGAAAAAAAAGGGGTTTTGCCAAAATTAAGCCCTAAAATCAATGACCTTGGCTCTAGATACCAATTGTTAAAATTATATTAATATGAGCATATCAACAATACAACATTAACACATTCAAGATCAAACATTTATTTAGAGCATTAATTACACAATGAAGAACATACCTTCCAAGTTGTGCATTCCATCTCCTTGAGCCATGATAACCTCTTCCAATCTTTAGAATACACAAGAATAGCCACTAAGATAACAAATGCTATATAGAATGCTTATGGAGAGGAACCCCTTGTCAAATATCTCCACACTCCCTTATGAAACTATATGCCTTCTTACCCTAAGGGGTATTAGTGAGTTAATTGGGTTCATTATGATAGTGGTGGTGGACTATAGTTTAATGGGCCAATATATAGTCATTTTGGGTGTCACCATGTGCCTCTAATGCAATTAATAAGTGTGAACCATCTCATTATGGTTATTGGTAATTAATAGGCACTTTAGTTAATAATTGTAATTATGGAATAATGTTTATGATTATATTATCCATCATAACAATAATTCTAACAGTTTAAAGACTTTAAATTGAATGAATTGTTTTAGCTGAAACACGTAAATTTTACTACTTAATCAAGTCTTCTTCGATTTTCCATCACAGGTCAGGTTTCTATCCTCAATAACTTATGTTCTGTATTATTTGATTCGGGAGCCACTCATTCGTATATCTCGTTAGGAATGATAGAAAAACTAGACAAACCCTGTGAAAGATTTAGAACTAGGTTTGTAACCGAGTTGCCTTCGGGCAAAGTAGTTCTATCATCACGGATAGTGCGAGGCGTACCGATCAAGATTGAGGACATAGAACTAGAAGGAGACCTGATAGAACTGGTGATCAAGGACTTCGACGTAATATTAGGCATGAATTGGCTAGCACGGCATGGCGCAACCATCGACTGCAAACGCAAGAAGGTGATGTTCGAGACTCCCGACGGCCAGAGATTATGCTTCATGGGACAGGCTTCAGGATTACGCACCCTGTTAGTATCATCTCTCAAAGCTCATAGAATGATGGAGAAAGGATGTCAAGCGTTCTTAGCCAGCATCACAAATGTAGAAAGGGAGACACCACTTAAGGTTGGAGATGTCCGGGTTATACAAGAATTTCCAGAGGTATTTCCCGATGAATTGCCAGGATTGCTGCTAACTTGAGAAATAGACTTCACGATAGAATTAGTACTGGGCACCGAGCCTATCTCCAAGGCACCATACCGGATGGCACCTACGAAACTCAAGGAGTTAAAGACGCAGCTACAAGAACTCCTAGACTTGGGTTTTATTAGGCCGAGCCATTCGCCATGGGGAGCTCCGGTGCTATTCGTGAAGAAGAAGGACGAAAGTATGCGGATGTGTATAGACTATCGTGAGCTGAACAAAGTAACGATTAAGAACAAGTACCCGCTACCTCGAATCGATGATTTGTTTGATCAACTCCGAGGCGCGACTGTATTTTCAAAGATCGATTTACGGTCCGGGTATCATCAGCTCAAGGTAAAGGGAGAAGATATTCCTAAGAGAGCCTTTAGGACTCGTTATGGATATTACGAGTTCTTGGTTATGTCTTTTGGTCTTACTAACGCACCAGCCGCGTTTATGGACTTAATGAATAGGGTCTTCAATGATTACTTAGATAAATTCATCGTTGTGTTCATCGACGACATTTTAATATACTCCAAGGATGAAGTAGAGCACGAGGAACATTTGAGGATGATTTTGACGCGATTGAAGGAGCATCAACTCTACGCAAAATTCAAGAAATGCAAGTTTTGGCTCTCGCAAGTGGCGTTCCTCGGGCACATTATATCGAAAGATGGAGTTGCAGTAGACCCATCAAAGGTAGAGGCCGTGAAGGATTGGCCCAGACCAAAGAACGCATCTGAAGTAAGAAGCTTCCTAGGGTTAGCAGGTTATTATAGGAAGTTTATAGAGGGCTTTTCTAAGATAGCCACTCCACTCACCAACCTGACCCGGAAACAACAAAGATTCAACTGGAATGATAAGTGTGAAGAAAGCTTCCAGTTGCTCAAGGATAAGCTTTGCTCAGCATTAGTACTTAGTGTACCGACACCCAACGATAAGTTCGTGGTCTACTGCGATGCATCGAAGCAAGGATTGGGTTGCGTGCTGATGCAAAATGACAAGGTGATAGCCTACGCCTCATGACAATTGAAGGAGTACGAGCAGCGCTGTCCAACTCACGATATGGAGTTGGCAGCGGTGGTCTTTGCGTTAAAAATCTGGCGCCATTATCTTTACGGAGAACGGTGCGAGATTTATACAGACCACAAGAGTTTAAAGTACTTCTTTACTCAGAAGGAGCTCAACATGAGGCAACGCAAGTGGTTGGAGTTAGTAAAGGATTACAACTGCGAAATCCTATACCACCCAGGAAAGGTGAACGTAGTTGCCGATGCGCTTAGTAGGAAAAGTTATGGGAATTTAGCAGCTTTATCCGGAATAGAAAAGCCGCTATAGCAGGAGCTGATCAGTGCTGGAATAGAAGTAATTGTAGGCAAGCTGGCTAACTTGTCTATCCAATCGAATCTGCTAGAGGACATACGGATTGGTCAGAGACATGATGCCACGCTAGCAGTACATATGGATACAGTCAAAGAGGGTAAGGCTACAGATTTCTCAATATCTAGCCAAGGATTATTGAGATATAAGGATCGGGTATGCGTGCCAAATGATCAAAGTATTAAGAAGACGATTCTAGAAGAAGCGCACAACACCCCGTACTCAGTTCACCCAGGGTCTACCAAGATGACTCATGATGTTATGGCAGTATAATGGTGGCCAGGGATGAAGAAGGACATAGTAGAATATGTATCTAAGTGTCTTATATGCCAGCAAGTGAAAGCAGAGCATCAGCGGCCTGTAGGTTTATTGCAACCGCTTATAGTACCAGAATGGAAGTGGGACGATATAGCTATGGACTTCGTAACGGGTTTGCCAAGGACGAATAAGCAGCATGATTCCGCTTGGATAGTAATAGATAGACTAACCAAGTGGGCTCATTTCCTTCCTGTTAAGACTTCATACACAGCATACCAATATGCAGACATCTATATCCAACAGATTGTACGGTTGCATGGAATCCCCAAGACGATAGTGTCAGATAGAGGATCGGTGTTTACATCGAGATTTTGGGGAAGTTTACAGCAAGCTATGGGTACTAAGTTAAGTCTTAGTACAGCTTTTCATCCTCAGATAGATGGGTAGTCCGAGCGTACGATTCAGATTTTAGAGGATATGCTACGCGCGTGTGTACTTGATTTCGGAGGTTCATGGAATAAGTACTTGCCGCTGATCGAGTTCTCGTACAACAACAGCTACCAGTCAACGATCGGAATGGCACCTTATGAGTTGCTATATGGAAGAAGGTGCCGATCACCGTTGCACTGGGACAAGGTAGGAGAAAGGCAGCTTCTAGGTCTCGAAGCTGTTAGACAAGCTCAAGAAGCAATAGCGCTTATTAGACAGCGTATGCTTGCTGCTCAAAGCCGTTAGAAAAGCTATACGGATGCCAAGCGACGCGATGTGGAATTCCAAGTTGGAGATCAAGTCTTCCTGAAGATATCTCCTATGAAAGGTGTAAAGCGGTTTAGGAAGAAAGGCAAGCTTAGTCCCCGATTCATAGGTCCTTTTGAGATATTGGACAAAGTGGGGGTAGTTGTGTACAGACTAGCCCTACTGCCTGCACTAGTCGATAGTCACAACGTGTTCCACATCTCGATGCTACGCAAATATGTGTCAGACCCATCTCACGTCCTCAAGTATGATACGATAGCACTCCAGAAAGACTTAAGTTACGAGGAACGACCGGTTAGCATCCTGGATAAGGGGATGAAGCAGTTACGGTCCAAGAGCTTTCCTATAGTCAAAGTCCTATGGAGTAATAGTTCCGAACGAGAGGCAACGTGGGAGTTGGAGGAGGACATGCAAAGCCGGTATCCGGAGTTATTTGGTAAGTAAATTTCGAGGAAGAAATTCTTTTTAGTAGGGGAGAATTGTAGAGTCCAAGAACTTTACTTAGCTAAGTTAGATAGTAGTAATAATAGTATTATCTTTATGACTGTGGATTTTGGTTCAGATCGGGATTTATTTGGACACTCATAGTAGTACTTGTAGATTTTCTAAGTTTAACCTATAGTTTAAGAATATTAATTTTAACCTAAGGTTTGATTAATATGACTGATATTGAGGGTAATATTTATTATATTATAAGGTTTAGATAAGTACCAATTAGATAATAGCACATGTTATGTATGGGTTATTAATGATTAAGTATTTTGAGGATTAAATTTATTAAGGGTAAAATTTGAATGCTCTAAGGTCAGTCAACAACTTTGAAAACGTTGGAAGGCTTAGTCAAGGCTGTTTACTCAATTTAAATTAAGCTAAAAATGTGTAATTTCGTGTTTAAATAATCAGCGTATGCCAATATATCGCATGCTATAGGGGGCGATATATTGCAGCACGAAGATACGGAAAACACGAAACGTTGCACGATTGCCTTGGGCATACTGGCCCAGGCGATATATCGCCTACAGGGGGCGATATATCGCCCCTCTCATCATAATTTGAAAGTTTTTGAAATCGTTCTCCATTCAAACCTTCAAACTCTTGATAAGTCCAGCATCTTTTTGAACGAGTCTTCAGCCTCTGCTGAACGATAATTCAAATTATTTTCACTTAAAAAGCCATTATTTTTATTCAAGTTAAATGAAGATCTCTTCATTTCTAAACTCTATAAATAGGGCCTAGTACCCAGCCATTATTCAAATATTACTCTAAGTTTAGAGGCTGCAAGTTGCTAGGTGAGTGTGAGAGTGTAAACACTTGGGTTGGGAATTATAAGTTTGATCATCATATGCTTATCAAACACTTTGGGAAGTAAGGTTCTATACACATTTCAGAGAAAGTTTTAGATTGATCATATAATTCTTCAAGGTATTTCCAAACTCTAGTCCATTTCTGTATTATGTTCTTTAAGTTCTCATAGTCTTCTACTCAGCCTTCTAACCTTATTCTTTATTTTGGTTAGGAAATCTAAGAACTTGCACATAAGTTTTTGGTAAGTATATTCTCAATGGTTTAGTCCTTCCATTCCTTTCATTTCTTTTCTTCAATATACTCACTCTGTTACAAATGGTTTTTAGGAGTGTTCCAAAGTCCTAACCCTGTCCTCATATCCCGGTAAATTTGGTAAGGAAAATAGGATAGAATTTATATGTTATATGTTTTTATATGTTATCTTATGATTTTTATGTTATGAAATATGTTATGTTAAGTATGTTTGTAGGCTTGGGCATATGACCTATATGACTAACAAGCCCCAAATAGATTATGGGCATATGACTTGCTTAGCTAGCAAGACCCCACTAATCTATTGGGCATATGACTTGTTTAGTCTATGGGACCCCAAGTAATAATGGCCATTATATTATGTATGTGATATAAGTGTTATGTTATGTTTTTTATTGTTTTTATGAAATTTATGTATATGGACTATGTGTTAGATTTTCCTTGCTGGGCATTAGGCTCACTCCTTTTATATGTGTAGGAAAATAGTCTTAGTGGTGGGAAAGGTTCTTGGAAGCTTGGAGAATGTGTATTGAGGCGGAATGGATTCAAGAGCCGAGCGTTTCGATTCGAGGATGTAGTTTTGTTTCTTATGGTTTTTACATGTATTTTTCCGCATTTTATTATGTAAATCTCTTTTTAATTATGTCATGTTTTGATTTTAAAACAATGGGATCCCGTATCCTTAACTTAAATTTTATGTAAGTTTAACTTTTATTTTTACAAGTTTCTTAAGTTATGGTATTTTCACTTGTAAGTTTTATTAAGGATTAGTGTTTATGTATAGTTTTTCGTTAATGGTCCAAAAGTCTAGAGTAGTTGGGTCGTTACAATTATGATCATATATAATGAATCAAAAAAGTGAACAACATATTAAAGTACACAATCTTTAATGGATGATTCCTAGCACAGTTTACTAAGTATATGTGATGTGAGTAATCTAAATTTTGATTACTGATGTGGATAGACATCTTGGTAAATGTGTTGTATATAATATTGATTATATATCACTTGACCTTTATAAATTGATTATCTTTATAAACTTACCGTTTGTGATAAAGATTTAATTGATATCATAATAGATGATCATTTGTAGATCAATCTAAATCCTGAGTAATCATGAACTCCTTTTTGTGCTTATTAGAGCTTTTGATTCATTCGTTAAGGTCTCTTGATATAATGAGACTATTGGCTTTTGTTTTGGAGATTCAATATTGTGAATGGCTGGGAACATGATTTTATAATAATGAAATCCATGCTTTCCTAATAGATCGAATATTGGTTCCCTTAAGGGATAATTCTGGAACTGAATAGTTATTGAGGTCAAATCTAGTAACTCCTCACGTCATATTGGTTACTTCTTGGAATGACGGCTTGCCCTACAAACCAACACGAGACTATCTAGCGTGCTTTGTCCTCCCTCGCACACTTCCTGGGAAAACTTCCTAGGAGGTCACCAATCATAAGATTGCTCCAGGTCAAGCACGATTAACTTTGGAGTTCTCAAGTGATGGGCTACTGAAAAGAAGATGCATCTTGTTGGCATCGGTAGTACCCATCAATCCATTTAAGCCATCTTCAACTGTGTAGTCACATACCTTCACAGTCTTAGAATCATCACACTTAACCTTACCCAAGCGATGTAGGATTGCAAAGCTTTACCCAGTCTTTTCCCCTACAGATCACAGGATACTGACAGTCACAATCACCCCCCCTATGGGGTCCGACGTCCGCGTCGGCCACATTACCAGCTAGGTCAAGGCTCTTATACCATTTGTAACGCCCCATGTCACTATGGCTGCTTCCTGGAATGACGACTGGCCCTACAAACCAACACGAGTCTTTCTAGCTCGCTTTGTCCTCACACTCACGCTTACTGGGAAAATTTCCCAGGAGGTCATCCATCATAAAATTGCTCCTGCTCCAGCACCCTTAACTTTGGAGTTCTCAAGTGATGGGCTACCAAAAAGAAGATGCATCTTGTTGGCATAGGTAGTACCCATAAATCCATTTAAGCCCTCTTAAACTGTGTAGTCCTATACCTACACAGTCATAGCATCATCACACTTAACCTTCCCCATGCGATTTGGGATTGCATAGATTTACCCGGTCTTTCCCCCTACGGATCACGAGATACTGACTGTCACAATAACGCCCCACGTCACATTGGCTATTTCTTGTAATGACGACTAACCCTCCAAACCAATACGAGTCTTTCCAGAGTGCTTTGTCCTCACTCGCATACTTCTTGGGAAAACTTCCCAAGAGGTCACCCATAATAAGATTGCCCCAGTTCAAGTATGCTTAACTTTGGAGTTCTCAAGTGATGGGCTACCGAAAAGAAGATGCATCTTGTTGGCATAGGTCCTACCTTTCAATCGATTTAAGCCCTCTTCAACTATGTAGTACCATACCTACAGAGTCTTAGAATCATCACACTTGAGCTACCTCAGGCGATGTGGGATTGCACAGCCTTTGCCCGGTCTTTCCCCCCGTGGATAACATGATTCTTATTGTCATAATCACCCCCCTTAGGGGTCCGACGTCCTCGTCGGCCACACTTCTGGCTGGGTCGAGGCTCTGATTCAGTTTGTAACGCCCCACGTCACTATGGTTACTTCCTGGAATGCCGACTGACCCTAAAAACCAATAATAGTCTTTCCAGCGTGCTTTGTCCTCAATCGCACGCTTCCTGGGAAAACTTCCCAATAGGTCACCCATCATAAAATATCTCCAGGTCAAGCACGCTTAACTTTGGAGTCTTAAGTGATGGGCTACCAAAAATAAGATGCATCTTGTTGGCATAGGTAGTACCCATAAATCCATTTAAGCAATCTTCAACTGTGTAATCCCATACCTACACAGTCTTAGAATCGTCCCACTTAACCTTCCCCAGGCGATGTGGGATTGCATAACATTTTCCCGATCTTTCCCCCCGTAGATCACGGGATTCTTACTATCACAATCACCCCCCTTAGGGTTCCGACGTCCCCGTCGGCCACACTTCCGGTTGGATCGAGGCTCTGATTTCATTTGTAATGCCCCACGTTACTATGGTTGCTTCCTAGAATGGCGACTAACCCTAAAAACCAACACTAGTCTTTCCAGTGTGCTTTGTCCTCAATCGCACGCTTCCTGGGAAAACTTCCCAAGAGGTCGCCCATCATAAGATATCACCAGGTCAAGCACGCTTAACTTTGGAGTTCTCAAGTGATGGGCTACCAAAAATGAGATGCATCTTGTTGGCATAGGTAGTACCCATCAATCCATTTAAGCCATCTTCAACTCTGTAGTTCCTTACCTACACTGTCTTAGAATCATCACACTTGACCTTTCCCAGGCGATGTGGGATTGCAGAGCTTTTACCCGGTCTTTCCCATTACGGATCACGGGATTCTGATTGCCACAATCTCCCACCATTAGGGGTCCCAGTCCCCGTCGACCACACTTCTGGCTGGGTCAAGGCTCTGATACCATTTGTAATGCCCCACGTCACATTGGTTGTTTCTGGGAATGAAGACTGGCCCTACAAACCAACACGAGGTTTTCCGGAGTGCTTTGTCCTCACTCGCACACTTCCTGGGAAAAATTACCATGAGGTCACCCATCATAAGATTGCTCCAGGTCAAGCACGCTTAACTTTAGAGTTCTTAAGTGATAGGCTACCTAAAAGAAGATGCATCTTGTTGGCATAGGTAATACCCTAGAATCCATTTAAGCCCTCTTCAACTGTGTAGTTCCATACATACACAGTCTTAGAATCATCAAACTTTACCCGCTCTTTCCCCCTATGGATCACGAGATACTGACTGTCCCAATAACACCCCACGTCACATTGGCTTTCTCCTGGGATGTCGACTGGCCCTCCAAACCAACATGAGTCTTCCCAGTGTGCTTTGTTCTCTCTCGTGAGCTTCCTAGGAAAACTTCCTAGGAGGTCACCCATCATAAGATTGCTCCAGGTCAAACACACTTAACTTTGGAGTTCTCAAGTGATGGGCTACTGAAAAGAAGATGCATCTTGTTGGCATAGGTAGTACCAATCAATCAATTTAAGCTTTCTTCAATTGTGTAGTCTCATACCTACATAGTCTTAGAATCATCACACTTGACCTTCCCCAGGCGATGTGGGATTGCACAACTTTTACCTGGTCTTTCCCCTTACGGATCACGGGAAACCTATAAGAAAATCTGACTTATGAACTTATGAACTTGTGTTTTCAACTCTCTCTTACAACTCCTTTTATAGACTCATTTTGGTCATTTATTTAATTAAAAAATCAATCAAATAATAGCAAATATGAAGCTCTAGGTTGAAATTATCATACACTTTAGACCCGTGAAATTTCCCATTTGATTATAAGCCCATTGGAATTAAAATCAATGCCTGTATTATTTTCTATTGATTTAATTAATTAAATAATTATTTAAATCCTTTATCAAGTTAATTATTTATAATTTGAACCTTGATTTAAACTTATTTATTAATTTAGAAAACAATTTATCTTAATTAATAAGTATGCCATAATTTCTCTTTTCTTCTCAAAATTACACAACTCTGTGAAACCATCCAAAATTGACCTGGTCAACTTTCATAATTCTAATTGAAAATTAAATCAATTAATTGAGACTATCTAGATGATTTTATCCAAGGTACAGTGGGGACCATGGTCCTATGAAATCAAACTCCAATAAGTTATCATAAATCTAACAAATAAATTTACTAACTTATTAATTCCTTGTGACTCCACTATAGACTCAAAATTGCACTCTTGAATTTATAGAACCCTCTATAACAAATATAGATACGCTATTAATTATCCATTGTTACAACCATAATTGTCACTCAATCCTCTATAGATGGTCTACAATAAGATAAGACTAAAATACTGTTTTACCCCTCATTGTATTTTATCGTTAAAACACTTAGTTCCTTGTAAATGATATTTCAGTAAAATAATATTAATTACTGAAATGAGATATCTATCATTTAACACCTTGAACAAAACTAAAAGGAAACCATCATTTCACTTCTTCATCAGAAGCTATAGATGTTCATATCTATGATTAACACTCCCACTCAATTGTACTACCGAGTTCCCAAAATGTAAATATGGGCTAGTCCGTAGGGTAAGCTAGTAATGAACAAGTCAAAGAACTCAAATAATACAATCATTTAGAATACTAACCACTCAGGATTGAGATTGAATTGACCTATGGTAAACTATATGATATGACTAGAATTGATAATAACGGTATGTTTACTTATCTTATAAAATGTCAATATCAGTCTTGTCCGATGTAACAAATTCATCAAATCCTATCTACTTTGCTAATGTTCTGAAAAGAACATAACACCACAATGTGTAAGTAGATCATATCGTAGATTGGCAAGTCAGTGTAAATCTTGTGCACTGACTAATCTTAGGACTAACTTATTTGGAACATATAATCATATTTATATTCATCTGTGATTACGTCACTATAAATACGATTAGCTATATGCTCGGGATTTAATAGAAACATAAAGTTGTTGGGAAACTTATACAGGATCTTTATTTCTTTTCATGTAGATCTAATATTAAAAAAATTAATATGAGATAGCCTAGAACATGTTTCTAAAATTGAATTCAATGAGAAACAATGATAAGAATACTTACAGTATATGCAGCAGAATGAATGAGTCATTCCTTCAGTTTCTCTAACCCTTGTATCCTTTCTGTCGCTGAGTATTATCAAGAAACTGAACCAATCTTCTATTATCTTCACAGTCTTCCAAAGTATCCTTAGAATCACCTAGACTAGAGTGGGAATTCTCAGAGAGAAGAAGAGAAAATAACAAAGAGGCATATAAAATGACTTGTTTTTAGAGAGAATCTAAAACCTATCAGAAAATCTGACTTCTGAACTTATGAACTTGTGTTTTCAACTCTCTCTTTGCACTTCTTTTATAGACACATTTAGGTCATTTATTTAATTAAAAAATCAATAAAACAATAGCCCATTTGAAGCCCTAGGTCAATATTATCATGGGTTTTAGGCCCATAAAATTTTCCATTTGATAATAAGCCCATTTGGCTTAAAATCAAGGCCTGTATTATTTTCTATTGATTTAATTAATTAAATAATTATTTAAATCAATTATCAAATTAATTATTTATAATTTTAACCTTGATTTAAACTTATTTCTTAATTTAGATAACAATTTATCTTAATTAATAAATCTGCAACAATTTCTCTTTTCTTCTCAAAATTACATAACTTTGTGAAACTATCCAAAATTGACCTGGTCAACTTTCATAATTCTAATTGATAATTAAATATATTAATTGAGAATATCTAGATGATTTTATCCAAGGTACAGTGGAGACCATGGGCCTATGAAATTAAGCTCCAATAAGTTATCACAAATCTAACAAATAAATTTACTAACTTATTAATTACTCGTGACTACACTATAGACTCGGAATTGCACTCTAGAATTCATAGAACGCTCTATAAAAAATATAGATACGCTATTAATTATCCATTGTTACAACCATAATTGTCACTCAATCCTCTATAGACGGTCTACAGTGAGATAGGAATAAAATACCATTTTACCCCTCATTTTATTTTATCCTTAAAACACTTAGTTCCATGTAAATGATATTTCAGTAAACTAATATTAATTACTGAAATGAGATCTCTATCATTTAACACCTTGAACCAAACTAAAAGGAAACCATTGTTTCACTTATTTATCAGAAGCTATAGATGTTCATATCTATGATTAACACACCCACTCAATTATACTACCGAGTTCCCAAGATGTAAGTGTGGGAAAGTCCATAGGGTAAGCTGGTAACGAACAAGTCAAAGACTCAAATAATACAATCAGTTAGAATACTAACCACTCAGAATTGAGATTGAATTGACCTATGGTCAACTATATGATATAACTAGAATAGATAATAACGGTATGTTTACTTATCCTATCTACTGTCAATATCGGTTCTGTCCGATGTAACAAATACATTCGACCTTATCTAGTTTGCTAATGTTCTAGAAAGAACATAACACCACAATGTGTAAGTAGATCATATCATAGATTGGCAAGTCAGTGTAAATCCTGTGCACTGACTAATCTTAGGACTAACTTATTTGGAACATATAATCATATTTATATTCCACTGTGATTACGTCACTATAAATATGATTAACTATATGCTCGGGATTTAATAGAAGTTTATATTAAACAAATAATCACGCAAATATAACATGTGAGCAAAGTGATTGACCAAGTCAAAAATTTATTTCTATTCTTTCATTGATAATAAATTAGATTACAAAGAATTTGTGTTTTAATTAGGGCATAAAGCCCCAACATACTCCCACTTGCACTAATTGAAACTAATGCATTAATTCTACTAATCCCATTTCCTTGATATGCTTATAAAATATAGCTTCTGGTAGTGTCTTTGTAAATGAATCCGCAAGATTGTCTTCAGATGCAATCTTCATAACCTTCACATCTCCCCTGACCACATATTCTCGAATAATGTGATACTTCCTTTCTATATGCTTACTCCTCTTTTGACATCAAGGTTCTTTCGAGTTGGCTATCGCGCCTGTATTGTCACAAAACAACACAAGCGATTTATTCATTTTTGGAATAACACCAAGATCCGCATAGAACTTCTTTAGCCAAACTATTTCCTTAGTTGCTTTTGACGTGACTATGTACTAAGCCTCCATGGTGGAATATGAGATTGCAGATTGCTTTACGCTTCTCCATGTCACAGCTCCACCCCCAAGAGTATACAACATTCCAGAAGTAGACTTCCTATCATCGACATTAGTCTTAAAATTTGAATTAGTGTAGCCGATAGGGTTCAGAACACCACCCTTGTAGACTAACATATAATCCCTAGTCTGCCTTAAATACTTCAGGATATGCTTAACTGCTAACCAATGTTCCGGTCATGGGTTTGACAGGACCCTACTCACTACTCCCACTGCATAACAGATATCTGGTCTAGTACACAACATGGCATACATCAGACTTCCAACTGCAGATGCGTAAGGAAATTTTCTCATTGCATCTTCCTCTTTAGGAGTCTGGGGAGACTGCTTCTTTGAAAGATGAATTCCATGGCGGGATGGTAAATGTCTTTTCTTGGAATTTGTCATTGAGAAATGTTCAAGCATTTTATCTATTTAAGCTGCTTGAGATAAAGGTAAGAGTCTGTTCTTTCTATCCCTAATGATCTGGATACCTAGATCATAACTTGCTTCACCCAAATGCTTCATCTGGAATTGAGTTCTCAGCCAATTCTTCACATCTCATAATTTCTTAACATTGTTTCCATTGAATAAGATATCATTTACATAAAGAACCAGGAATACCACTATTTGATTTTCCTTCAGTTGGTAAGCACAGGGCTCGTCAATATTGTGTTCAAATCCATAGGTTTTGATTATTTCATCAAACCTAAGATTACAGGAACGAGAAGCTTTCTTAAGTCCAGAGATGGACATATACAACTTGCAAACTTTTCCTTCTTGTCTAGCTACTTTAATTCCTTCTGGTTGATTTATATAAATGACTTCGTCAAGCTTTCCATTAAGAAAATTTGTCTTGACGTCCATTTGTCAGATCTCATAGTCGAGAGCGGCTGCTATGGATAGGAGGATGCGAATGGACTTGAGCATGGCTACCGGACTAAAAGTTTCCTCATAGTCCACGCCTTCTCTTTGGGTATAACCCTTTGCCACTAATCGAGCTTTATAAGTCTCGATATTTCCATCAACACCTCATTTCTTCTGGTAGATCTACTTGCACCCAATGGCCATAAAATTACTAGGTGCTTCCACAAGAACCAAGATGAAATTTGAGTACATGGACTCCATTTCCTATTTCATGGCTTCGAGCCATAGTTCCTTTTCATGGCTAGCCATTGCCTGTTTGAAAGTCAACGAATCATCATCACTAGTGTCACCAACAACCATATTGGTTTCACCATCCAAACCATAGCGAACTGGGTTCCTAGAAACCTTCCCACTATGACGAGGCTCTGTGACTATTTGCTCAGGAACAATGGTACTTCCTTCATTTAAATTGACTTGTGTTGGTTGAACATGAAGAGTGGGAATTTCATCATCAACTCGCGTTGATGAAGATAGAACATTGGTTGGAGTCAATTCTTTAACCATTGACTCTAAAACTACTTTACTGCGTGGTTTGAAGTTTTGGACATAGTCATTTTCCAGAAAAGTAGCATTCGTAGAAGTAAACACTTTCTTTTCTTAATGACTATAGAAAATTCCACCCTGAGTACCTTTAGGAAAGCCAAAAAACATGTAAACTTTAGTTCACGATTCTAGCTTTCCTTCCTTTTTCCTTAGGACGTGAGCGTGACACCCCCATATTCTATATTGGCATAAACTAGGTTCACGACCATTCCAGCATTTTAAAGGTATTTTGGGGATTGATTTAGATGGAATGAAATTGAGAATGTCGTTCGCGGTTTCAACTGCATGTCCCCAGAACGAAGTTGGAAGAGTTGAGTAACTAAGCATGCATCCAACCATTTCTAATAAAGTTATGTTCCAGCATTCCGCTAAACCATTTTGTTGCGGAGTACCTGGGGCAGTAAGTTGTGATAAAATTCCAAGTTCAGTTAAATGATCTTGGAATTGCATATCCAAATATTCTCCACCCCTATTAGATTGCAAGATCTTTAACGTTTTACCTACTTGATTCTAAGTCATTGCTAGGAATTCCTGAAACTTTGAAAATGTTTCTGATTTCCTATGCTAGGTAAAGACATGAGTATCTAGAGTAATCATCAATGAAAGTGACGAAATAATCAAAACCACTCCTGGCTTGTACATTCAAAGTTCCACAAACATCTAAATGAACAAGTCCAAGTGGTTCTTTGGCCCTATCACCCTTTGCAGAGAATGGACGCTTGGTCAGTTTGCCTTCTAGACAAGATTCCTAGACAAGTAATTCACCTAAGGTGAGTTCCCTCAAAGGCCCATCCTTTGTAAGTCTTTGAATCTTATGATAGCCAATGTGACCTAGTGTCAAGTGCCATAAATACATCATATTATTGTTATCGATCTTTTGACGTTTATTGGTCCTAGGTTTAGCTACTTTGGATAAATCATTGTTAAGAGCAAGGGATTCGTTAGGTCACAGAATATAAAACCCGTTTTCCAAACATGCAATACACAATTGTGATCCATTGTAAGAAATAGATATATTAGAACTTTTGAAAATCATAAAAAATTGTTCTAATTGCAACATGGAAACTGAAATTAAATTTCTACTAAAATTTGGAATAAAAATTACATCTTTTAAAATTAAGTATTTATTTCCGAACTTCAGACGAGTTATTCCTCTAGCTTGGACCTTAACGAACGCTTTGTTCCTAACTCTAAGCTTTAAGCCGCCTTCGTTCACTTCCTCATATGATTCAAGAAGCTGTAAAGAGTTGCAAACATGGTTGGTAGATCCATAAATAATCCAAACGGAATTATCATTCTCTAAAACACATGTTTCTAAGATAAATGAACTATAATCATTGCCTTTGTTTTTCATTGCTTGAAACTTGGGGCAATATCGTTGTAATTTTCCCTTCTCTTTGTAGTGAAAACACTTACCTTTACCTTTCTTGTTTTTCTTGTTTATCCCCTAAGGCGTCAGTGCACTTGGTTGTGCACTCGTCTTTGCAGCCTTTGTAGGCTTAGGGTTATTATTTTGTCCACCTTTCCTCTTGTTTCCAGCTTTCTAAGACGAAGCTTGATTAGCTTCAGCCTTAGTTGGATTAGTAGCAACAAGAGTAGTCTTATTTTCTCATCCTTGACTAGGCCCACACATGATAGGCTCAAATGTTTGAAGCTCATTCATGAGCTGCATCAGACCATAGTTGAGTTGATCATGAACGTACAGACACGGTGCCATCACGTATGTGCGGAGACAGTGTTATCCAAGCTTTTACGGTGCTATCAAGAATGTGCAGAGACGGTGTTATCCAAGCATTTACGGTGCTATCTAGAACGTGTGGAGACGGTGCTCGTTCTAGGGATTCATCAATCATGATGAATTCTAAGTTGTCACCACTCAAATCTATGTTGATATTCTGCTTCCATTTGAGGAAGTTTTCTCGAGTGAGTTTCTCCATCGAAAGTTGAGAAAAGATGGGAGTAGACATAGACATTAATTAACTTAAAATTACAAATTGTCAATAAATTATAAATCAATCACATTTTCTCAATAAAACTTCTATTCACTGAAATGGAATTGCACTCTTGAATTCATAGAACGCTCTATAACAAATATAGAAACGCTATTAATTATCCATTGTTACAACCGTAATTGTCACTGTATATAGTCACTTCTGAACTTATGTAACTTGTATTTTGAATTCTCTCTAAGCACTCATTTTATAGTCTCAATTAGTCCATTTAATTTAATTAAAAAAATCAATAAAATAATAGCCAAATTGAAGCCCTAGGTCGAAATTATAATGGGCTTTACGCCCATGAAATTTCCCATTTGATTATAAGCCCATTGGAATTAAAATCAATGCCTGTATTATTTTCTATTGATTTAATTAATTAAATAATTATTTAAATCCTTTATCAAGTTAATTATTTATAATTTGAACCTTGATTTAAACTTATTTATTAATTTAGAAAACAATTTATCTTAATTAATAAGTATGCCATAATTTCTCTTTTCTTCTCAAAATTACATAACTCTATGAAACTATCCAAAATTGACCTGGTCAACTTTTATAATTCTAATTGATAATGAAATCAATTAATTGAGACTGTCTAGATGATTGTATTCAAGGTACAGTGGGGACCATGGTCCTATGAAATCGACCTCCAATAAGTTATCATAAATCTAACAAATAAATTTACTAACTTATTAATTTCTCGTGACTCCACTATAGACTCGGAATTGCACTCTTGAATTTATAGAACCCTCTATAACAAATATAGATATGCTATTAATTATCCATTGTTACAGCCATAATCATCACTCAATCCTCTATAGACGGTCTACAATGAGATAGGACTAAAATACCGTTTTACCCCTCATTGTATTTTATCCTTAAAACACTTAGTTCCTTGTAAATGATATTTCAGTAAAGTAATATTAATTACTGAAATGAGATATCTATCATTTAACACCTTGAACGAAACTAAAAGGAAACCATCATTTCACTTCTTCATCAGAAGCTATAGATGTTCATATCTATGATTAACACTCCCACTCAATTATACTACCGAGTTCCCAAGATGTAAGCATGGGCTAGTCCGTAGGGTAAGATGGTAACGAACAAGTCAAAGAACTCAAATAATACAATCAGTTAGAATACTAACCACTTAGAATTGAGATTAAATTGACCTATGGTCAACTATATGATATGACTAGAATAGATAATAATGGTATGTTTACTTATCTTATCAATTGTCAATATCGGGCATGTCCGATGTAACAAATACATCCGATCTTATCTACTTTGCTATTGTTATGGAAAGATCATAATACCACAATGTGTAAGTAGATCATATCGTAGATTGTCAAGTCCGTGTAAATCCTGTGCACTGACTAATCTTATGACTAACTGATTTTGAACATATAATCATATTTATATTCCACTGTGATTACGTCACTATAAATACGATTAGGTATATGCTCGGGATTTAATAGAAGTTTATATTAAACAAATAATCATGAAAATAAAATAGGTGAGCAAAGTGATTGACCAAGTCAAAAAAAGATTTCTATTCTTTTATTGATAATAAAATGAGATTACAAAGAAATTGGGTTTTAATTAGGGCATAAAACCCCAACAAACTCCCACTTGCACTAATTGAAACTAATGCCTTAATTCTAGTAATCCCATTTCCTTGATATGCTTATCAAATGTAGCTTCTGGTAGTGTCTTTGTAAACAGACCCGCAAGATTGTCTTTAGATGCAATCTTCATAACCTTCACATTTCCCATGGCCACATATTCTCGAATAATTTGATACTTCCTTTCTATATGCTTACTCCTCTTGTGACTTCGAGATTCTTTCGAGTTGGCTATCGCTCCTGTATTGTCACAAAACAACACAAGCGGTTTATCCATTTCTGGAATAACTCCAAGATCTGAATAGAACTTCTTTAGCCAGACTATTTCCTTAGTTGCTTCTAAGGCGGCTATGTACTCAGCCTGCATGGTGGAATCTGAGATTGCAGATTGCTTTACGCTTCTCCAAATCACAGTTCCACCCCGAAGAGTAAACACCATTCCAGAAGTAGACTTCCTGTCGTTGACATCAGTCTGAAAATCTGAATCGGTGTAGCCTACAAGGTTCAGAACAACACCCTTGTTTCCAATGAGTAAGATATCATCTACATAACTATTTGATTTGCCTTTAGTTGGTAAACACAGAGCTAATCAATATTTTGCTCAAAGCCATAGGTTTTGATTATTTCATCAAACCTAAGATTCCAGGAATGAGAAGCTTGCTTAAGTCCATAGATGGACATATTAAACTTGCAAACTAATCGAGCATGGCTACCAGACTAATCGAGAGCGGCTGCTATGGATAGGAGGATGCAAATGGACTTGAGCATGGCTACCGGACTAAAAGTTTCCTCATAGTCCACGCCATCTTTTGGGTATAACCCTTTGCCACTAGTCGAGCTTTAGAAGTCTCGATATTTCCATCAACACCTCGCTTCTTCTTGTAGATCCACTTGCACCCAATGGCCCTAAAGTCACTAGGTGCTTCCACAAGATCCAAGACGGAATTTGAGTACATAGACTCCATTTCCTGTTTCATGGCTTTGAGCCATAGTTCCTTTTTATGGCTAGCCATTTCCTGTTGAAAGGCAATGGATCATCATCACTAGTGTCACCAACAATCATATTTGTTTCACCATCCAAACCATAGCGAATTGGGTTCCTAGAAATTCTCCCACTACAACGAGGCTCTGTGACTGTTTGCTCAGTAACAGTGGTACTTTCTTCATTTGAATCAACTTGCGTCGGTTGGACATGAAGAGTGAGAATTTCATCATCAACTTATGTTGATGACGATGAAACATTGGTTGGATTCAATTCTTTAACCATCTCCTCTAAAACTACTTTGCTGCGAGGTTTGAAGTTTTGGACATAGTCATTTTCCAGAAAAGTAGCATTTGTAGAAGTACACACTTTCTTTTCTGAATGACTATAGAAAAGTCCTCCCCGAGTACCTTTAGGATAGCCAACAAACATGCAAACTTCAGTTTGCAGTTCTAGCTTTCCCTCCTTTTTCCTCATGACGTGGGCGGGACACCCCCAGATTCTATAATGGCGTAAACTAGGTTCACAACCATTCCAGCGTTCTAAAGGTATTTTGGGGATTGTTTTATATGGCACGACATTGAGAATGTCATTCGCGGTTTCAATTGCATGTCCCTAGAACGAAGTTGGTAGAGTTGAGTAACTAAGCATGCATTTAACCATTTCCAATAAAGTTATGTTCCGACGCTCTGCTACACCATTTTGTTGCAGAGTACCTGGGTTAGTAAGTTGTGATAAAATCCCAAGTTCAGTTAAATGATCTTGGAACTGCATATCCAAATATTCTCCACCCCTATGAGATCACAAGATGTTTAACGTTTTACATAATTGGTTCTGAGCCATTGGTAGGAATTCCTGAAACTTTGAAAATGTTTCTGATTTCCTATGCATTAGGTAAAGGCATGAGTATCAAGAGTAATCATTAATGAAAGTGACGAAATACTCAAAACCACCCCTGGCTTGTACATTCAAAGCTCCATAAACATCTGAATCAACACGTCCAAGTGGTGTTTTGGCCCTATTACCCTTTGTAGAGAATGGACGCTTGGTCAGTTTGCCTTCTAAACAAGATTCACAGACAGGTAATTCAGCTAAGGTGAGTTCCCTCAAAGGCTCGTCCTTTGTATGTCTTTGAATCCTATAATAGCCAATGTGACCTAATCTCAAGTGCCATAAATACGTCATATTATTGTTATCGGTCTTTCGACGTTTACTAGTCCTAGGTTTAGCTACTTTGAATAAATCATTGTTAAGAGTGAGGGATTCGTTAGGTCGCAAAATATAAAGCCTGCTTTCCAAACATGCAATACACAATTGTGATCCATTTAAGGAAATAGATATATTAGAACTTGTGAAAGACATAACAAATTGTTCTGATTGCAACATGGAAACTGAAATTAAATTTCTACTAAAATCCAGAATAAAAAATACATCTTTTAAAATTAAGTATTTATTTCCGAACTTCAGACGAGCTCTTCCTCTAGCTTGGACCGCAACGAACGCTCCGTTCCCAACTCTAAGCTTTAAGTCGCCTTCGTCCACTTCCTCCCACGATTCAAAAAGCTATAAAGAGTTACAAACATGGTTAGTTGATCCAGAATCAATAATCCAAATGGATTTATCATTCTATAAAACACATGTTTCCAAGATAAATGAACTATAATCATTACCTTTGTTTTTAGCTGCTAGAAACTTGGGGCAATCCTATTTCCAATGCCCCTTCTCTTTTTAGTGAAAACACTTACCTTTACCTTTCTTGTTTTTCTTGTTCTTCCCCTTAGGCATTAATGCACTTGGTTGTGCACTCGTCTTTGTATCCTTTGAAGGCTTGGGGTTGTTGTTTTGTCCACCTTTCCTCTTGTTTCTAGCTTTCGAAGACGATGCTTGGTTAGCTTCAGCCTTAGCTGGATCAGCAGCAACAACAGTAGTCTTATTTCCTCCTCCTTTACTAGGACCACCCATGATAGGCTCAATAATTTGAAGCTCGTTCATGAGCTGCGTCAGAACATAGTTGAGTTGATCACGAACGTGTAGACATGATGTCATTCGAGCATTTATGGTGTCTTCACGTATGTGCGAAGTTGTCACCAATGAACTTTATGTTGATATTCTGCTTCCAATTAAGGAAGTTTTCTCTAGTGAGTTTCTCCATCGAAAGTTGAGATAGGATGGGAATAGACACAGACACTATTTAACTTAAAACTACAAATTATCTATAAAATAGAAATCAATCACATTTGCTCAATAAAACTTCTATTCACACAAAATTTCAAGAAATAGCACAACATATACCAAAAATATGTAAGATATGAGAAAAAATTCCAAAAAACAATCACATATATATTTCTTAGGTTTTTAACTAATCTATGGTATCCTTGTCCTGGTTGGCGAGAGTAAAAAAATACCACTAGTTAAATAAAGTTGTAACTTATTTAATTATGGACAACATGATTAACAACCTAATATTCAATAAAAATAAGAAAACAAAATCTCTTATTTTATGAGCTAGACCCACGGTTTCAATAATCATAGATTTAGTCCTAGTAGTCACCCTAGGGTGAGTCTAGTAGAATTTGACCTATAATTATCTTTCTTTCGAAATCTAACCTTGTCAAAATAACTAATAAAAACCTTTCGTAAGGGGGCGAATTAAAGCGCCTCGAGGCCCCATTAAGCTATTGACTACGTTAAACCAACGGTGGAGATCGAATAAAAATTCTTAAAATAAGCTCATTATTAAATTAAAAATAGTATCTTTATTATTTATTTTTAGAAAATTAATGACTATGGTTTTCCATAAAATTGAAAAGATTAAATTTTTAAAACCAAAGTCCTATAATTTCATATTAATTCTAAAGTGTCACATTGAAACAAATTCAATTAATTTATTGCTAATCAATATTTAGGTTTAACTAATATAATGAACCTATACAATTAAGTCCAACTCAGGTAAATGGGCCTTAATAATTAGGCTTGAATAGAGGAGGGCTGGAGCAGTATGTCGTTCCCACTACAAAGGCCCCCTATCTTCCATACAAGGTCCAAAAGACAGGAATTTAAACCTTCGTTTTATTAATTGTTATTAATTGATTAGGCCCACTATAGTCATGCAAAGCAAATAGGCCTTCACAAGTGGAATCACCCACAAGAGAGGAATTTAAACTTTACATTTTCTAATGGGCCCAAATAAAACCTATCATTTTATGAATATTTTATTTGGCAAAATCCATATATATAACAAACATATGGGCCACTATATGCATCTAAGCCCAATTGCAAATATACCACATATAGTGCAAACAGACATGTTATAACTGGATGGGCCTAATCATGTTTCTATATAAGCAACAAACATATGGGCCACTATATGCATCTAAGCCCAATTTCTCAATTAATTTTGACAGTCAGAATCCTGTGATCCGTAAGGGGAAAGACCGGGTAAAAGTTGTGCAATCCCATATCGCCTGGGGAAGGTCAAGTGTGATGATTCTAAGATTGTGTAGGTATGGGACTACACAGCTGAAGAGGGCTTAAATGGATTGATGGGTACTACCTATGCTAACAAGATGCATCTTCTTTTCCGTAGCCCATCACTTGAGAATTCCAAAGTTAAGCGTGCTTAACTTGAAGCAATCTTATGATGGGTGACCTCCTGGAAAGTTTTCCCAAGAAGCGTGTGAGTGGGGACAAAGCACGCTGGAAAGACTCGTGTTGGTTTCTAGGGTCAGTCGTCATTCCAGGAAGCAACCATAGTGACGTGGGGCGTTACAAATGGTATCAAAGCCTTGACCCAGCCGAAAATGTGGCCAACGAGGATGTCGGACCCCAAAGGGGGGGGGGGGTGATTGTGACAGTCAGAATCCCGTGATTCGTAAGGGGAAAGACCGGGTAAAAGATGTGCAATCCCACATCACCTGGGGAAGATCAAGTGTGATGATTCTAAGACTGTGTAGGTATGGGACTACACAGTTGAAGAGGGCTTAAATGGATCGATGGGAACTACCTATGCCAACAAGATACATCTTCTTTTTGATAGTCCATCATTTGAGAACTCTAAAGTTAAGCGTGCTTGACCTGGAGCAATCTTATGATGGGTGACCTCTTGGGAAGTTTTCCCAGGAAGCGTGCGAGTGAGAACAAAGCACGTTGGAAAGACTCGTGTTGGTTTGCAGGGCCAATTGTCATTCCAAGTTGCTACCAATGTGACGTGGGGCATTAAAAATGGTATCAGAGCCTTGACCCAGTCGGAAGTGTGGCCGACAGGGACGTCGGACCCCTAAGGGTGGGTGATTGTGACAGTCAGAATCCCGTGATCCGTAAGGGGAAAGATCGAGTAAAAGCTGTGTAATCCCACATCGCCCTAAGAAGGTCAAGTGTGATGATTCTAAGACTTTGTTGGTGTGGGACTACATTGTTGAAGAGGGCTTAAATGGATTGATGGGTACTACCTATGCCAACAAGATGCATCTTCTTTTCGGTAGCCCGTCACTTGAGAACTCCAAAGTTAAGCGTGCTTGACCTGGAGCAATCTTATGATGGGTGACCTCTTGGGAAGTTTTCACAAGAAGCGTGCGAGTGAGGACAAAGCACGCTGGAAAGACTCGTGTTGGTTTGTAGGGCGGTCGTCATTCTAGGAAGCAACCATAGTGACGTAGGACGTTACAAATCTATAGTATGATTATAGATTAATTATTCGCTAGTGAATTAATGATACTCAAGGAATAATAGGCGATTTGTAAAATATTTGCATGCTCATAAGTTTATAGAAGAAAAGCCACTTATTATAAAAGTCTCTGTGGGGCCTTGCTGAAAACATGCAAGTTGGGCTCAATAGTTTAAAAAGAAAATAATAGTTTTTATGCAACGTTTCAAAAATAATAAAAGTTCAAGTCCCAGTGATAACTTATGAAAGTTAAAAATAAACATAACATTATTTTGTAGAAAATGGCGTTTAAATTGATTGTTTCTCGTCCATAGGATGCCCCCACGCCATACACACCCCGACGTTGGAACTTCCCACATCACCACGCGTGCCACAGAGAAATCCTATTTACTACCTGGAAGGGAAGGTAAGGGGGTGAGTTAAAAGCTAGTAAGGAAGTACAAATAACACACAAGTATACACACAAAACATATTCATATGCATACATCGTTACACATCATATACATTCTTATCATAACCGTCATCATCATAAGCATAATCATCATAAACATAACCATTATAAGCATTATCATCATAGAAATCATCATCATATACATAATCATCATAACATTAACATCATAAGTACCATCATTATATACTTGAGAACATGCTCGCTATCTTGTCCATGTCACATCTTGAGGTAAACAGGATCTCTTGTCCTTGAATAACCTCGACGCGTCCGCCCTATGAGTTATGCCTTCACATCCTTAGTAACTCGGGTTACGTCTTCATATCCTTAGCAACCCCTTTGTTGTGTCGCATTCATCATGCTAACAACAATTACATTTCATACAACATACAGAAATACATTCAGTTCAATCATATTAAAGCCAAGGAAAACTACATGAATTCTTACAATCATCATATCATATCAAAATAATATTTCATACATGACACATCATCATTTATATTCATCCAAGTCAATCTTACCGTTCATAGATAACATCCTTTAACATCACATAAGACTTTCTTGTGCCCAACTCATATATCCCATGTGTGCATGGGCCATGCACATATGGTGAAAACTACTCATAATTTCCAAATAGGCATAATTACACATAAAATCACCAAAAGAATAATGCAAATTATACTTATGTTGCATGCATGATTTTAAAATAAAAATCATATGGTTGAATATTAGACACATTTTAGATCGTAAAAGTGAAATTGCATGTGGCATCCATACATGGGAACATTGTTAAAAAGTGGCGTTAAAAAGGATAATTCCTACGCGCTTATTTCTATCGTTTTAAAATAATGATTTAGTAACACATTTTTATTACCATTATTTATCTCTTTAAAATTTCTAAGTTGATTAAACCTCTAAAACATTATTTTTATTTCATAAAAATAATTTATTTAGCCATTTAAAAATATAAAAATTTCATTTATTATTGTTAAATCACATAGAAATAATAAAGACTAGAAATTATTTTAAATACCTATAATTAGCATGTTTCCTTAGAAAATAACAATTTAATCCAATTTAATAAAATTACAAACTTGGTATGAGAAAAATATAATTTTTAGGTGTGGAAAAATATATTTTACTTGTATTATTTTAAGACTTAATTTTATGTAGAATAAATTCATAAGTGATAATTCAATAATTATTTTTAAAATATTTTAACTAAACTTTCAGCCACTATTTAATTTATTTAAAAATCACAAGTGAATTAATCTCAACATTTTTTTATTAATTAAAATAAATAAAAATCATATCTATTAAAATGAACACTCATAGTTATATTAAAAATATCATTTTTAATATTTTCATAGTTTAGGGTAATATTTTATTTCAACATACACACAAAATTCTTTTTATTTAAAAATACAACTTCTCATTTTTACTAAAATTCCAGCAACAATATATACCCTCAAAATCACCATTTTTATTTTTAAAAACTCATATTTTCTCTAAAAATATAAAAAAAAAACTGTAGGTATTTACTTGAGTGAAAATATCATTTAAAATTTCCATTTAATTTCTTAAAACATCATAGCACTTGCAAAAATTATTTAAGCATGCAAAAATATTATTTTCATCATATTCTAAATCATTTAAACTACCAAAATTAGCAAGCTTAACAAATCAAAACTCTATCTTTTACATCATGCTTCACAAAAATTCATACAAAATCATACATGTTTAATTAACAAAAATTTAGACACAAACCCTAGCATGTTTCTATCACCCAAAGGAAAACAAAGCTACCATATACCCATTTAAAATCTTACAAACAACCTATCATGTTTCTAGGATCACAATTAACATTAAAACATACAAGGAAAACAGACATTCTTGAACAACACCCCCAGGCCGAAACACACCTAAGATTCACAACAAAATATATCGCAAAAATTCTCATAAACATATGCATCAACTTTCATGGACTCAAAATAGAAATCCAAACATTTTATCATGCCACAATTTACATAGGATCCTACAACATGAATCTAATGTAAAAACACAATAAAAATAACAAAATGTAAAGGGGGGTTCCTAGACATGCATAAGCCGAAACCCACATACACCCAAACATAAAATATCATCATACTTAGCAAATCAAAACCAAATCCCTTCATGCATTAAACCACAAACCCATCATCAAATTTAGTAGTTCACAAACTAAAAACCTTGTATGCTTTTACACAACACCTTAAAATAAACCATAGCATCATATTATAGGGAAAAAACATAGGTGTCACAATATCAATTATTTCCATGCTTCTTACACCAAACCTTCTCACCCAAAATCAACAAGAAACAAATCATTATACCATCATCTCATGTAAATCAAGAATATCAAAAAAATAAAAAAGACAAAAATTAAAAGGCTAAGGGTTCATTACCTCTCTTGATTGTAAAATCAAGAACACCCAAGTGACCAATACTCAACTATATCACCCTTTGTTCAAGTCTAGAGTTTTTCAAAAACCCACATGAAGAGAAGAAGAAAACCAACAACACAAACAAACTCTAATCAAAATACTAGAATCAAAAGAAGGGAAATTATAAAACATAAACATAAAGAGGCATACCCTAGGATTGATCCATTCTTCTTATTCTTTTTCTCCTTCTTCTCCTCTTTCTCTCATTCTCTCTCTAGAACACACATCTCTCTCTCTCTCCCTCTCTCTAGGCCAACGACACCAATGGAGCATAATGCTCTTATTTATTTTTCCTTCCCTCTTTATTCTAATCTACCCATAATAGCCTAAGGAAAATAATTGGCAAGTTTCCCCTTTTTTCTTATTTTCTTTTAATTTTTATTTTATTTTAATTGGTATGAAATAAAGATGACAACACATCTCTTATATTTTTAACTAAAATTCACCCAAATAAAATAGGAATCAAATCCCCCTTTCCCACTATGCTCACACGTCCAAGCCCCTTTCCCTTTCTTTTTGTTATTTTTTTTCAATTTAAATAATTAAATAAATCTAATAAAAGGAAACTATAAAGTGTGTAGAAAATTCTACACATGTGCACCATGCAACCATGCACATGCATACACTCAATAACTAGGGTGCATCACTACCTACCATGCAGTTTAGTGCATTCAACCAAAACTCAATTATTCACATATTAAAATATACAGATAAATAACAATTAACAATTTAATTCACAAAATTCTATCAAACAATTCTAACAATTAATTTAAACAAATAAATAAAATAATTCACGACACTTAACAATTAAATAAAATAAAACACAAAATTTAAATAATTTTTTTTTGGTGCGCTACATAATTAGAAGGGTAAAATGATAATCATGACCAACTCTAATTAACAAACCAATAAATTGAGGGCAGAACTACATTTATTGATTAAATCAATGGACTACAAGAGAAAACTCTGTAAATATAATTCTATAAATACTTAGATTGCAATACATTATTTATAGCGAAGTAATTTTGGAATTAATAAAAACGATTGTTGAATTAAAGAGTTTAATTAATAATCTGGTTTATTGGTGCTTCGTATTTTAGGTCCACGATCCCCGAGTCGTATCTGTCCTACACTATTAAGGGTAAGGATGTCACAAGGAAGATTAATAGAGAAAAAGACTAAATTGGAAATGAGTTAATTTTTTAGGGCAAAGAAATAATTATGTGATTATTATGATCAATGAATCAATTAATTAAATTTTATTTGAAAAAATTTATATTAGTTAAAATAAATATTAATCATGTTTGATCAATATTTGAGAGAGTTTAATTATTATCTTCTTCTAAGATAATTATTTAAAACTGATAGTTTTTAAGATAAAGTTAATTTTAAATTAACTAGTATTTATTTTTTTTTGGAATAAATATATCTTATATTTAATCAAACAAACAAATGAGAAAATTAGGGATACATATAAGTGGGGCCACTTATTTACATATCACATCTTTTGGATTTGAATTTTGAATTTTAAATTAATTTGTTTATTTAATTATTCTTTTTTAAGTATGATTTAAATTAAATAATTAATTGGTTATACCTGATCAGTTTTAATTTCATTAAGTAAAGAATATTAAATATTATTTAATTTTCTTTTATAAACATGAAAAGAAGCGACTCTTTTCTAAGTCAGTTGTTTCTAGGTTAATAGTTACGCCCTAAACTCCAGGGACCGTTACGGTGTGCCTTATGAGCAGTGCTAAACTCGCTAATCGAGTCATTTGGCCAAAATCATGTAACTAAGTATGATTAGCAATTTAGGGATTAAAAATTTAGGTTAAGATATAATGTCTCATTCGAACGTTTACTGCATACATTAGGATCCCAAAAATATAATTTAAAAGTCTATTACAAGAAAATATTTATAACTGACCGATCTAAGCGGCAAAGCAGGGTTTAAGCCTAGTTCCTCTTTCAACCCTCGGCCGTGGCAGTCGAGCAGCCGCCTATGTACACGTCGTCACCTAAGCTCTCCAGCTCAAGGATGGTCCAACTTTCTTTTGCCTTTACCTGCACCACATAGCACCCGTGAGCCGAAGCCCAGCAAGAAAACTTAATATGCTCATGATCAGTAATAGCATGTCATCAAATCATAAGGCACACGCCTAGCAAATATAGCCCTATTCAAGTAGGCAAATAAATCCACGTAATGATGGGTATCCAGGATAAGGAATCCTACCCTCCTGAGTGGATGACTATCAAGTCAATCCTAATCAGAATAATGATTTAACACTGGTGGTTCTGGTAACCGTACCGGGCTTATAGCCCGAAATAGAAGAGTGATAGTGGTAATAGTCACTAAGGTGGGTTCCGTTCCCATTAGGCATGTGACGATAGGGTCACCGGGGCTTTATAGATAAGTGATCATTTCACTAGCTTGAACAATATAGGTACTCGATGACTAGTCACCAATATAACCTATCGCATGACCACAGACTCACAACCATGGGATTCCGCTCCCTAGCCATGTGACAAGTTGTCACCTAGGCCTTTGGCCCTGGCTTTGAGTAACTAGTCCTAGACTAGTCAAGTGCTTATAATTTTCATTGACCATAGGGTCGGTCCAGCATCAATGCTCCCAGAGTCATTCAACGCTGATATCGATTAGATCTAATCTTTTATCGGCCCTGCATTCATGACGCTATGCCGTTTCTGACTCTCAGGTTAGTAATACACGACCAGTGCCGACCCTGACTATTCAGTGCCATACAGAAGTAAGCAATGCTACCAAACATATATCATATGTCAAATATCCGAATACAAGGCATTCAACATGCTTACTTAATAATTGCTAGCAAAACTAGGATCATGCATAAACACAGAGGCTCAAGCTCTGAACAATCTCATATTCAATATTCATAGCATGTCCTAATCACATGTTTCTCATGCATCACATGCATCACATTTAAACATCCAACATGCATCAAGATTAACCATGCATGTCACATATACACAGGGTGTAGTTTTCTTACCTCTGGTTCGAGCGAGAATTAGAACAAGAATGACCCTTGAGAACGATCGATCCTATAATCCCTTAGCGGTCACCTAGTCATAACCAAATACAATCTCTGATTAATGAAAATCAACAAAGATAGGGTCTTGATCTAAACCCCACTCTCGGGACCCCGAAATGTACCCACACGGTGAGTAGATTCGATCCTGGGCCTTAAGGATTGAAAACCCGAGCCAAAAACCCTTAAAAACACTCAAAATGGGGTTATGAAGAAACAGGGTAGCACTACCCCCCCTAGCATTCCAGCGCTCAAGACAGAACCAAACCGCCCTAGAACCTCTTCAGGTAGCGCTGTAGCGCCCCCTACTGGGCGATGTAGTGCTACCTCCAACCTAAAAACGCCCAGCAACTTCTTCCTTCGATTCCACCATTTCTAACCCAAACCAAAAGCTTCCAAACATCAAATTAAGTCCCAAATGAACCCAAAAACAATCCCCCACATGTCCTAGGCACCACAACCCCAAGAACCCTAGCCAAAACTCCAATCAATTCCCAACTTTCCAACTCAAAAACCAGCTGAAACTCAACTAGGAAAATAGAGCAAAAACAAGAGTTCTAATGGCTAAAAACTCACCTCAATTTCAGCAACACACCCTCTTCAATGGTAGAGCATAACCGTAGCCTATCACAGCTTGGTTCCTTGAAAAGAGCTTGAAAATCCAAAGAGAAATGGGGAAGAAATGACCATCGGGAAAGAAGGGAAGTGAGACTCTGTTTTTGGTAAGCTTCTACAGCCTTAATGGATGATATAAATCCTTAAGGGTGAAAAGACCTAAATGCCCTCAAGTCTAAAATAAAACCTTAACAGCCACCAAGGGCAAAATCGTCCTTTCGCACCTATTTTGTTAATCATAATTAACACCCTCCAATTCCCGCTATTCTCAATATTCTCAAATACCAATAAATCATATCCCATTACCCTATAATTCCCGGTAATGTTTTGATCATTAAAATCACCCCGAGACTCACCCCGAGCCCCGAACTTAAACCTGTTATGACCAGACCGAACACTTGCATTTCATGATCGTCTTATGCCGAAAGGCTCGAACAAATCCACATATAATGTGGTACCATTCATAACTCACCCACATGCACGAATATACACAATTACATCCTCAACGGGCCAAATTACCAAAATGCCCTTATAATTAAAAATAAACCCATATGCATGCGTTTATCATCATATTATAGTATAATTCACATAAACATGCATATAACCATTTAATAACATAATAAATCAGTTATGGCCCTCCCGACCTCCTAATCAAGGTCCTAAACCTTATTAGGAAATTTGGGGCATTACATTATCAGACTCTCTCAAAGAAAAGAAACGATAGAATTTTCTATGCTTGAAATTCTAGAAGTTTCCATAGCCTCTCTCTTCTCAAATATCTCTAGATCTCATGTGCTGAGTACATCTAGAGAGCCTAAATCAATTATTTATCCTACTTGCCCACACACATCCTTGTGTGTTAGAGGAATGACTTGGAAGGCTAAGGTTTAAGCTTTCATAAGGATATAAAGATCGTTGATTTTTACTAAAATACTAGAGGACACTTGATAGGCTACAAGAGGTAATCTCTATTCCTTGTATGTGTTAATTTAATGTCTGTATATATATATATATATATGATTCTGGGTGGTATTAATATTTTTTTTAAAATTCCCTTCACTTATATTCCACTTGGTATTTTGATATTTTTCTTATTTAATAACAATAGTCATTAGTAACCAGGTCCAAAGTCTTATCTACCAGGATGTACTCTCAGTGTTTGATGGTGCATGCTCCACAATCACCGCTACAATTTCATAAAGTATTCTCATCAACTCAATAATATTAAGAACACTAAGGGTGTTTGGCATTGTTTTATGTTTTTTGTTTTCAAAATTGTATTGTCAGAAATGAGAACAGAAAACAGCTTTTGTAGTTTTAAAAAAACAACAGGTGTTTGGTTGATGTTTTCTAAAAATAATTTTTTGTTTTATTTTATTTTTTAAAAGAAAATCTTAAATCACTACTAAAAAAACACCCTTTTAGGACACTTTTTTAGAGCACTCACCTAGATGCGAGTTCTAAAAGCAACTCCTGGACTTTTTAGGACTCCTGGAATTTCTTTTAGGGCTTGCGGAGCGAGTCCTAAAATCTATGTGTGTCCTAAAAGTTTGAGTTTTTTTTTAAACAAGCACCTCCTGGACTTTTTAGGACTCGCAACGAAAAACTTATGTGTATCCTAAAAGTTTGAATTTTAAAAAATTTCAAATTCCCTCCAATTTTTTTTTAACTAAAATTGCAAGTCCTAAAAACTTATGCGTGTCCTAAAAATTTGAATTTTAAAAAATTTCAAATTCTCTCCAATTTTTTTAACTAAAATTACGAGAATGTTTTTAGGACTCACAATGTGTGTGTCCTAAAAATTTAAATTTTAAAAAATGTCAAATTCCCTCCAATTTTTTTAACTAAAATTACGAGAATGTTTTTAGGACTAAACTTATGTGTGTCCTAAAAGTTTGAATTTTAAAAAAATTCAAATTCCCTCCTATTTTTTTTTAACTAAAATTGCGAGTCCTAAAAACTTATGTGTGTCCTAAAAAGTTGAATTTTAAAAAATTTCAAATTCCCTCCAATTTCTTAACTAAAATTAAGAGAATATTTTTATGACTCGCAATTATGTGTCTCCTAAAAGTTTGAATTTTAAAAAATTTCAAATTCCCTCCTATTTTTTTTTAACTAAAATTTTACTATTTATTACTTCTCAAAGAAAAATATAACACAACAGCCCATTCTCTCTCTTTCTCTCCTTGCTCTCTTCCCCCATTTATCTCTCTATCTCTCTCTCTCTCTCACGAACTCCACAACCAAGCCACGGACGGCGACGCTCTGGCCACCCTCCTCCTACACGCGCCGGCGCAATGGACGCAGAAGGTCGGCGACATTCGAACCCTGCAAGCCCAGCCCCTCACGCGCTGCCCTCCGCCGCCTAAAGTTGTTCGAAGTCGCGGTGGTGCTATTTTTCCCAAACTCTTCTAAGTGTTTTCTGACCGCCTCGAGCCACCCGACCCAAACGAACACCACCAATGCATTCCTTGTGCTTTGGGCATCAAAACCCACTAAAGGATTGATCATTTTCCCGAATCACCACTGTGGGGTGGTGGCGCTGTCTTTAATGTCGGAGATTCGGCGGGAGCTTTGGCCATCAATTAATTTTTTAAAAATTAAAAATAAGTCTTTTTAGGACTTGCATTGCGAGTCCTAAAAACATTCTGTCCTAAAAACTTACTTAAATGCACTTAACGAGATTTTTTAGGACTCGCAACTAAAAACATTCTTTTAGGACTTGCGTTGCGTGTCCTAAAACACCTGAGTTTTTAAGGCTCTTAAATAGAGAACTCGCGCCCCGCGAGTCCTAAAAAGCCTTTCTTGTAGTAGTGAATAAAAAATTAATAAATATATTTACAAAGAGAAAAATCTTTTAAAATTTTGTAATAAATAATGAGATAAAGTAATGTGAAAGAAAAAATGATGAAAAATAAGGAAATAGAAAGTAAGGAGAGAAATTTTGAGCAAGAAAAATTGAGAAGAGATAAATTGATGCAAGAAAAAAATGAGAGAGAAAGTGATGAGAGAAAAAATGAAGAGAGAGAAAATGAGGATATAAGAAGTGATGAGTGAGAAAATAATGAGATAATAAGTGAAGTAAGGAAAAATAAGGACATTAAAAATGATGAGAGAGAAAATGTTGTTAGAGAAAGTGAGGAGAGATAAATTAATGAGACTGAAAGTGATGTGAGATAATAATAATTAAAAAAGTTATGTGGGAAAAAAATTGACAAAAAAAAAAAAATTGAGATAACTTTATTTTTAAAAATTGTTTTATGAAAACAATGCCAAACACCCATTTTCAGAAAATAGTTTATAGGTTTGAAAAACAAAAAAACATTTTTGTTAAGTTAAAGAGCCAAACACCCATAACCTTCCCTGTTTCCACGTGCAAGTGTTCATTGTCTTCAAAATATCCAGAACACTTAAGTACAGATGGATGCATTTTCGTCCATGAGTTCAGGATCGTAGCCAAATTGTCATTGCCAACGTTCGATTTGTCATAGTCGTAGACGATGAGCATCCACAAGGAAATGCTTAATCTAAATTTCAACTATTCTTGATCTTCAAAGTTAGGAACCATGAGGGACAAGTTTCATAAGATTTCACATCCCTCTGCCTTGTGTTGTCGATTTTCCCGAGTAACCCTGTACCAAATTATCTTTCTTGTTGTGAGTCAAGCGACTTCAATAGATAGATTAGAACCGGTTGGATCAGTGCAATCCTCGTATATGGCAGGCTTCCTCCATGTCTGTTTACCTACAGCACAAAGGAAATAGATTAAAAAATTGATTATGATCAAACATTTCACAATTGCCTCCTAAAAAATTAAATTAATACATGGGAGCATATGAACATTAATTGGAGTGGAAGGAGATGCACCATTATTAGTAGTGGCCACAATCGCAGAATTAGGCATGTAATCTGTAAGGAGGATGTCTGACACTATGTCCTCTAAATTGGCCCTACACAAGAGGGTCTAAGCCAACATGATCAACATGTTAAACTTATCCATTATGAACTACTGATTTTGGACCATCGTGTCCTTTGTGGATTTCATGGCAGCCTGTGTTGGCCAAAATGTTGACCAATGTGGCTTTAATCATCACCACCTTAGCTAGAAGAGCATTATAAGCATATCCAGCTGAAGTTTCAGCATCAAGAGGAGGAGTAGCACGCTCAAGCTTTCAATCCACAAAAATGCCAGCTAATCTGACAATCTTAATGACCTGAACGACCGGGGAAGTAGGATCCATAGCTGCTCCCTCTATCGGCTTTGACTCAATGATATCTAGACAAACATATGTCAGAGCATAACCCTTTAATCTCTAGTATATACTCATGAACAAGTCATGGCCTCAAGAAGCGATAACATACCAACTATACATGAAATTAAATGTCAGGTTGGATAATATGCTTCACATGAATTTAAATATTTTAAATTTTTAATAATGTACTTGTTTCTTGGCCAGCATCAGTCCCAAGTCAGCAAGCTTCAAGGTACCTTTGGTCTCCCAACTAACATCTTAAGGACCCTAAGCCCACTACCGTAAGAAGTGTACTTAGCCTCTAGCAGTACACATTTCTCAAGATCTTTCTCTTTGTTGACCTTACTATAGTAGTTATTCAGGAGGGATCTTATATCCTTGCTCAACCTCTGTATCTTCCACTGGTCCAAAGCTTGTTCCAAGTGTGCATGTCTAATGGTACCCTTCCTCATGTTGAAGTATGTGTCGATAAGATGGGAAGAGGATAGATGCATCGATAGCTCATCCTCTATAGGTGGACGGCTGCAGTTGAGGCCAATCACCAATGCAAATTCCTGGACCCCAAATCTACAAGGTATGCCGCCTTGAAGGAAGTGTAACTCATCATCATGAGAAACCTTGATCCTGCACAGTAGTGTGTGAATGATTGCTCCAGAGAAACTCAGCTCAGGCGTGTTGGAGAATTGTTGGAAGACAATTCCTTTACACTATCCAACAATCCATACTGCTAAAACATCTGCTTCAAATTGATAAATCTAGTGCAACCCCAATAGGTCACATGACCTACGTAGTGCAAATCAGCAAGTGTTAAAGCTTAGGGGCAGCTGTGTTTGGTGCCATCTGAAAAAAAAAAAAAATCCAAAAAAGGTACAAATCATCCATTTGCATCAATATGCATTCTTTCTACATCGATTTAAGCAAAATAAATGCAGAATAACATACAATAAGTACAAACATTGATTCGCATCAATACTCATCATTTATGTATTAATTCATGGCATGTTTACTTAGGGTGCGTTTGGAAAGCCACCTTGTAATTGAAATTGGGTGCAATTCAGAGTAATTACTAAATTTGACATGTTTGTCTGACCATGTAATTACACAGTAAATATGTAATTGGAGGTAATTGGGGGATCCCAATTATACTCTTTGTTGATGCACTTTTTCGCCAGCAGTGGATTAAGAAATTCGACAATAGAGATATTAGGCTTTTTTACAAAATTGTGATTGAACAAATGGAAGATATCACAAACACTCACACTTTTACATGGTTCAGTGGTTAAATTCCACCTAATCCACAAGACAATCTTATTAATCTCTTTAGGGCTCTGGGTGAAATTGTTCCTGACAATTTCACCAAAGTTTTTGTATATCAAGAATCGGTCTTTTTTTTCTATCCATTCCCATGGTATTTATATAGGGTTTTCCTAGACATATTTGGGTAACTGCGTACATAAATATGGTAAATAATAAATTTAGATAACCTTCCATTTACATAGGGATATGATTGCCTATGAGATTTACATCTGTTATCTTGGGAAATAAATGTAATAAAATATGGGCATTAATGAGGTAAACCTTTGGTTACCTCGAGCTAAAGAGGTAGGACCTGACAATAGTAGCTCCGGCCACGTGGCTGATATAATTATGCTATATCTCAGCTCGCTAATAGCCCGTGGAAAATTAGGGCGTACATTTGCCCCCCAAGCCTCTGCTCGTGGCACACGACATCATCTGGGGCCACAGTAGGGGCTTTTAGGCTTCTCCATGGACCCTCCATATTCCACCTATTACGCAGGCGCCGAATATGTGAAGCATCGTGGTTGGTGACGGTACGTCTTCCGAGAACCGCATTAAATGGCCTAGCCTATACTCAGCCGTCGTTTCGCCTTTTGAGTGGAGAGCCTCGGATCCCACATCAGGGAAATCCAACGGCCCTCCTCACATGGCCATTCACGTATATAAAAGGGGTGGCCACCTTACGGATGGGCCACCCGTTTATTTGAAAATTTTCTAAATTTCCCATCTTCTTCTCTCTTCTCACCCTCAAAAAACCCTCTTTTTCTCCCGGTTACCGTTCCCAGCATTCCAGAGGATCAGGTGCAAGGGCTCCTTTGAGGTTTTGGTACCAGTTACTCCGTCGAGGCCCCAACCCAGACGACCCCTTCATCCCCCTCACACCAAAACACTTTGTAAGTTTTCTGACTGTGCATGCTTTAAATTTTCTTTTCACTGTAGCATAGGTGAATAGTTCCTGTAGTTGCATACAATATTCTGTTGGTATGAAGGGTGTAGGTTTTTATTTTAGGGCATCGATTGTAGAAGAAAACCATTTAGGAGCATGGCTCATAGGGTGTGCTTTCTGGGGAAATCTTCTGGGTAGGATTTTTTGGTATGCTTGTTTAAAATATCCAACATTTCGGGGTGCAAAACCGGGTAGCTTAGGGGACACGCCTCACAGGCGGTTTTGCACTTCTTGCCTACTGAAACTTTCCTTCCAAGGCAAACTTTTATCCTGACCCTCCTGACACACGAATTCCGAGTAATCGGGGATCCGTTGGGAGCACAGGCGCGTGTTCATAGAACCGCGTGGTCTCACTCTCCACGGGCTGAGATTACCTCAGCCCGTGCAAAGGAAACACCTCTTCAGATTCTTTCTTATGATTAAGTCGCCTTTTCTAAAATTTCTCTTTTTGTTCGCTAGGCAACCAGATGGGACCCAAGAAGAACGCTCCTAAGAAGACCGCAGGCAGCTCGTCCTCCCAACAATCCAAAGGAAAGGAAGTGATGACAGACTCCCCAATCCCTATCTTTGGGCCGGCCGTGGAGCACGAGCTCGAGGTGGCGCTCAATGCTTTTTTCGAGGCCAAGAGGATCGTCTCGAAGATCACCGACCAGGGGAAAGTGAATAAAATATTTCTTTCCCATAACATCGAGCTGGGGAGGGGTGCCCTGATCGCCCGACCTCCCCTAGAAGGTGAGCGGAGCTGTACGCCGCTCGACGAGGAATACGCGGCTTGGAGTGACGAGCACTTCAAGGCTAGGGCCTTCCTCCCGCTGGACCAATACTTTGCCGACTTCCTCAACTACGTGAAGTTGGCTCCTTTCCAGCTCCCCCCCAATTCCTTCCATTTGTTGGCGGGGTTGAGATATCTGTTCCTGAAACAGGAATGGGCGGTCCCCACTCCGGTGGATATCTTATATTTTTTCTGCCTCAAGGCCAGCCCGGAGTAGCGGGGGCGAGGCGACGGGTTCTACTACCTGACCCGCTTTCCAAACACGGCTGCGGTCATCGAGCTGCCCAGCCACCCCAACGAATTCAAAGACTAGTTCTTTATCTCCAAGGGGTTTCACAACTGTGAACTTCATTACTTCAACTGTCCTCGTAAGTACCTTTTGCTCTTAGCTCGTAAGTTAAGTATTGATTAGTTCCCCTTTATCAGTTTCTGACTTAGAACAATTCTGCAGCCATTTTCGTGAGGACAGACAAGTCTGTGATCCTCGGGAGTCAGTACGAGACATTGGCGGGTCTGCCCCCCAGTGAAAAGGACTATCGCCAGCTCGTGACAGACGAGACGATGTTGGCATGCAAACTGATCTCTCCAGGCCAGACTTTGGCCCTGAGGAGACCCCGGGGGCCTCCCCCAGCTCGCGAGATGAGGCCCATCCTCGAGGAGGAGGCCGCGAGGGAAGGAGAGGATGAGGACAAGGAGGACGAGGTGCCCCTCGTAAGGACGAGGAGGAAGCGTGCACTGGAGGTCGCCCAAGGAACGGACGAGGAGAGTATCCGGTTCGGAGCAGCCGCAGGTCCCTCTGGGCAAGGTAATCCTTACATGTTCAGGGGCTTAGATAGGGCCACCTCCGATCCTTGGTTAGCTAGGTTTAATCCCAACCAGCCCGTCCAACGCCATCGAAACGACCCAGACCTCGACGTAACCCTACTCCAGTGTGTCGACCAGCTCATGCTGGATTATGAGAGTAGCCGCCCTAGGGGTACTGTAGTCGTAGACAACACCTTAGCCTTTAGGTCGGCCTTCTTTGAGGAGTATGGGACTAATCTCCAGTCGTGGCCCTCTCTTCGGGAGGGTACTGTAGCTCCGGGTCTTAGGCAGTATGTAGAAGAGTCTAGTCCCAAACCAGATTAGGACCCAGAACTTATTCCAGCTCGCGAAGTCATTGTCTTAGATTCCCCCGCAGGAGCTCCGGGGCCGATGGTCATGACCATAGATTCCTCTTCTAGCTCGGGGGGTAGGATCCGTTTCAATATATATACTTGAGTTCCTCTTTTCCCCCCTTATTTTTGTTGTTCTTGCATAAATGCTTACTTGTATACTAATGTTGTCTTTGTTTTGCCAGAGGAGATGTCTCAGCCCGGGAACAAAGACCTGCGAGCTATGTTCACCGGAGGGAACTCTTCTGCTGGGGCCTCTGGACCCAAAATGAAGAAGCTCTGGGTGGCGAAGAAAGCCGCTAGGACACCATCCAAGTCCCCTGCAAAGGGGAAGGACCAAACCCCAGCTGCCCTGGCCAAGGTACCTCCCCCTCCTGCCGCAGTAGAGAAGATGCCCCCGCCTCCGCCCCCTCCACGAGCTCCCGCCTTTGTTCGAGATATGGAAGCAGAGCCCGAGATTTTGGCGACCGCAGTCCCCGAGGTCCATATTCCGGTGGACCCCTAGGCTTTGGAGAAAATTCCTGACGTCTTTCGGGGGACGATGTACGAGACGGCGACCTACACCGTCGACCACTACTACAGCGCCACCGAAAGGGACCTGCGGGCGATCGAAACAAGGAGCCCAGAGAGCGTGATGGAGTCTTCACTGGGAATGGCTCTAATGGTAAGATGGCTTTACATTTTGTACTCTTTGGTTATCATGCATCGCACGTTCTTTCTTTTGTTTCTAAGGCAGTTGCCTCTTTGCTTTGTAGGGTGCCTTGGCTCTTCACCGGAGCATATCCAGGTCCAAAGCTCGCCTCGAGGACATGAGGGGCGAGCATCAGGCAGTTTCGGCCACCCAGAAGACTATCTTGGCTGCCCTGAAGACTGCCCAAAAGCAGGAACAGGAGGCCAAGGATACCTTGGCGGTCGCGCGGGCTGAGCTGTCCGCGTCCCGCCCCAAGCTGGAAGAGGCCGAAGCTAACAAGGCCGCCCTAGCCGCTGTAACGGCCAAACTCGAGGAGGCCAGGACTGCCCAGGCCGCGCTAGACTCTACGAAAATCGAGGCCGAGGAGGCAAAGGTCGCCTTGGAAAAGGAGAAGGCGGCTTCCAGCTCCGCCATGGAGGACATGCTATACCACTGCTGGGTCTTCAACCCGGACTGCGACTTCTTCCTAGGAGCGGATGTCTGGGAGCCCTTCCTGGAGGGGTTTAAAGTTCATCTTCAGCAAGAGGCGCCCTCTGAGACCGGGAAGACCTGCGCAGCGGCCGAGCAGGAGGGTGAGACGGCGACCTCAACGGAGCAGCCCAGTGGGGCCTAGTGCCTTTCTTTTTCTTTTTTGAAAACATTTATTATATTTTTTTTTTGTAATTTTTGTATGAGGTTTTTTCACCTCGAGACAATTGGCTTTATCAATTTTTTCTTTTAATTGGTTTATATCCTTTTGCCTCTATGCACTTCGGTAATAGTATTAGTTTGTTTATCTTTTTCTTAAGATAAGTCCTGGTTGCTTCCCGGACATTGCCTTGAAAACTTAGTCCGCGTTAATTCTTGATATAATATCTCGTGCTCTTTAGAAAAAACAACGATCAATCAATCTTGAATTAACTTCTAAGTTTTAGGACCTGGTTATGTCCAGGACGTTAGTTTGAAAACTTAGTTCGTATTAATTCTTGACTAATATCTTGTGCTTTTTAAGAAAAACACCGATTAATCAATTTGAATCAACTTCTAAATTTTGAGACCTGGTTATGTCCAGGACGTTAGTTTGAAAACTTAGTTCGTGTTAATTCTTGACTAATATCTTATGCTTTTTAAGAAAAACACTGATTAATCAATTTGAATCAACTTCTAAGTTTTAAGCCGACCTGGTTATATCCAGGATAGGACTTAGTTCGCGTTAATCCTTTATCAATATCTCGTGTATTTTAAGAAAAACAGCGATCAATCGATTGGAATCAACTTCTAAGCCTTTAAGGCGACCTGGTTATATCCAGGCACCATATGCCCCCCAAGTAACTAGGAAAGGGTCTTTCATGGTTACTTGAGATTACATCCACAAATATACACAATAATAAACAAAGATTTAATTCTCATTGCTAAAAAAGAAGGTGGCTTTTAAGCCTTACAAGGGTGTTACTGATAATATTTCTTCAAATGGATGGCGTTCCAGGCTCGTGGGACTGCTTCTCCATTGAGCCGAGCTAATTTGTAAGTTCCTTCCTTTATGACCTCGGTGATTTGATATGGCCCTTCCCAGTTCGGTCCCAATACTCCATCTTTGGGATCCTTATCAGCCAAGAAGATTCTCCTGAGGACTAGGTCGCCAATGCTAAAGGCGCATTTTTTGACCTTTAAGTTGAAATAACAAGTGATTTTTTGCTGGTAATGCGCGAGCTGAAGCTGCGAATCTTCTCGTCTTTCACCAATCAGGTCGAGGGACGCGCAAAGTAGTTCGTGGTTGCGGTTCTGGTCATACGCCTGGACTCTATGCGAAGATACCTTAATCTCGACAGGGAGGACTGCCTCACTCCCAAAAGTCAGGGAGAAAGGAGTATGACCCGTAGGAGTCCGATGCAAGGTCCGGTATGCCCACAGAACCTGGGGGAGCTGTTCTGGCCAGATCCCCTTGGCTTCGTCTAGTCTCTTCTTAAGGCTCTCCTTTAGCATCTTATTGACAGCCTCGACCTGGCCATTTTCCTGGGGATAGGCCACGGATGAGAAGTTTTTCACAATTCCGTACCTTTCACAAAATTTGGTGAAGAGGTCGCTGTCGAACTGAGTCCCGTTGTCGGATACGATTTTCTTTGGCAGCCCGAATTGGCAGATAATGCTCTTGACCACGAAGTCGAGGACTTTCTTGGAAGTGATTGTTGCCAAAGGTTCTGCCTCAGCCCACTTCGTGAAGTAGTCGATAGCTACCACAGTGTAGCGGACCCCGCCCTTTCCAGTAGGGAGGGCGCCAACCAAGTCAATTCCCCAGACTGCAAATGGCCATGGGGACGAGATCATCTTCAGCTCGAATGGGGGAGCTCGGGCAACTGTGGCGAATCGCTGGCACTTATCATATTTCTTGACGTACGAGATCGAGTCCTTTGATAGAGTGGGCCAGTAATACCCTTGCCTTAAGACTTTTAGGGCCAAGCTTTGCCCCCCAGTGTGATCCCCACAAAAACCCTCGTGCACTTCCTGCAAGATGGCCTTTGCCTCACCTGGTAGAACACATCGTAAGAGGGGTAGGGAATGCCCACGTCGGTACAGCACCCCATCTACTATCGTATACCTTGGAGCCTGGTACAGCACCCACCATGCGTCATTACGTCCCTCGGGTAACTTTCCTTTGGTGAGATACTCGAGGAGGGGGGTCATCCAGGTCGGTCTGGCGTCAATCATCTCGACCTCCGCCCCGACCTCTTCTATGCTTGGTTTCTCCAAGAACTCTATCGGTACTAACCCCCAAAGCCTCCGTCTCCCTGGAGGTTGTGAGCTTGGCGAGGGCGTCTGCGTTAGCGTTCTGCTCCCAAGGTATCTGTTCGATTGAGCCTGCTCAAACGCGGATAGTTCGACTTTTACCTTAGCCAGGTAAGCGGCCATCTTGGCTCCCCGTGCCTGATACTGACCTAGCACCTGGTTTACCACGAGCTGGTAATCGCTGAACCACTGAATGGAGCTGGCCTTCAGCTCCTGGGCTACCCTTAGCTCGGCCAGCAAAGCTTCGTATTCAGCCTCGTTGTTGGAGGCCTTGAATCCGAATCTCAGCGCCGAGTGGAATCTATGCCCTTCTGGGGGATATCAAAATTATTCCAGCCCCGGAGCCGTTCTCATTGGATGAGCCATCCACGAAGATCTTCCATGACGCCGTGGTCAAGGTGACCTGGGGTGACCCTTCCACCGGATCCTCCCTGAATCCTGTGCACTCTGCCACAAAATCGGCCAGGGCTTGACTCTTTATAGCAGTTCGTGGGGTGTACAGAATCTCGAACTGACTGAGCTCGATAGCCCACTTCAACAAGCGTACCGATGCCTCAGGTTTTTGCAAAACCTGCCTTAAAGGTTGATCGGTCATGACGTGTATTGAGTGGGACTAGAAATACGGCCTGAGCTTTCGGGAGGCCGTGATATGATAGAACGCCAATTTTTCCATCAACGGGTATCGGGATTCGGCTCCGAGAAGTCTCTTGCTGATGTAACAGACTGGTTTTTGAACCCGGTCTTCGTCTCGGACCAATACGGCACTAGCTGCATCCTCTGTGACAGCTAGGTAAAGGAAAAGAGGCTCTCCTGCCTTTGGTTTGGAAAATACGGGCGGCTCGGCCAGATGTGCCTTTAGGTCGAGGAAAGCACTTTCGCACTCCTCTGTCCACTCGAACTTCTTATTTCCTTGGAGCGGGTTGTAGAATGGCAGGCACTTGTCGGTGGATTTTGAAATAAACCGATTAAGGACTGCCACCCTTCCTGTCAGGCCTTGAACGTTCTTACGCGACCTAGGTGATGGAAGCTTGAGCAATGACCTGATCTTATCGGGGTTTGCCTCGATTCCTCTAGTGTTGACAATGAAACCCAGGAATTTTCCAGATGCGACCCCGAAAGTGCACTTCTGCGGGTGAAGCCTCATGCCGTATTCTCTTAGTATCTTGAAGCATTCCTCCAGGTCGGAAACGTGGTTATCCGCAGTCTTTGACTTGACCAGCATGTCATCAGTGTACACTTCCATATTCTTCCCGATCTGGTTGGTAAACATTCTATTCACTAGTCTCTGGTATGTAGCTTCGGCGTTCTTTAGCCCGAACGACATGACCTTGTAACAATAGAAGTTAGTTGGGGTCATGAAGCTGGTGTGCTCCTGGTCCGCCGGGTTCATGGCGATCTGGGTCATGAGCTGACTCCAATCAGATCGGAGAAATTTGATCAGCTCCGCCTTCCTCTTTCCACAGAGATCTTTCCCGAGCTTAACCATCCGTGAGGGATTTTGCGGATCGATATTTACTTCCTCGAGCTCTTCGATAGCTTGGAGCTCGAACTTTTCCTCGCCTATTCGAGGGTCAATATCCTCACTTAGGATGATACTTTCCCCTTCGGCGCTCTAAGGATTTTCAATCTCAGGATTAGGCAAAGGTTCCTGAGATTCCTCTTTTCCACCTTGGATGGCCATGGCTAACTGCCCGGGTTTCAATTTTCCCTTCATGGAAATGCTGTAGCATTCCCTGGCAGCAAGCTGATCACCACGGACCGTGCATATCCCTGTGGAGGAAGGGAATTTCAGCGCGAGGTGGTGGACGGAGGTGATGGCTTCAAAAGCTATAAGCGTAGGTCGACCCAAAATGGCATTGTATGCAGCGGGGCAGTAGATGACCATGAACTCGAGGAGTTTTGAGACTGTCCGAGGTCCCTCTCCTAAGGTGATCACCAGCTCGATCGTCCCTATAGCCGCTAATCCTTCTCATGAGAAACCATACAACATCATGGAGGTCGCCTTCAACTCGACGACAGTCAAACCCATCTTCTCCAGTGTGGACCGGAATAGAAGGTTCACCGAGCTCCCATTATCGATCAACACTCTCCTAACCTTCCGATTAGCGAGCTGCACTGCTACGACCAGAGGGTCGTTATGAGGGAACTGAACGTTGCTAGCATCTTCTTCAGTAAAAATGATTGGTTGCCTTTCCAATCGCTGCTGCTTTGGCAGATACTGCTCGGGGATGAACTCTACTCCATTATGAGCCTTGAGTTCGTTGACGTACCTCTTTTGGGCACCCCTGCTCGTGCCAGCCAAATGAGGACCTCCAGAGATTGTGGATATCTCTCCTCCTATCACTGGAGGAGGGACGTCTTGATCTACTCGAGACCCGGGCTGACTGACCGGGACTTTCAGAGCAGGTCGGCTTGCTGGAACCCTGTTCCACGCATACTGAGCCAAGGGGCCGGCTTTGATGAGAGTCTCGATCTCATCTTTTAGGTGTCTACAATCATCGGTATTGTGGGCAACGTCGTTGTGGAAATGGCAAAACTTGGAGGTGTCTCACTTCCCCTTCTGGTGCTTTAACGGCTCCGGCTTCTTCCAGGGGAGGTGAGCAGAGTTTGCTAGGAAGATGTTCTCCCTAGAGTGGGTGAGCTTCGTATAAGTCGCGTAGACCGGCTTAAATTTTTCTACGGACTTATTCTTCTTTGGGTCATGCTGGTAGCCCTCGCCGTTCCCCTTTCTCTTGCCTCCACCGAATTGGTTATTCTGTGTAACGTTCTGGGTCATCGTCACGACCTCCGTTCCCACTCCAGCGGGCTGCTCAGGGACCTGGCTGGTTCCTACGGCTGAGGCTTGGGCCTCCTCCAAGTTGATCCACCCCTGGCCCCTATTTATGAATTTGTTTACTGAGCTGACTCCCTTCCTTTGTATTTCATTCCAGAGTCCCCCTCCGACGAGGATTCCAGTCCTCAAAGCCATGAGCTTGGAGCTGTCATCTGCGTCTCTGGCTCGAGCAGTGACATTCGCGAACCTGCTCAGGTAAGCCATCAGAGGCTCGTCGGGTTGTTGTCTCACGTTAGCCAGGGAGTCGGCCTTGATGCGGGCAGCCTGGGAGGCTCGGAATGCTCTTTTGAAGTCAGCAGAGAAAGTCCTCCAGGAGCTGATTGACTGCTTCTTGTTTTGTTTGAACCACTATCTGGCTGGCCCAGTCAGTGTGGAGGGAAATATCAGACACCTCAACTCGGGGCCAATGTTGTGGGCCATCATCAGGGTATTGAACATACCCAGATGATCTGACGGATCTCCGTCTCCGTTGAATTTGGACAGGTGTGACATACGGAAATGGGGGGGGGGGGGGTATGTCGTTGCTGCTATGCTGGGGGCGAAGAGCTCAAGCTCGTCCCCCGAATCATATTTGTCTTTTTCTTTCTCCGATAGGAGCTTCCTCATTAGCTCCTACATCTGAGCCAGGCACTCAAGGGTTTTGTCCTGATCTCCTTGGTTATTCCAGGGCTGTTCAACAGCTCCGGATCCATTGTATACGTTTGGTGGGTTATTGCCCCTCCTATCTTGAGATAGGTTATTTAGGACATTCCCGCCATTACGTACCTCGGACAGGTCTCCCCTTGAGAGAGCATGGCTGCCACCTCCTACCGGGTCCCCCCTATGAGAGTCAAGGCGATCTCGTAGGTCACCCCTCGGGGTGGCTTGAGGACTTTGCGCCGAGCTTAGGTGTTGGCGCAGGTCTCCGCCAGAAAGGTCACTTTGGCGACTTCCGGTCCAGTATCTCCCGTTAGAGAAGCTCGGAGCCCGCCTCTGGGGGTGAGGATCCGGGCTTCCTCTGGGCGCCCTGCTACGTTGGGAAGGTCCTGCGGATGGCGGGTTTCTCCTACTGCTCCCATAAGCTGGAATATCTCGGATAGGTCGAGGAGGAGACAGATATCTTATTGGTGAAGGAGGATGTTTGATCGAGGATGCAATCTTGGTTTCGTCAGGGCGAATCAGGTTAGGTAGGGGCCTTTCGGCCCTGCCAACTTGCGGGCCTCGCGCCTGGCGATTTGGACGGGGCGCAGGACGGCTGGCCGGGACGGGCTGTCGCTATGAGCCCTCCTCGAATCTCCTTCTAGAATTCCCTCGAGCCCTCTTGGGCGCGCTCGAGGCTGGCTGTGAGCTGGGAGTTGAAGTTCGGACCGAGCGACTATATTGTTGTTCGGCTCTGGGTTGATCTTCGAAGTTTGCCTCTCGGTGGTGCGATGAGGGAGTAGAGTTGGGTGTCGGAGGTCTGGCTGAGCGGCTAGGCCTGGACCGATTACCCCGGCGGGACTTATGAGTCTCGCCTTGCCTCTTTCCGACGTTAGCGTCGGTTGTAAGAGGGGGTAGTCGGGCCAACACCTCCTTAATCTGCTGATTGGCTTTCACCAGCTGACTCCTTCACTGAGCATTCTCCATCTCTACCGCCGTGTATAAATCCGGGTTTGGATTAGGTGGTCGGGGTGCCGAACTTCCAGTGACATCCTGGCCTATTGGCTGCTTGCTCGCCCGCTGCTGAACTTCGAGGTTTTGCTCACCGGAGATGGCGGCATGATGGGCCCCCTGCCCATCATGTTGGTCCGCCTCGTTACCATGTCTTGATCGAGTGGTCACCATAGTTGGATACTTGCGATAGCACCAATCTAACAAGCTCTCAATGAAAGCACCAATCTGTTGACGCAGTTCTTCACCAATAGGTAATTAAGAAAATAAGAGAAAGGGATTAGTGCTGAATAATGAACCGAAACAGATGAATGATCTTAAAATGGACTGATGACACGAATACGTTTTTAGGTGGTTCAAAGGTTAAAATCCTTCTACTCCACCAACCAATATTATTGCTATATTTTTGGTATTTCTTACAAGGTATTTCGTTATACAATTGAATCCAACCCCTTGCAACTCCCAGGCTCTCCATATTTATAGGAGAGGGCACCTAGGAGTTATTAAGGGGGGCCATCCCGTGGCCTTCTTACCCATCATGTCACTTCTGTGACCTTCATGATTAATTCCAAAATATTGACAAATGAAGTGTGGTCTAATCAATAGGTAAGGGGGATAATGGGCCGCACGGCCTAACCCAGTCGTGGGTGCCTGAACACGCACGTTCATGCTGTGTGTCCGAGAATTCAGGGATATATCAGACACGTGATGTCTGATATATGCACGTTTACATTGCGTGGTTGACTTTATAAAGGGTCACAGCTTCCAACTCCATCTCGTGCCTCGAGCTGGATGCCTTCTTGACCTTCGGTCTTCATATTCCTGACTCGGCCCTTAAATAATCTCGAGGTAAACCTTTGGTTACCTCGAGCTAAAGAGGTAGGACCTGACAACAGCAGCTCTGGCCACGTGACTGATATAATTATGCTATTTCTCAGCTCGCTAATAGCTCGTGGAAAATTAGGGCGTACAGTCTTCTTCTTCTTCTGCTTGGTGCAATATTGGTTGTTACAGTAGTAGTTAAACCTTGGATGTTGAGAAATAACTTACAGACCCTCCATATTTTCCTTGGTTTCTGGTGTTTACCTTTTTAAACATGTCTTTTTTTATTTTGCAACAGATTGGTGTGGCATTTCTTTTGGTTCTTCTGATGATTGTACTAGCAATTGGTGCTATCCACCAGTGGGCATCAGACAATTTCTATTTGACAAGGACTCAGACATTCTTTGTTTGTTTCCTTGCTTTCCTTTTGGCTTTGCAGCATTCATTGTCAGATGGTTTGGAGGTAAAAACTAGTTTTGTCATCTATTTTTGTTTGTTGGGTTTTGCAAGGATATTGCATAAATTAGATTTTGCTAAACATGCTGATATGTCTGTCGTTTCAGAGAAACCATTTGTGGGAGCGTCTGTTGGTTACTTTTCTTTCTTATTTCTTTTTGCTCCCTTTTCTTTATTTCTTTGAAGGTTCTTCTTTCACCACCTATTGTAGTTTACTCTCCCCGAGTTCTCCCTTTAAAGGGCCATCGATTGTAAGAACAAATCTGAGTTTATAACAATTTCTTATATATAGATGATTATATATCTAGGTAGGTCAGGTGTTAATTAGTTTTCCAGTAAATAAATGCAGGACTTGATTCTTCTTCTAGTAGTGTGGGTAGTATTACCTCATATGTCTCATCAGCTGCCAAGAAGAGTCGATTCCCAGACCTCAGAGGTTTTTGCCACTTTTTTTTACTTCCTACTTTCACTATTATACCTTTTGTTTCAAGATTTAGAGTCTTGAGTTGCCTAAACTTATTATGAATCCCAATACCAAGAGTCTATGTGTATATACATATCAGCATATTGATAGATATAACAATAAAAATAAGCTACTAATATTACCAACTATTCTTGATGGTGATACTATGAGCTTTTCAGGTGAAACCAACAGAAATTCTCTTGAAGCCATGGTGAGTCCTTTGTATATTTATACTCATACATATTTTATTAATCTTCTTATTAATATAAACTAATATGTGTTAATAATTCTGCACTTTGACTCAACTGGCCATCCTTCAACATTTTCAGGTTGTTATGGAGGGTTGTCCTGTTTTCTGATCTAGTACATGTTTGGTTTTCAGGTTGTATAGTTATTTTAGTTAATGCTATGCTCTCAGACTACAGAATTTGTTTGCTTGCTGTTTTTTTATTTTGCTGGTTTGTTTTCTAATTATTGTCTTGAATAATGATTGTTCATAATGAAGATCATTTTTCAGTGTTCAGATTTAAAAAAAAATAAAAAAATAAAGTGTATGGTTGCTTAGTACTTTTTTCTAATACTAAGAGTCTAAGACCTCTACTTTTTGTCTTCAGTACACTACTGCAATAGATATTTGGAGCATAGGATGTATTTGCTTAAATGCTTATAGGAAAACCACTGTTTTGTTGGGAAAATGTGATACACCAATTGGATCTCATTACTGATTTGCTTGGCACACCACCCTCCCCAGCCGAATCCACTGGAAGGGTTCGTTTTTATTCTTTCTATCCATGCTAGTCACTCATCCGTAGCAAAGATAATCAAGATTCATTAGATAAAATATTTAAGTAGCTTTTCCTTGAATTCTCTTGCTGCAAACACTATATTCATCATGCTTAAATACTTGATTTTTAGCTTTTGCGTTTCATTTTATGGCTTGTTTCTTAAATTTAATATTCTCAAATTTTGTGCTTGAGTTGGGCTAGTGGCCCAAGATAATTTGGGCCAAGTGTCCACTGTGTACTATTCTCAGCGAGCTCGCTATGTACTATGTTATGAAGAGTTGAACCAAGATCATTAAACAACACTAACCATGACTATCAAAAATAAACATTATTTAAGTAAGCACATTACTATTTTGGATGACTTTTGTATTTCTTTAATACTATTCTGGTTCCTCTTACTTTTTCGATTAAGTTGATTTGTGTTGTCTAAAGTTATTGCTTGTTTTATTGAATTAGTCTTAGATGTGTACACTTAAATATAGAGCTCACCACAAGATTAAGTAGATCTTATCTGAATGTACGACCTTATGAAGTATTTTTGAGATTTAATGCTAGACTTGTCTAATTTTTGCAAACCCATTTCTTCTTATAAGTTAAATCACTATACTTGTTGATGAAATAAGTAGTCAAAAATGTCAGATTCATAGTCTTGAGTACTGGATTCTTAACATTTGCTTGGCCAGGTAGTCTCTTGGTCATTTCCTTTATGTATATCTTATCTTGATAGAAATATTTTCATATATAATCAACTAACATCATGAAACATTCATATTAGTTGCTCCTCTGTTTTTGTATAATTGTTGATTGTACAAAAGTAGAGAAAATATTTTGCACTCACTCTCTCTCTCACAGAGTCTATCAACTCTCTCCATCATGGCTGCTCTGAAATCAACTCTCTCTCTCTCTCTCTCATAGCTAAAGCAAGACCCAGGTAACTCATGAAGTAGTTAGTCTCTTGTGTAGTTTTTTTTTCCTTTCAGATTTCAAATTAATATCGAGAAAGTATTTTGAATTTAATCAATATATATTTATATACATATATTTGTTTCTGATTGAGATAATACAGAGAGAAAATGAGATTTGAGAGAGATAATACATATATTTATATCGAAGGGGTTGTGCATATTCTTGAATTGATGCTAAATGAATTGAGACAGTTGGCAGGGGCTATAATTTAATTACGCTTGTTCTCTTGCTTTTAATTTCATTTCTTATCCTTTGTGGGTTTAGCTTCTATAAATATATATGTACATCTTTGTGCCTATTGATTGTCTATAGTCCGATTACTTTGTAGAAATAAGAATTTCTATTTAATGACACATTTGGTATGTATATTGTTATTAGCTTGTTGTTGTCTCGTCTGTTTGGGAGTATTTCATGGAAAAAATTGCATGTATAGACACTGTGAGATTCATAGACTTAACTGGTTGTGAGTTTAGGCACCTAAGGGATGGCTTGTACTAGTTGGCTAAAAGCTAATTTAATCACAGCTATGCCCAGCTAGCTGTTAGTTACCAATTCTCTCTTTTATTTTGTTTATGTTTTTCTATATGTTTGTGTGGATATAGTGGTTTGATCTGAAAGATTTTTTTGTCTTATTTTGTGTTTGATTTTTAGTATCTAGCTTTTGATTATTCTTAGTTTGATTTTGACTTTGGTTCTGCTTTCTTTGTACTGAGTTTAAAAGGCTTTTAGAGCTCATTTAGAGCATTTAATAGTACTGAGGGGAACTATTTTATGCTTATACCACTTCTTTTGAGTGATTAAAAATATCTAGAAATGCACCACTCTTAAAAGGTAAGCAATGTGAGTACAAATATGTAAGCAGGGAAAATGTTCTCTGTTGGTCTTCTGGAGGAAAAGTGTAGTGAAATGTTATAATATGAGGTATTATTGCTAAATAATGAGATATGCTCTATGAAGGTTAATCAATGTGATGTGTTAACAGTGTCTGGTCCATTCAGATGGAAATTATATTAAATGGTTAATTGGCCCTGTTAAAGCTCTGTTACATTATTGTGATGAAGCTTTTGATGAATTATATTATTTTTATGTCTGGCCGTCTGACTTCAGAAAGTTTCACTCACATTTCACTGAATTTTACTTCTACAAGAGCTGTTGCTGTCCTTTTACTTTTAGCTGTTGCTCTTCTTTGTGTGTACGAACTTTGTGTTGTGTATGTTACAGCTGGTTCAGCAATTGCGTATCAGCAATTGTCTTAGCAATTAACCTGCTCTTTACTCTATGACTCACTCATGTCTTAACTTTGAATTTTAAAGAACTAAATCAAACTTAGTTTATCAATTTAACATTGAATGTTGTTGTATTATGTTGCGTTGCAGTCTACAATGAAGACACGGAGTGTGTTGATTTTACTAGAATTGGAAGTGAAGATCAGATCATTGTGGCTGGTACAATGAAGCAACTTCAATTGCATGTTTTTTTCCTATCAAATAGTACTGTAGGAGTGTGCAACTACTCAAATTTTGACGTGTTATTATGTAAAAAATTAAACTCTTCAATATTTTGTGCTGAAAGTAGTAACTTTTGAATATGTTGAATATTTAAGACTACTTGAATACTTAAAGAACATTTTGTTGTTGATGACAGTGTTGAATGTCTTAAACTAATTTGTGGATTGTTAATACAATTTTGAATGTTTCTACTTTTTGTTATTTGAAAATCAAGTTCGTTTGATGATGCTAGTATATATTAGAAAGTTAATTTTAATTATATAAATAAAAAATAAAAATATAATAGAATAAATTAGTGTTATATAAATGAATATATAATGAGAATTTAAACTTATCTAAATATTAAAATAATACGAAAAATGTGTTATAATATCTATTACAATAACACTTTTTATAAGTAAAGAATTTTGTTACGCAAACTTCATTATATAACACAAAAAATGTGTTATACTAAAGTGTAGTATAACACAAAAAATGTGTTATACTAAAGTGTGGTATAACACAAATTTATAAGTATTGAAATGTGTTATATAATCGACTATAAATAATATAATTAAACACTTATCTATTTATTAAAATAACACATAAAGTGTTTTATCGTTGACAGTATAATAACACATCTGTATAACAATGATAAAGTGTTATGTAAAGTACCCTGACCTACGCTAACATAGTTGGTCTTAACACATCAAAAAGTGTTATGGTATGTTTTGATAACACATTTTTGGTGTTATTAAAATCATTTTTTCTTGTACTGCGTGTCAGTTCTGTTAGTGGGGTAGCAATCCTTGAGAACCCTTCCACAAAATGCCTGTAATAACCTGCCAATCCAAGTAATCTCCTGATCTCTGAGGCATTCCTTAGCCTTGGCCAATCTCTGACTGCCTCAATCTTAGCTGGGTCCACCTTGATCCCATCTTTAATGACAATGTGACCAAGGAAAGTCACTTGTGGTAGCTAGAACTCACACTTCTTGAACTTCGCATACAGTCTGTGTTCCCTCAGCCTCTGTAGAACCAACCTGAGATGCTGCTCATGTTCTGCCTCCAACTGAGAATAAACCAGAATATCGGCAATGAAGACGATCACAAACCGATCCAGATAATCTTTGAACACCATGTTCATCATATCCATAAAGCTGCTGAGGCATTAGTCAAACCAAATGACATGACTAAGAACTCATAATGCCTTTATTTGGTGCGAAAAGTCATCTACGATATATCTTCCTCCTTGATCCTCAACTGGTGATAACCAAATCGAAGATCTATCTCTGAGAATACCGTCTTACCCTACAACTGATCAAACAGGTCATCTATCCTTGGCAGAGGATACTGATTCTTAATGGTTAACTTGTTAAGTTCCCTGTAGTCAATGCACATGCTCAAAAAATCGTCCTTCTTTTTTACAAATAGGACTGGTGCACACCATGAAGAGAAACTAAGTCTAATAAAACCCAAGGATAACATCTCCTGTAACTATACCTTTAGTCCCTCTAACTCAGTTGGGGCCATTTGGTACACTACCCTAGACACTGGCTCTGTCTCTAGTCCTAATTCAATAATAAACTCTATCTCCTTATGTGGCGGAAACCCTGGTAAATCCTCTAGAAACACATCCAGGAACTCAAAGACTAATCTAGCACTTCTAGTCCCATGGGCACAACCTAAGTGATATCTACTGCACTTGCTAGGAATCCTATGCAACCACCTCGCAATAGGTCTCTAGCCAAAGAATACAAATGGATCCTTACCCTCAGGCTCAAAGGTTACCATCTTCTTTTTGCAGTTTATGGTTGCCCCATATTTTACTAACCAATCCATGCCCAAAATCATGTCAAACTCATTCCTAACTAAATCTATCAAGTCAACTGACAATTCCCCACCATCCATTGTCACTAGCAATGATCTAATCCATCTTCTAGAAACTACTAACTCCACAGTGGGCAGTAAGGTTCCGAACCCCACCACATAATAAAAACATGGCCTACACAGTCTATCAATTATCCTACTAGAAATAAAAGAGTGTGTAGCACCAAAATCAATCAAAACAATATAAGAGGTTCCAACATTAGAAAGTTGACATATGACTAGTGAGAGACTAGCCTCAGCCTTTGCCTGCATCAATGCAAACACTCGAGCTGGAGTCGAGCTTTCTGCTTTCCTTGGTTCTTCCTTTCTTGCTATCGAACAATCTTTCTTTAAGTGTCCCACTATCCTGCATCAAAAGCAGGCCTTTGCCGGACACTCACCAACATGACACCTCTTACATCTAGCGCACTCTGGGTAAGTCCTCCAGCCCTCATTTCTGCTTTGGTGACCTATCTGTATTCCATGTGGCCTCTTGTCAGGGCCTGGAGCTGAAAAGGAATCCGGAGCCTTCCTTTTCTGGTCACTAAGGCCTCCACCCCTGCCTAAACCCATAAATGGAGGTCCCATCCTCCTGGTATCTCTCCTGGTCGCGTTCTCAAGCCAGATTTTCTTCTCTGCACCCTCTGCAGGAAGGGTTTTCTCTACCATTTGTACATATGTTGTCACTCAAGGCACAGTGGTAATGCAACCATCCCAGGCTATCATAGGATGTAGCCCCTGAAGGAACCTTTCCTTCCTTGTCACATTAGTGGGCACCAAGTCTGCAACAAACTTGGCTAATCTATCAAATCTTAGTGCATACTCTGTCACTGACATGTTTCCCTATAGCAGCTTATTGAATTCCTTTGCCTTTGCAGCCCTAAAAGCATCATTGTAATACTTTTCATTGAATACCATTCTGAACTCCTCCCAATCCATGGTATTTACATTCCTGGCCTAGGATATCACTTCCCACCAAATTCGAACATCCTTCTGAAACATTTATGTGGCACAGGCCACCCTCTCAGTACCCACTACCCTCATGAAATCCAGGATAGCGGTAACCATACTCATTCACTGTTCGGCCTTGGCCGGATCTACCCTTCCCTCAAAACTACTAGAGGGTGTTGCTTTCTTATCCTTTCATAGAGAGGTTCCCATCTGTTTCCAGCCTCTGACGGTTGTACTACTGCCAGCACCAACACAGGTGGCACCTCTAACTGAACATTCCTTGCAGGAACCTGTTGTTGTCTCAGGAGGCAAATCTCTTCTTCCTGGGTCTGTAATATGGCTTGCATATTAGCAAGCACTTGCTGCCAGTTCACAGGAGCTCGCAGAGGGGTCTGACCCTAATTATCATTCTCGGCCTGTATTCATTGGCCAACATGCAGATCTAACTTTCTGGAAGCATACTTCAAAGCTTATACCTTGTTGGAATAGTCAATTCGGCCAGTTAAGTAGTAATAACAATACATCTTGCCACCCTACGGTCCAAGACCGAACAAACAAGCATTAACATTCAACAATCATGTTGATAAGCATGTCGCTTCATATTCACACTCAAACATGGAGATAATAAGCGCTTCCTGACATTTATGAGCAAATAACGCTTTTAATAAGCATTTATAAACAAATAAGGATGCTAATAAGCATTTCCATAACATTTACCAGTATTAACAGTGCTAATAAGCATTTCCTGGCCTACATATACATATAACAGTGCTAATAAGCATTTCTTTAACGTTCACAAGAAATATCAGAGCTAATAAGCATGTCTTTAATAATCATACAACATTCACGGGCAAGACCCTATCAGAATATCTCATGCTCCCTAATAAGTCAGGCACATAAGGCATTTATATCATATTCAAGTAGTTAAACACATAACCACATAAATAGTTACAAAACCCTAAGTCGAGTTTGTCTTTAATGGAAAGTGTACATGCCCAGCCAGTCTTCAGGAACCCTTAACCTTGGCACGCTCTAATACCAAGTTGTAACATCCTGGATAGCTAGGACCATTGCACTTTGTGTTTTAAATAGTATTAGACTCTCTAAACGAGTCTCATGGCGATAAACGTGTAACTAAAGGTGTCTAACGGTTTAGGGTTAAAATTTTTGCTCAAAAGGAATAACCATTTTATTAAAATGTTTACGTTCATACATGGGATCCCAAAATAACGTTTAAAATGCTAATTACAAATCAAAAGTTAGAACCAACAGACATAAGCGGAAAAATAAGGTTTGACCCTAGTTCCTTTGAGAAACCCAGGCTGTGGTGGTCAAGCAGCCGCATATCTACACGTCGCCACCGAAACTCTCTAACTCATGGCTGGTCAAGCTTCCCTTTCCCCTTACCTACACCACAAAGCACCCGTGAGCCAAGGCTTAGCAATAAAACTTAAACCTGCTCATAAGTAGTTAATAACATATCACATGATCACAATAAGCCTGTCTAGCAGTAATAACCCTACTCATGCATGCATTATATTCAGATAAGTGACTATAGTGTCACACTGGGGCCTGTTGCCCTAAATAAATGACCATAGAGTCACCCCGGGGCCGCTGCCCTAAATAAATGACTAATAAGTTATACCGGAGCTCGTTGCCCTAGGATATGGGACTATAGAGTCACTCCGAAGCCCAGTACCCTATTCTATGTATAACCAGCCTTAGAGCTGGCACAACGTACCTGGCGCTTTAATTTTCCAACAACCATAGGGTTGGTCAAGCGTATATCACGCTCTTGATTATGCCTAACCATATCGACCAGCGCTCAACACGCTATTACCGCCCTTGACTTATAAGTCAATGCTTTTAAATCAGATAATACAACACAAGCATGCATCATTTAACAATTATCTAGATATAGATCATTCAAGCATGCTTAATCAAGCAATCACATGCATAATCATAATCATGCTCATTCGTAAGGGACCGACCCTTAATCATATCTATATTTAACAATCGGGCCAAGCCCTAATCATATATATCACGTATTGGGTGCAGTTATCTTACCTTTGATCCAAGCACGAGCTAATTAACAATGACCCTCGAGCACGATCCTGACCCAAGCCCTAACGGTACTCTAGTCACAACCATAATAAATGATATCTATCAATATCGAGTAAATAAAGACTTCTGAACTGAGTCCTAACCTTCGGGACCTCGAATTCTATTAAACAGGGTACTAGAACCCTTCTCGAGCCCTTAGGTTCGTGTTCTCGCTACCCGAAACCTAAAGCCTAGTTTCATCCTCGAATTTCTTAATTCATTGTTGGCAAAAAACTACATTAATAAAAGTATTTGGTGAATTTAAGAAATAATAAAAGTATTATTTCAAATTATTATTTGAGAAATAGAGTGGTATAGTTAAAAACCTAAACTAGAATCATATGTTTTGGGAAACACATGTTGGGCGCCTACACAGTCCACTAGGGTGTGATGAGCGGGCAAGCCTAGTCGAAAAGAGATCTAGGTTTAGCTCCTCTCTTTACATCCAAGGTTTCAATAGATATGACCTTATGTGAGGAGGCTTAGGTTGAATGTTTTTCGTGTCTACAAAATTGAAATAAAAAGTTTCTTTTCTCTCCCTATAGCTCACGCCCAAAGCAACTGAAAGAGTAAGCTTTGTGTGTTGATTTCTACAACACCCAATAGCATACACACTCTCATATGTTGAGACTCCAAATTGTGTATTAGAAAATTCACCATTGAACATGGAGACCATACATCCTTTTTGTATTGCGCAAGACATAGCTTAGAAGACAAGTGGTCAGGAAACAAACTATCAAGAACAAGGAGTTCTAGACCTAGATCTGCACTACAAGGGGTATAAAGTTGTTTATATGTTTTATGTAATTTTTAATAGATATACATATATGAAAAATGTATCATCTAGTTATGGTTGCTAGAATTAAATAGTTCTTATTTAAAAATATATATATTTTTTATTAATATTTTTGCATGAGATGTATATACTTTGTTGCACTCATTTACATGTAATAAAGAACAAACAGCTAGTAATTTATCCCATCCTACCAGGCATATATTTTTACTCAAGGACTTCGTGTTTAAAACAAGGGGTCGACATCAATAGCGTAGGAGGTTTGTGCACTTGGCAAAACAATAGGGGAGCTAATAGTTTTGTCAAAGAAAAACTAGAAAGAAGTATTTGTTCTCACTTATGGTGCTTAAACTTCCCAAAAGTAGGCGTAATTAATTAATCTCCCTATTATCAGCTCAGACCATGGTCCATTATTGTTTGACACTCTTCTAGAGATTGAACGTGGAGGTTCACCCTTTAGGCATTTTGAAGCATTGTTTGATAACAATTGATGTCAGGAAGTAGTGTGAAAGGTTTAGGATCCAAATGCCTCAGGAAAAACAAATTCCAGTTAGTCAAACGAATGAAAGAGACTAAACTAGTGTTGAGAGCCTAGAGCAAACAAGCTTTTGGCAGTGTCGACAGAGACGTTAGTAACCTAAAGGAGTGGTTGACAGTGATCCAAAATGGAGTGGTGACAGGCGACTCTCTTCAGGAAAATAGGAGGTTACAACATGAAAAAACAGATCTATGGAAACACCTGGAAAATATATGGAGGCAAAAGTCTAGGGAGCTTAGGCTTAAGCATGAAGATTGAAACTCAAGGTTTTTTCACGCGTCCATGGTATTTCGTAGAAAGAGAAATTACATCTAGACTATCAAGGACTCCAATGGGATTGGCTAAACCCAAGATCAGAGATTGGAAGATACTTCGAAGGTGAATTCCAAAATCAGTTTACTTCAAATAATCATGTTATTCCTACAGAGATGGAGGACCTTTCTGACAAAAAAAGTTACAGCGTAAGAAAATTCCCTTCTCTTGGCGGTTTCTAATGCTGAGAATATAAGGATAACATTGTGGAATATGAACCCAGGTAGTGCTCTAGGCCCTGATTGAATGAATGGTGAGTTTTATAGACATCATTGGAGCATCATTCAAAATAATCCAGTCAATTTCATTAAGGAGGCCTTTATCTCTGGTAGATTTTTCTAGACCCTCAATCATTCTTTCTTGTGTTTGATTCCAAAATAGAGCGATGAAACTCAATTTGACCACTTCCGTCCTATAAGTCTTTGCAACCTTCCTGACAAATTCTTGTCGAAAATCTTGGTCACTCTGTTTAGAAGGATAATGGATAATTTGATCAACCCCTTTCAAGTCGTGTTCATACTGGGGGATGGATAGCCGTATGCTCCATCCTTGGGCATGAGGTTCTCCATTGCATCAAAATAAAGAAAGGAAAGTGGAACCTTATTGGGATCAACACCGACATGAGTAAAGCTTATGACAGAATCGAGTGGCCTTTCTTAAGGAGAGTTCTACTTGCTAATGATTTTGATAACAAACTGGAGTCCCTTATAATGTTTTACATCACTTTAGTTAATTTCTTTGTGCTATTGAATGGATCAGCGTTGAATTTATTTAAACCTCATAGAGGTCTAAGACAAGGGGACCCTCTATCCCCTTTCTCGTTTCTCTTATGTGGTGATGTTCTTGCAAAATTAGTGGTCAAAGATGAGAGGGACAAGTCTCTCCATGGGATTAAAATATCATCTCAAAACATGAGTATCTCCCATTTAATGTTTGCAGATGACAATTTTTTCTTTTTTCAAGCTAATGTGCAAGAAGTGCAAGCATTGCAAAGGTTTTTCAAAACTTATGAGGCTTGTTCTGATCTAAAAATTAACTTTTTAAAATCTAGGATGGTGTTCTCTCCTAATTCAGATGCTCTTTACAAGCAAAGACTAAGGGAATGCTAAGAGGTGGTGACCCTTATCTAGGCAACCCTTTTTTCTTGACTAAACAACGTTGTGAAGACTTTGCTTATCTCAAAGATAAACTTAGTAAGAGACTTGAAGGTTGGAAACTAAAATTACTATCAAGGGTTGGCAAAACTACTTTGATTAAAGCGATATCCCTAGGAATGTCAGCTTACTCGATGCTCAGAATATTCAGGTGGACAGGAAGTTCGAATAAGGAAAGATTCCTAGCTCTTAAAAGTTGGGATTCACTTTGTAGGCCAAAGAGTTTTGGAGGCCTCGAGATAAAACGAATTGAAGACATTAATCGAGCCATCATGGTAAAATTGGATTTGTTTTTGTAGAGAGGATGCCAAAATCTTTGGGTACAAATTTTGGATTATAAATACTATAGAAAGAAGTCATTTTGGAGGGTCAGATCAAAAGCTAATGACTCAACTATTTGGAAGAGCATTTTGGAAGTGCGAAACCTGATGATACGAGGTTGTCTTTTCCTAATTTGTTCAAGGTCTCAGGTGTCCATTTGGGACAAGCATTGGATTAGGGACTTACCCAACTATACCTTGAGCCATTGTGCCATGGAAATAGTCAAGGTGAATAAGACCTACAACCTAAAGACGGTTAGTGTAATCATGCGGAATGATCGAAGAGAATGGGACGTCCAGCTGATTAATAAGTACTTCTTAGACCAAATTGTTGATCTAATATGCAAAATCCCAAGATGATAAATGCATATGGAAATCCAGTAAGAAGGGGGATTTCAGTATCAAAAGTACTTGTCTTTGTGACCAAGGCAATCGTTTTGGAGAAGATTCAACCACGTGGAGGAAATTGTGGCAAAGTAAGATTCCTGAAAGAATTAAAATGTTGTTGTGGCATTTAGCTAAGGAATCCCTTCTGACAAAAGATCGACTTCCTTTTCTTAACTTTGAAAATGAGGAGGGCTTATCTTGCCTAATTTGTGGTTATTCAAGAGAGTCTTGTTTATACATCTTCAAGCAATGTGCGGTAGCCCCAGCCATGTGGTTAGCTTCTCCTTAGGGAGTACGTATTGATGCAATTCAAGTTAGCTCTACAAAGGAGTATATTCACTGGATAATTATGGAGGTCGAGACAAAACAAGACTTTGTTCTCTTTGTAGGGTATCTTTGTGAGACTCTTTGGGTGGCTAGAAATGGGAAACTCCTTTAATAGAAGGATATAGATATTCATACAGTGATCCAAGGAATTTATGGCATATTTGAAGAATTTAGGGAGATGAAGGAGAAAGGTAAATGTGCGAAATACAGTACCGAGCAGAGCAAGGCCACGACAGAGGCCTCCCTCATAGCCATGAACACTATCTTCATTGATGCTTCATTAAAAGAAACACAAGTGGGGATTGGTTTAGTGGTGAAAGAATGTCATTAACAACAAGATCTATTGTTATTTAGTGGGCACACAAAGAATGCCTTAGAAGCTAAAGCAATAGCGCTAATCCGAGCTTGCATGGTGGTGAAGGATAGAGCGTGGAGTACGTCAGTGTTGGTTTCTTACTATGGCTTGCCAGTGGAGTTCATAACTAATAGATCCATTATTCCTGATTCGACAGTATATAACACACTCCTTGAAGTTCTGGATTGGGTAAGGTTTATTCCTCAATGTCAGGTGCTATTTAGACTTGTCTTAGTAACACAGGAACATATGTAATAACTAAATAGGCTATGAAGGTCAGTGTTGATGGCAAACTATGTTTAGGGGAACTGTCCCCAATGGCAGTCTTTTTCTAGATTTCAATAAATATATCTTTCCAGGCAAAATATAAAATGGCAAGATTTAGTAGAGTATGTTTTTGTTTTCCATTTTTCTTTTACATAATTATACAAAATTTAACTTGGACAAAATTTTATGGTATTAACACATTTTATTTAAATATATGGAATTTGGATTTCAATATACTTGTAAATATCTAATAATATGTTCTATATTTGTTTTTGAAACTTTAGTATTCACTATTTTATATTATTTTTAAGGTTATTGTGGTAATTTAATATATTGTATTAATATTTATTTTTTATATTTAATATAATATACATTTTGATTATATAATTGTTGCCGCGGTTCTTCGGCAACAGGTAATTAATAGAATAAAAAGCGGGATTAGTGCTAAATAATGAACTGTAATAGATGAGTGATCTCAAAGTAAAATGATAACACAAATACTTTTTTAGGTGGTTTAAAGGTTAAAATCCTTCTAGTCCACCAGCCAATATTATTGATATCTCTATGATATTCTTTACAGGATATTCCCTTACAAAATAGAATCCAACCCCTTGTAACTCCCAGGGTCTCCATATTTATAGGGAGAGGGCAACTGGGGGTTGGCAAGGGAGGTCATCCCGTGACCTTCTTACCCATCATGTCACTTCTGTGACATTCATGATTAATTCCTAAAACCTGATAATGAAGTGTGGTCTAATCAATAGGTAAGGGGGATAATGGGCCGCACGGCCCAACCCAGTCGTGGGTGCCTGAACACGCACGTTTATGCTGCGTGTCTGAGAATTTAGAGATGGGTCAGACACGTGATGTCTGATATATGCACGTTTACATTGCGTGGTTGACTTTATAAGGGGTCAGAGGTGTCAACTCAAGCTCGCACCTCGAGCTTGATGTACTCTCAGCTCGTGGTGTCCATACTCCTGACCCGACTCTTAGTAATCTCATTAAGCCTTTGGTTACCTCGAGCTAAAGAGGTAGTACCTGGTAACAGCAGCTCCGGGTACGTGACATCCACGTGGCTGATATAATTATGCCATTTCTCAGCTCGCTAATAGCCCGTGGATATTTAGGGCGTACATTTGCCCCCCAAGCCCTTGCTCGTGGCATATGACGTCACCCGGGGGCCGCAGTGGGCGCTTTTAGGCTTCTTTGTGGACTCTTCACATTCTGCCCATTACGCTGGCGTCGAATACGTGGAGCATCATGGTTGGTGACGGTACGTCTTCCGAGAACCACATTAAATGGCCTAGACTATATTCGGCCGTCGTTTCGTCTTTCGAGTAGTGATTCTCGTATCCTACATCAAGGCGATCCAACGGCCCTCCTCCTCTGGCCTTTTACGTATATAAAAAGGCTGGCCACCTTTCGCATGGGCCACCCGTTCATTTGAAAATTTTCTCATTTTCTCATCTTCTTCTTTCTTCTCAGTCTCAAAACCCTCTCTTTCTTTCGGTCACTGTTCCCAACATTCTAGAAATTCAGGCATGAAAGCTCCTTCGAGACTCCGGTACCAGCAATCCCAGCAGGATTCCAACCCAGACGACCCTTTCAGTCTCATCACAGCAAAGCATTTCTGTAAGTCCTCCGTTTGTGCATGTTTTAAATGTTTTCCTTCACTGTTGCTTAGGTAAATTGTCTCTGTAATCGCATGCAATATGTTGCTGGTTTTTTGTTGGTATGTTATGCGTAGGTTTTTATCTTAGGGGCATCGACTGTAGGAAAAACCATTCAGGAGCATGGCTCATAGGGTACACTTTCTGGGGAGATTTTCTGGGTAAAATTTTTGTATGCCTGATTGGAATAACCAGTTCTTAGGGTGCAAAAACCGTGTAGCTTAGGGGACACGCTTCACAGGTGGTTTTGCACTGTTTGCCTACTGAAACTTTCCTTCCAAGGAAAATTTTTACTCTGACCCTTCTGACACACGGATTCCGAGTAATCGGGGACCCGTTGGGAGCACAGGCGTGTGTTCATAGAACCGCATGGTTTCACTCTCCACGGGCTGAGATTACCTCAGCCCGTGTAAAGGAAACACTTCGTGCTAGATTCTTTCTTATGCTTAGGTCGCCCTTTCTAAATTTTCTTCTTTTGTTCGTTAGGCGACCAGATGGGATCAAAGAAGAGCGCACCCAAGAAGAATGTTGGCAGCTCGTCTTCCCAGCAAGCCAACAAGGGAAAGGAGGTGGCCATGGATTCCCCGATCCCCACCTTCGGTCCAGCTGTGGAGAAGGAGGTCGAGGTGGGGCCCGACGCTTTCTTCGAGGCCGAGAGGATCGCCTCGAAGGTCACCACCCAGGGGAAAGTGAATAAAATCTTCCTTTCCCATAACATTGAGATAGGGAGGGGCGCCTTAGACGCCCGACCTCCCCTTGAAGGCGAGTGGAGCTGCGCGCCGCTCGACGAGGAGTACACCGCTTGGAGCGACGAGCACCTCAAGGCTGGGGCATTCCTTCCGCTGAACCAGTACTTCGCGAATTTTTTAAATTACATGAAGCTGGCTCCTTTCCAGCTCCCCCCTAACTCATATCGTCTGTTAGCGGGGTTGAAGTATCTATTCCTGAAGCAGGATTGGGAGGTCCCCACGCCGGCAGACATCCTCTACTTCTTCTGCCTCAAGGCCAGCCCGGAGCAGCGGGGGCGAGGTGACGGGTTCTACTACCTGACCCGTTTTCCAAATTCGGCTGTGGTCATCGAGCTGCCCAGCCACCCCAATGAGTTTAAGGACTAGTTTTTTATGTCCAAGGGGTTTCGCAACTGCGAACACCATTATTTCAACTGTCCTCGTAAGTACCTTCTACTCTTAGCTCGTAAGTTGATTGCTGATTAGCTTCTTTTATTCCTTCCTGACTTAGAAACTATCATGCAGCCATTTTCACGAGGACGGCTAAGTCAATGACCCTTGGGGGTCAATATGAGACCTTGGCGAGGCTCCCCCCAAGTGAAAAGGATTATCGCCAACTCGTGTCCGACGAGACGATGCTGGCATGTAAGTTAATTTCTCCGGGCCAGACTCTGGCGTTGAAGAGACCACGGACCATCCTAGCTGCTCGCGAAATGGCGCTCATCCCCGAGGAGGAGGCCGCGGGCGAGGATGAGGACGAGGTGCCCCTTGTGCGGCGAAAACGGGCTCTGGAGGTCGCCCAAGAAGTAAAAGTGGAGAGGGCCAAGTTCGGGGCAGCAGCCGGCCCCTCCGGCCAAGGTAATCCTTATTTATTTAGGGATTTAGATAGGGCCACTGCAGATTTAAGGCTTGCTAGGTTTAATCCCGGCCAAATCGTTCACCGCCACCTAACAGACCCAGACCGCAACATCACTTTACTCCAGTGTGTTGACCAGCTCGTGCTGCGTAATGAAATGGGTCACCCTAGGGGAACGGTAGTAGTAGACAACACCCTAGCCATTAGGTTGGCCTTCTTTGAGGAGTATGGGACGAATCTTAGGTCGTGGCCCTCCCTCCTAGAGGGTGTAGTAGCTCCGGGTCTTAGGCAGTACGTAGAAGAGTCTAGTCCCGAGGCAAATCCGGATCCAGAGCCTCTTCTAGCTCGCGAAGTCGTTATCTTAGACTCCCCTGCTGAAGCTCTGGGGCCGGAGGTCGTGACCATAGATTCCTCCTCTAGCTTGGAGGGTAGGACCCCTTTCAATACATACTTGAGCTCTGTTTTCTTTTTTTGTTTTGCACAAATATTTTTACATGTATATTAATGCTTTGTCTTTGTTTCAATAGAGATGTCGCAGGCCGGGGATGACAACTTGCGGGCCATGTTCTAGGGGGGAAATCCTCCCTTCGGGCCTTTGGTGAAGAGGCTCCGGTTGATGAAGAAGGCTGTTGGGACATCCTCTAAGTTCCCAGTTAAGGGGAAAAACCCAGGCCCTTCTGCCATTGAAAAGGTGCCTCCACCCCCTCCTGCCGCAGAGAAGATGACTCCACCTCCACCGCGACCTCCCATCCCTGCTCGGGAAAAGGAGGTGACCGCTGGGACCTTGCCAACTATGCCCCCCGAGGTGCGCATCCCGATCAACCCCCGGGCCTTGGAGAAAATCCCCGATGTCTTTCGGGGGACGGTCTACGAGACTGCGAGCTACACCGTGGACCACTATTACGACGCCACCCTGAGGGACCTGCGGGAGATCGAGACGAGGAGTCCTGAGAATGTGATGGAGTCTTCATTGGGGATGACCCTCACGGTAAGTAAGCTCTACCATTCGTTTATTTTCATTTGCTTTATTTCTAAGGCATCTGCCTTACACATTTTTTCTTTCTCGCAAGCGACTTTGTCTCTTCACCGGAGCATATCCCGATCCAGGGCCAGGCTCCAAGAGATGAGGAGCGAGCATCAGACTGCCCTGGCCGCCCTTGCGACTGCCCAGAAACAGGAACAGGACGCCAAAGATGCCCTGGCGACCATGCAGGCTGAGCTGGACGCATCTCGACCTAAGCTGCTGGAGGCTGAGTCCACCAAGGTCTCCCTGGATCCCGCGAGGGTGGAACTTGAAGAAGCTAAGGCTGCCCTTGCGGCGGAGAAGGCGACCTCCACCACCTCCATGGAGAACATGTTGTACCATTGCTGGGCCTTCAACCCGGATGGTGACTTTTCCTTCTTGGGGACGGAAGCGTGGGAGTCCTTCCTGGGGAAGTTCAAAGCTCGCCTCCAACAAGAGGCGCCCTCCGAGACTAGGGAAACTCTGGCCGCAATTGAGGGGGAGGTGAGCAGAGTTTGCTAAGAAGATGTTCTCCCTAGAGTGGGTGAGCTCGGTATAAGTCGTGTAGACCGGCTTAAATTTTTCTACGGACTTGTTCTTCTTTGGGCCGTGCTGGTTTCCCTCGCTGCTCCCCTTTCTCTTGCCTCCACCAAACTGGTTATTCTGTGTAACGGTCTGGGTCGCTGTCATGACCTTTGTTCCCACTCCAGCGGGCTGTTCAGGGGCCTGGCTGGTTCCTGCGGCTGAGGCTCGCATCTCCTCCAGGTTGATCCATCCCTGGGCCCTATTTAGGAATTCATTTACGGTGCTGACTCCCTTCCTTTGTATCTCTTCCCAGAGTCCTCCACCGACGAATCCCAGTTCTCAAAGCCATGAGCTTGGAGCTGTCATCTGTGTCTCTGGCTTGAGCAGCGACGTTCACAAATCTGCTCAGGTAAGCCTTCAGAGGCTCGTCAGGTTGCTGCCTTACGTTTTCCAGGGTGTCGGCCTTGACGCGGGCAGCCTGGGAAGCTCGGAATGCTCTCTTGAAGTCAGCAGAGAAAGCTTTCCACGAGCTGATTGACTGCTTCTTACTCTGTTTGAACCATTGTCTGGCCGGCCCAGTCAGGGTGGAAGGAAATATTAGACACCTCAGCTCGGGACCAATGTTGTGGGCCATCATCAGGGTATTGAACATGCCCAGATGATCTGACGGGTCCCCGTCTCTGTTGAACTTGGACAAGTGAGGCATACGAAAACCAGGTGGATACGCCGTTGCTGCTATGCTGGGGGCGAAGAGCTCAAGTCCGTCCCCTGAATCATATTCATCTTTTTCTTTTTCTGATAAGAGTTTCCTCATCAGCTCCTCCATCTGAGCCAGACGCTCAAGGGTTTTGTCCTGACTTCCTTGGTTGTTCCGGGGCTGTTCAACAGCTCCAGATCCATTGTACGCGTTTGGTAGGTTATTGTCCCTCCTATCTTGAGATAGGTTATATGGGACGTTCCCGCTGTCTCGTACTTCGGACAGGTCTTCCCTTTGGCGAGCGCGACTGCCATTTCCAACTGGGTCTCCTCTTCGAGAGTTTAGGCGATCTTGGAGGTCGTCTCTAGGGGCGGACTGAGGACTTTGCGCCGAGCTCAAGCGCTGGCGCAGGTCTCCGCCGTATAGATCACTTCAACGACTTCCGATCCAATAGCTTCCATTTGAGAAGCTCGGGGCCCGCCGCTGAGGACGAGGATCCAGGACTTCTCTAGGCGCTCAGCTACGATGGGAAGGCCCGGTAGAAGGAGGATTTCTCCTGCTGCTCCCATGAGCCGGAATGTCTCGGACTGGCCGGGGAGGAGACGGGTATCTTATTGGTGAAGGAGGATGCCTGACCGGAGATGCGATCCTAGTCTCGTCAGGGTGGAACAGGTTAGGTCGGGGCCGCTCTGCTCTACCATCCTCCGCGTCCTGTGCTCGGCGGTCTGAGCGGGGCGCAGGATGGCTGGCCGGGGCGGGCTGTCGCTGTGAGCCCTCCCCGGATCTCCTTTGTGAGTTTCCTCAAGCCCTCCTGGGCGCGCTCGAGGGCGGAAGTGAGTTAGGAGTTGAGGTCCGGACTGATTGGACGTATTGTTGCTCGGCCCTAGGTAGTACCTCAAAAGTGGTTTCCCGGTGGTGCGATGTGGGAGTGGAATTTGATGTCGGGGGTCTGACCGACCGACTGGGCCTGGACCGATTACCCCGGCGGGACTTATGAGTCTCGCCTTGCCTCTTTCCGACGTTAGCGTCGGTTGTAAGAGGGGGTAGTCGAGCCAAAACCTCTTGAATTTGCTGGTTAGCTTTCGCCAGCTGACTCCTCAGCTGTGTATTTTCCATTTCCACCGCCGTGTAAAAATCTGGGTTCGGATTGGGCGGCCGGGGAGCCGAACTTCCAGTGTCATCTTGGCCTATTGGCTGCTTGCCCGGCTACTGCTGAACCTTAGGGTTCTGATCATCGGAAATGGCGGATGATGGGCCTCCTGCCCATCACGTTGGTCCGCCTCGTTACCATGTCTTGAGCGAGTGACTACCATGGTTGGGTATTTGCGATAGCACCAATCTAACAGCTCTCAATGAAAGCACCAAACTGTTGACGTGGTTCTTCGACAACAGATAATTAATAGAATAAAGAGCGGGATTAGTGCTAAATAATGAACTGTAATAGATGAGTGATCTCAAAGTAAAATGATAACACAAATACTTTTTTAGGTGGTTCAAAGGTTAAAATCCTTCTAGTCCACTAGCCAATATTATTGATATCTCTCTGATATTCTTTACAGGGTATTCCCTTACAAAATAGAATCCAACCCCTTGCAACTCCCAGGGTCTCCATATTTATAGGGAGAGGGCAACTGGGGGTTGGCAAGGGAGGTCATCTCGTGACCTTCTTACCCATCATGTCACTTCTGTGACATTCATGATTAATTCCTAAAACCTGACAATGAAGTGTGGTCTAATCAATAGGTAAGGGGGATAATGGGCCACACGGCCCAACCCAGTCGTGGGTGCCTGAACACGCACGTTTATGCTGCGTGTCCGAGAATTCAGGGATGGGTTAGACACGTGATGTCTGATATATGCACGTTTACATTGTGTGGTTGACTTTATAAGGGGTCAGAGGTGCCAACTCAAGCTCGCACCTCGAGCTTGATGTACTCTCAGCTCGTGGTGTCCATACTCCTGACCCGACTCTTAGTAATCTCATTAAGCCTTTGGTTACCTCGAGCTAAAGAGGTAGGACCTGGTAACATCAGCTCCGGGTACGTGACATCCACTTGGCTGATATAATTATATCATTTCTCAGCTCGCTAATAGCCCGTGGATATTTAGGGCGTACAATAATATTATAATATAAAAATAACTACATATAGATATATCTGAAACCTACAAATATTTGTAGGTGTGAGTGAAAAATGATTTAGTTTCAAGTTGGAATATATAAGTAGTATAGATTTCAGATGTAGTGTCGCTCTTGCAGTGGTGTGGTTCTATTATAGAGTAATTTATAATACTGCTGAAATAATTTAAGAATAATATTACACTAATGATGTTATACATACTCTAGAATGGAACTATACATGTATGTATATATATATATATGAAAAAGTTCTCAATGGGTATTACCCATACATGAGTACCTAGACAAATGTACAAATATGCTGACATGACATGTAGGTGACTTGGTACATCAAGTTACCAACAAGTAAAGATTCTTTTTTTTTCATAGATTCTTTTTTTGGCATTAATTTCGAAATTGCATTTTTTTTGTCATTACGAATGATGATTCCAACCAATAAGAGAGAAGCTCTTTTTTCAAGTTTTGATTTAATTTAAAATTTTAAAAATTAGGGTTTCATAATAAATGAACACTCATTTTTTAAACTCTCTATTCTTCTTCTTCTTCATTCAAAGTAAAAAAATAAACATAAAAAAATCATAATTGCACCATGATTTCGTGAGCATGTGAAGGAGAGAAAGAAGAAGAAAAGAATTGTAACGCCCTGGATAGCCAAGACCGTTACGCTGTGTATTTGTAAAGGTGCAGGACTTGCTAATCAAGTCATTAATTTGAAAACGTGTTGCTAAACATATAGGATCTAGAGTTAAAAAGGGGTTTTGGTCTTAAAAGGACTCATTCCATATAGTAAAACTGTAGTAACATGGGATCCCATACAAAAACGAAGTTAAAGCAAGTTTACAGACTCCCAAAAGTACATGAGGAACCACTAGCCATATTAAGGCAAAACAGACAGTCATCAGGTTCCACTCCTTGCCTAGACCTCAACCGTGGCGGCCAAGCACCTGGCTATGTACATTCCGCTCGCCAAGCTCTCCAGTCAGGGCTGATCTAACTTGCCCTTGCCTTTACCTGCACCACATAGCACCCGTGAGCCAAGGCCCAGCAAGAAAACATCATAGATAACTCAAACAATAGCAACAGACAAATAACTCAATAAGCACGTATACCCATCAAATTATTCACAACAGATACTCAGTATATACAAATACAAGATACATTTTATCACAAATGGTATTCACATCACATAATACTCAGGGTCGACGACTTAGGCCGCACCCTCTGTTTAACCCACTGACTCTGGCCTGCTTAAACCAAGCTCAGTGCATATTAAGCTGTCCTCGGATACCAGTGTCCGAGCCGCGCCTTGTACGCTAGTGAGACCCTTGGCACCCTTAGGCCGTTGGTTCACTAAATGGCTTGTTTGGCATAATACCATCTTTTCAAGCATCTACAAGAGGGAGCCCTTAGTCCCATCACATATAGTCAACCAGGTGCAGTTTTCTTACCTTTAGTCTATACCGTTATCGAATTACGAGCAACGCCCCTCAAGCACGATTCGTTCCCGAGCCTAAGATTTTATCACCTAGCCACAACCAAAGCATAGGGTTTCATAAATAATCAAATATAGGTTCCCAATTACAAAACTAACTCCCGGGACTCCTAATTCCACCAAGCACGGTGGTGAAACCAAATCCGAGCACCCAAGACCACTCTCCCATGCTTAAAACCCTCAAAATCCCAAGTGTGCAACCAAGGGCTGCGGCCCCCAAAGCCTAGTCGCGGCCCTTCCTCAAAACAGAGCCTATCCCCTCACTAAACCACACACGCGCCGCGGCCCTTGCCTTGGGCGCCGCTGCGCGCCCCCTTGGCCGAGCCCCCTTGGCTTCCTTGCATGCTAGGGCCGCAGCGCTCTAGAACAGAGCCACGACCCTCCCCTTTGAACCCAGATTTTTCACCATTCTAAAGCTCAAAACCTCAACTTAAACCATCCCAAAACTCCCCAACTCTTAACCAATTAATTCCCAACCTCTTTAACATGATCTAAACAGCATAACTCCCAAGAAAACACAGCCTAACACACTCCAATCTCTTCCTTTCAATTTCTGAAACCCAAATGCCAAAACACACACAAACCAGCCACTAAACTCAATCTAAAACCTCTAAACTTGGAGTTAGAACTCACCTTTGCTGTAGAACCGCTTCACCAAGCTGTAGCCAAGCTAGGTCCCCAAGTTCCCTTCTTTAATTCTGCCTTAAAACACCAAAGCTATATTGGTTTCAACACTTAACCAAAAATCCAACTAGAGCACAGAATTCAACCACAGAAAAGATGTTTAAATGCTTACCTTAATCCCTGTTCTAGTGCTTGACAAACCCCTGAGCTAGACCTTCAATTCCTCACCTCAAAACCCAGAATTCCAGCTTGTTTCCCCTTTGATTTCCTGCGTTTTCTTCCCTTGGTTTTCCCTTTTGTTTCCCTTAAGCGTGAGAGAGAGAGAGAACAGAGCCTAAATTAAGTCGGTTTATCTTTCTTCTAAAAGCTTCCTAAGGTCTATCTCACATGTTAAGTTAATCCCGAGGCTCGGGGTGCCGGAACCGTCCTCGAGGCCAAAATGGTAAAATCCCCCAATATTCCCGCCTAGACATTCTAACCTCAAATATATCTCCATATATTTATTTCCATGTCTCGATAACCCAAATCACTACCCGCTGTCTAAAAAATATCCTCGACTTCTCCAAAGTCATATCTTAAACCCCGTTGTGACTTTTCCCACTATCTGGCCCTAGAATCGTCTTGAGTCGTGCTCAGCGAACCTGTCCACATAATAATGTGGTTCTCAAACATATAACACAGATCATATTACCACATAATATATTCAATTATCACATAAACAGTATTAAACACATAAGTATTCATTAAATCACAATTATTCCAGTAATGCCCTCCTGGCGCACTAATCAAGGCCCTTAACCCTTATTAGCGAATTTGGGTCGTTACAAAAATCGTGTGGGAAAAAAAATAGAGGGGGAGAGAGAAAACGCATGGGAGTAGAGGGGAAGGGGATGAATAATAAAAGAAGTAGATCTAAGGATTTAGGATAAAGGGTTGGAAAGAAGAGACAAAAATATTATGACAACCCATTGTCTCCTAATCCAATCGGGTCCAAATTGCTTTAAGATCGCACTCATCGGTATAGATCTCATATGAAAAGTTTGGAGTCATCATCTTCAATGTTTGAAAGTAGAACTCGACGTTGTCTTCATAGTGAGTCTTATTGTTCTTTTTGTAAGGTAATATCTTCATATCTATATATGTGTCTATGATTGAGATCTCATTTTATGTTTATGTTAGAACACTTGGATTATTATTTTTCTAAAATCTTTTTTCTATTTAAAAGTTAGGAATATGAAAACTATGTATGTGTAGATGAGGTAGACCGTGATGTTCCTATCCCACCATGGAGTTTTGTCATACCTGATGAAGATGGTGATGCAATGACCATTAATATACCATCAGATGTAAACAAATGGAACCTTCAAACTCCAAACCATGTAAAATGTGTATGTATTATTTTTATTATTATTATTTTAATTATTTTTGGAATTTTATATTAGTTTATTTTTTAGAGGTTGGGGTGGCAAAAGTAAATGCTTTGCTCACAATGGTTGTTTGGTTTGCAAAATATTTTGGTTACAAAGATCTTTGAATCTAAAGATAGGTTAAATGGTTCAAATAATATTATTCATCAACTTCGTCATCGTCTGGTTGGTATATCTTAATTAATTTATTAATTTTACAGTATGAAACATTATTTGGTTGGTATATGTTTATCTAATTTTATTTATTGTTTTGTACAGCAACTATGTGAAACATCTCAAATATTTGAAGACCAAAATCAAGATATTATTGTTAGTAGTAATGTAATCAATAATTTTGGAGATTTGGAGTAGTAATTTGGTTTACTTTTGTAGTTTTATATTGTTGATCGAAATAAGTTTGTTCAATTTCCAATATAGCATTTTAAATATTATTTGGTGCATGTATATGTAATTTCCAATGAATTAATTGAAATATATTTTTTTGCAATATTTTTTTAATTTCTTTAACTTATTAAATTTTAATTTCAAAATTATTATTTCGAATTTGAGATTCTATTATTTAAATCTTATATTGGAAATCACAATTAATTAATGATTTTTTATGTACCCTAAAATAATGGATGAGTATTGATTTTTCTAACAATAAATGAACATCAAACCAAAAATAAGAAATAAAACTTTCCATATTACATTATAAAATACAAATTTAAAAAAAAAACTTTGATTTATGCCAAACTACTTTGATTATAGGTGAAATGAATCAATCCAACTCTTCATTTTTTCCCAAAAAAATGTTAACTTAATTAATTTCATTTATTCCATAAACTACAAAACAATATAACTTTTCAAATTTTCTATTATCAATAAATGAGCATTTATTGATAAGATTACATCATAACCAATAACTATTGATATTCTTTACCTTGAAAATAGGGAATTAATTGAAATTTTTTTTAAAGCATAAATTTCGGCGTGTTAATTAAAAAAAATTCGGCTAGCATTTAAAACTATTTTGAATTTTTAGAAGAAGCATCTCTTTGTATTCTCTTGGGAAAATCAAATTATGTTGTTGTGAAATTAGATATTTATTCATTAGTCATATATTGCCCAATAAGGAAATATATTCATTTAATATAATTTGTTATGTAATTTATAAAGTCCATTAATTTATAGATTTATTAATGGTAAATTGTTAATTATTAATTAAAATTTTAAATTGAAAACCGAAAATTAATAAACAATTTCAGCATTAATTATTTTTTTTTTAAAAACTGGACAATTTCACTCCAACAAAATTATTAACATTATTAATAAATAAATAATAATAAGATTTTATCTTAAGAACCAAAAAGAAATAAAAGTTTCTATTCATAACAAATCCTAATAAGAAAATGTCCATAAAATAAATTAAAACATAATAGAATAAAAATATTATAGTAAGACCTAAGGAAACACATAAAAACAATAAATTTAAAAAAAAAAAACAAAAAAAAAGAACACTTGAAGCACTTTAGAAATTGTCATCTTCTTCTCCTTCTCCTTCAAATATTTCTCCCACACCTCGTTCTTTTTCCCCTCTGCATCAAAATAGTTGGCCACTGATTCATGCAGAGTTTGCATCGCAAAGGTGCATCTTGTCATCTCTCGAACAAATTCATCCATGTTGTTCTTCAATTCAAGTAGATGACTGAAATTTTCATTAAATTTTTGGAACATAATATCGAAATATATTCCATTTGGATTGTACTCTAGTTGAGCATTAAGTGGATTCACATCTTTCTCATCACCACTAAACTTCTCAATCTTAATATTCTTCAATTGAGACTTTGCATCATTGTCAAACTTCTCAACATTGATATTCTTCAATGGAGAATTTACTTCATCATCTTTGGAATGAAAGGGTGAAGAGTTATCTTCATTATTTGAATAGGTTGAATCTGATATGTTGATGATAAACATGGTATTTGAATGTTTGTAAAACTTGAACTATTTTAAAAAAAAAAATAGCACAATCGGTTTAGGTTATATGGTAATATATTTATGGTGTGTGTTATGAAGAAACAATGCAACCTTTCACATTCTTAATAAAATATTTTGGATTCCTTTAAAATAAATAATAAAATATTATTGAAATAATAAATAATTAATATGTTGTAATTTCCCACTGTAAACACTAATCATGCATTCACATTAATTAAATATTATTTATATTTTATAAAAGACACCCATTAATTTTGGCCTTCTATTTTTTAATAACCAATTTCACAAATTAAATGCATTTAACAAAAAATGAAAATAAAATTCAAAACCAGAAAAAAATGATAACAATATTAAACAATGCCATTTAACACAAGAACCACACTTTCTTAATTTAACGAATAAATAATTAATATGTTGTTACTTCCCGAATGTAATCAATAATCATGTAGAAATATTTAATTTAATATTGTCTTTTTAAATCATTTATCAATTAATTTCGGCAACTACACATTTTTATAATTTAATATTAAAATTTTAATAAAAATCACCATTAATTTCAGCTACTATAATTTTAATTACAAATTTAACCAATTAAATGCATTAAAAATAAATAAATAATAACAATAATAATTTAAGCCATTTAATACAACTACCACAATTTTTTCATTTAATGAATTTAAAAAAATGAAATTAAATACAAATTTGATAAGGTAAAACTGTATAATTTTATTATTGGTAGATATTTAAAAATTTAATTAATTCTTATCCTAAACTAAAAAAAATCGAGAATTTAATAAAGCAACCAAATTATAGCATTGATTTCATTTTATTAATAATGGGAATTATTTTAATAATAAAAAACAAAATTAAAATAAAAAAACCCTTAATTGAAAATTTTAAAATTAAAATTTGTTTGTTGTTTCAAAATAAATATATATATTTGTATATTAGGGACATTATATTTGCACTCCAATAATATATAAAAACACCCTATTAATTAAACAAAAAATTAATTTTATATTCATTTCTAACACTTTTTCTCAATATTTTTTATTGACATTCTTTAATTTATTTTTTTTGTTAATTTCAAAAAGTTTATTTTATATTATTTTCATCATTATTTTTATAAATAATGTCTATTTTTTTTTAAGAAAAAGCCTCTTATTTTAACAAGTTTTTTTTATATATATATTTTCTTTTAATTGTATTTATTTAAATATTTAAAAAAATTATTATTTATATGTATTATTTAAAATATGAAAAAGGAAAAAAATTAGAAAAATGTAAGCACAAGTTGAAAAAAATATAGTGCACTGTATATTATTACATATAGTATAGGTTATCTCGGTGACTAGTTAACGTTGTAACAGCTCATCATGTAGTAATTAGGTCTGCTTAGTGCAATATCATATAGTAATATTTTTTTTGGGATCGGATCCCCTTCTAAATTCACTAATGTATCTTACTCAACATGACAACTATTTGAGTCTCTAGCAGTAGTATTGGTTTACTAGGGTACGTTGGAACGATTCATTATGTAATAATTAGGTCTGCTTAGTGCAATGTTATCTAGTAATAATTTTTCGGGATCAGAACCCCTTCTACATTCACTACTATATCTTAGTGCAATGTTATGTAGTAATATTTTTTTGGGATCGGATCCCCTTCTAAATTCACTATTCTATCTTACTGAGCATGACAACTATCTATGACTCTAACTGTAGTATTGTTTTACTAGGGTACGTTGGAACAGTTCATTATGTCATAATTAGGTCTGCTTAGTACAATGTTATCTAGTAATAATTTTTTGGGATCGGATCCCCTTCTAAATTCACTACTATATCTTAGTGCAATGTTATCTAGTAGTATTTTTTCGGGATCGGATCCCCTTCTAAATTCACTATTCTATCTTACTCAGCATGACAACTATATGAGACCTTAGCAGTAGTATTGGTTTATTAGGGTATGTTGGAACAATTCATTATGTCATAACTAGGTCTGCTTAGTGCAATGTTATCTAGTAATAATTTTTCAGGATCGGATCCCCTTCTAAATTCACTACTATATCTTAGTGCAATGTTATCTAGTAGTATTTTTTCGAGATCAGATCCCCTTCTAAATTCACTACTCTATCTTACTCAGCATGACAACTATATGAGACCCTAGCGGTAGTATTGGCTTATTAGGGTACGTTGGAATGATTCATTATGTCATCATTAGGTTTGCTTAGTGCAATGTTATTTAGTAATAATTTTTCGGGATCGAATCCCCTTCTAAATTCACTACTATATCTTAGTGCAATGTTATCTAGTAGTATTTTTTTCGGGATTGGATCCCCTTCTAAATTCACTACTCTATCTTACTCAGCATGACAACTATATGAGACCCTAGCGGTAGTATTGGTTTACTAGGGTACATTGGAACGGTTCATTATGTCATAATTAGGTCTGCTTAGTGCAATGTTATCTAGTAATAATTTTTAGGGATCCGATTCCCTTCTAAATTCACTACTATGTCTTAGTGCAATGTTATCTAGTAATATTTTTCCGAGATCGGATCCCCTTCTAAATTCACTACTCTACCTTACTCAGCATGAAAACTATCTGAGACTCTAGCTGTAGTATTGGTTTACTAGGGTACGTTGGTGTTTACCCAAAAATGGCTGCTGATGATGTGGTAAGGATTTCTCTTACTTGGTTGACGCGTGGCAGAGTCAAAACAAGGAGGTGTTGTTCGATGATCGACCAGCTACACATTGCTTCACCATACTTCACGATTAGATACGACTAGTCTGGTCGTATGATTCTGTTTATTTCCTTTAAATATTGTAATCTTATAATAATTATGTTGATTATTTCCTCTTTATTACCTTGATACACAGATATTAAGGAAAGTTAAAGCCCATTGACCCATATAACCCCCCTTGAGCTTATAAATATGCATGAAATAGCTCAAGGAAGGGACTTTTTGGCTTTTTTATATTTTTCCTGAATACTGAGAGAATGAGCATATAGTGCGATTATCCTCCAAATAGTTGTATTTCCCCTAAGGCTAGTGAAACTCAAGAACCCTAGTTCTTTGATCACGACATTGGGATTCAATATTAATAATAGCACTAAGTGGACGTAGGTCATTACCATTCATTGTGGTCGAACCACTATAAATCGTTTGTATCTATTCTTTACCATTAGATTACATTTTTAATCATTATCACATTTCTTGTCGTATTCTTGACTCCGTGTCGTTGGATAAATCAAGGGTCAACATTCTGGTGATTTAATTGAGAGATTGATCAAGAAGCCGTAAGAGAATCTAATGGCAAAGACATCTAAGAAAGCTAGAGCGGGCGCTGGCACTGCATTATCTCAACGTCCTCCTCCAAATGTGGCGGAGAATGAACCACATTTAGAGTTTGAAGAGGATGAGTTGGATACGGAAACACTGAGGACAACACTGGGGGTGTTGCAGGATGAGTTGGCCAATCTGAGGGCCAATCAGGAGAACGCAGCGGAGACAATGGTGCTGCAGCAGAGAGAAATTGAACGTCAGCACCAGGAGCTGAGTGAGCGACAGGCGGACATGGACCGTCGGCAAAGGGATGCCATGGCCGCTCTCGAAGCAGCCATTCAATTGGCTCGAGGACAAGCTACGCCGACCTCTCAGCCGGATTAGCCACCGAGCGCGCCACCACAGCAGGCTCCCAATCCCAATCCTCCACTCAAGCCAGCAAGCCCTAAGAGGCCGGAGCAGCCGCCTGTGGCTCAGGACGATGTCCCAATTCGGGATCCTGAGCAGTAGCCTCCATCCCAAGCTGGTCGAGGCAATCCCCTGTGCCAGAGGCAGAATAGGGCCAGGCAGCCACCCCGCAGTCCTAGATGCCCGGGGGATGAAGAGCCAAATCCACTGAGTAGAGGATAGTGTCCTTCTGCCAACATAAGGAACAATGAGTTAGGCTCTGCAGTCAGAGGCCCCCCACGGCATAATAATGCACGGGGACCCAACGACCAGCGCAGGCCTTCCCCTGATGCTTGGGAAATTCCAGCCCAAGGAGGAAATAGCGTGAACAGCCGGACATGCCGTAGTCTGCCCCAGTTTAGAGACGACTACGATTATAATGAAGCCGATTCTGGCAGAGGGAATGCCGGTCGGGAGAATGAGAGAAGAGGTGGAGGCAGGAGCCCCCCACCTTGAGAAAATAGGCCAACTAGCTATAACGCTGGGGGGAAACCCAGGCAGCATAACGTCTTTGATCAGCTAGGAGTTAGCGACCAGACACGCATGGATGATGATTTAAAGGACGTACTGAACGACCGTCGTGAGATGCACGATGAGTACGCTCCCCCGGCACTGGTCGCCCCAGCGATCCCAGAAGCGGTTTAGGCTCAGATTGATGCTCTGAACCAGGCAGTACAACAGCTGGTCGGGGGTCGAACGTCCCACATAGAATACGATTGGAGGAGGGGCACTCCGTTTGTGCAAAGGATTGTTGTGGCTGAAACCTCCAGTAAATTCAAGATGCCAACACTGCCAAACTTTGATGAGTACAGAGACCCAGTATTTCACGTCAACAAATTTGAGATACAAATGGATATACAAAAAGTTTCAAAAGATGCCTGCTGCAGGATATTCCCCGCGACACTATCTGACACTACCCAGGAGTGGTTCTTTAAGTTCCCTCCTGCTAGTATAGTATCTTGGGAGATGTTCGTGAAGGAATTTTACGGAAAATTCTATGCAGGTCGCGTACACCCCACAGAGGCTAACCAGCTGGTCGAGATACGCCAGAAGGAGGGAAAGCCCTTGAAGGAGTATGTCCAGCACTTTACGAGAGCAGCAGTTGGAGCCAAGACAGTGGGTGGCGAAGGCAAGATGATGGCCCTAATTGCTGGGGTTAGGCGCCATTCCCCCCTCTGGAGTAGCCTAAGAAAGAATTGGGTGAGAAGTACCCAAGAGTTTTTGGATCAAGGTGATCGATATATCAAGCTCGAGGACGCGATTGCCGATGAGGGGAAATCGCCAATGAAGGACAAGGGGCCAAAGGAAGAACCCGCCAAGGCTGCCAACGGGTCGGAGAACCCCAATGGCAACAGCAAGGGCAACGGGAATGACAATGGCAGGAATGGTGGAAAACGGGCGAACAATGAGCCGTCGACCTCTGACAATAAATGCCCCAAAGGCAATCGATATGAGCCAAGATTCACCAAATACACAGCCCTTATCGAAAGTCAAGCGGAAGTCTACCTGGCGGCCAGCTCTAACGTGCCTTATAAGCGATCCGCACCTATAAGGAAGGATATCTCTAAGAGAGATACGATGAAATTATGTTGTTTCCACAACGACTACGGGCACGACACTAATGAATGCAACCAATTGAATGATGAAATTGAGTTCCTGATTAGGTAGGGACATCTAAGGAGATATGTGCGAGCCGCAGGAGGGTCTCAGTGAGAGGCTCAAGGTGGCAACGAGCAGGCACCCGCACGCCAGTGCTCGCCACCTTTACAACCAGCTCATGTGGCAGTCACTTTGCTCACCATCTGCGGCAGCCCACACCTTGCAAGGGATAGTGGGAAGGAAAGGGAACGATATGCTCGAACCCTACGCCACGACCAGGACATCGGGATGATGAGTGTGGAGGATCGAGCACCAAAGAAGGCTCGAACAGAGGAGGAATTAATAACCTTCTCTGAAGACGATGCCCAGCATGTACGATTCCCACACTCCGATCTGCTGGTCGTGGACGTGCAAATTGCCAACATGATGGTGAAGAGGGTGTTGGTTGACACAAGAAGCTTGGTCAACATCCTATACAAGTCTTCACTGGAGATATTGAAGCTGTCCATCAAGGACCTGGAGCCATGCAACCAAACCATCTATGGTTTTTCCGGCGAAGGGCTCGCCTCAACTGGGTCGATTAGGCTTTCAGGTACTGCGCCTGCTAACAGGATGTTACTCACTACTTTCATAGTAGTTGATTGTTCTTCAGCATATAATGCCGTAATTTGAAGGCCAATTCTGGTTGACCTGCGAGCTGTCACTTCAATATGGCACCTTGCCATGAAATTCCCAACAGACACAGGGGTAGGATGCGTGTTGGGAAATTAGCGGGAAGCGAGGGAGTGCTACAACGCCTCGATAACTAAGGCGAAGAAAGGTGTATCAAGGGAAGTTCCCGGAAAAGAGTTGCAAATGGCAGTTGATGTACAAACCCAATCAGGTGATGATGTTAACAAATAGGGCGTTGCCCAAAGTGAGGATAGAGACTTAGATCCTCGCTTTGGGGATTATGATGAAGAGATAGGACCCATCGAGGACCTTGAAGAGGTCCAGCTCGATGAAGAAAATCCGACCAGGGTAGTGAAAGTCAGTAAAAACTTAGAGACAACAACAAAACAAGTACTGGTGGAATTTTTGAAGGAAAACCAAGAGGTCTTTTCCTGGTCTCACAAAGACATGGTTGGAATAGACCTTGTAGCCATTAGCCATGTCCTTAATATAGACAAAAGTTTTCCACCGGTACAACAAAAAAGGAGGCTGCTCGACAAAGATAGATCAAAGGCCTTGAAAGAAGAAGTCGAGAAGCTTAAGGAGAATGGATTCATCAGGGTAGCGTTCTATCCATCATGGGTCTCTAATCCCGTGCTAGTTCCTAAGCCGAATGGAAAATGGCGAACATGCGTGGATTTCACAAACCTTAATAAAGCCTGCCCTAAGGATTGTTTCCCACTCCCCAGGATCGACCAACTGGTCAATGCCACTGCAGGGAACGAGATTCACTCATTCATGGATGCATACTCTGGGTATAATCAGATTAGCATGCATCCTCCTAATGAGGATCACACTAGCTTTCGAACTGACACAGGGCTTTACTGTTACAAAGTAATGCCCTCCGGTTTGAAAAACGCTGGTGCGACTTACCAGCGACTGGTCAACCACATGTTTAGGGGGCTGATCGGCACAAACATGGAGGTCTATGTCGACGACATGCTAGTTAATTCGAAGAAGGAAGAAGGGCATATAGGGGATTTGCAAGAATGCTTCAACGTCTTGAACAAAGATCAGATGAAGCTAAATCCCCTCAAGTGCTCCTTCGGAGTAAGATCGGGGAAGTTCTTGGGATTTATAGTAAACTCGGGAGGAATTGAGGCCAACCCCGTGAATATCAAAGCCCTGGTCGATATGAAATCGCTAGCAAAGATCAAGGATGTTCAAAGTTTGACTGGAAGAATTGCTGGTCTGAGTAGATTTATTTCAAAATCGACGAACAAATGCGTCCCAATTTTTAATCTACTCAGAGGCAACAAGAAATTCAAATGGACAGAGGAGTGCAAGCAGGCTTTCCAAACATTGAAGACGCACATGTCGCAACCACCAGTCCTATCAAAGCCGATTGATAAAATAACTTTGTTCATCTACTTGGCGATCACAGAATACGCTGCTAGTGCTGTCTTAAGAAGAGAAGAAGAAGGCGTGCAGAAGGTTGTTTATTATGTAAGAAAAAGGCTAATTGGAGTGAAGCTACAGTATCCACCTATTGAAAAGTTAGCCTATTGCTTAATTTTAGCCTCTAGGAAGCTGCGGCCTTACTTTCAGGCTCACCCAGTTACGGTTTTGACCGACCAGCATCTATGACAAGTTCTGCAAAAGCCAGAAGTCGCAGGCAGATTATTGAAATGGGAGGTCGAACATGGGCAGTTCGATATCTCTTACTTGCCACGAGCAGCGATAAAAGGGCAAGCCCTAGCCGACTTCATCGCAGAGTTCACTGGATTTTTAGATAGCGAGCAACCTGGAGAGCCTGAAGAGCTTAAGCCTCAAAATCGAGCTCCCTCATGGAAGTTATTTACAGACGGCTCCTCTAATGAACATCACGCAGGAGCAGGTGTGATTCTGATAACGCCTGAGGGGCATCGATTTCACTGCGCAATCAGGTTTGACTTCACTGCTTCTAGCAACGAGGCTGAGTATGAAGCATTGCTCGTTGGGATACGATTGGCCAGGGACATGAACATAAAGGCACTTGATATCTACAGTGACTCTCAGCTGGTGGTAAATCAAGTCAGGGGAGAGTACCAGGCCCGTGGCTTAAAGATGGTCGCTTACTTAAAAAAATCGAAGGATCTATTAGCATAGTTTAACAAGTACACCCTTCAGCAAGTGCCTCGCGACCAGAATTGAAACGTTGATGCTTTGGCCAAATTAGAAAGTGCAAAGGATGCTGACACTCTGAACATAGTACATGTTGAACGGCTGTATGTGCCAAGCATCCAAACAGAGGAGACTACTTTGGTGATCCAGATGGCAGATACATGGATGGCATCATACATCGAGTATCTGACACAAGGCATGTTACCAACGGACAGAAACAAAGCCAGGACCCTTCAGCAATAGGCCACTAGGTATATCCTGGTCGATGGAATCTTGTACCGAAGGGGATACTCAATGCCACTCCTCATATGTATTTCGAAAGAGAAGGCCAAAGAATTGATGAAAGAGGTACACGGAGGCTTCTGTGGGGACCATGCTGGGGGCAAAGCTTATCAAAAAAGATCCTGAGGCAAGGGTACTTCTGGGCAACAATGAATGAAGACTCGATGGAATTTGTGCGAAGGTGCAACAAGTGCCAGAGGTTCTCCAAAATCCCACGAGCAGCCCCTAATGAGCTGAAACAGATGTAAAGTTCTTGGCCGTTCGTAGTCTTGGGTATAGACTTGATTGGATCTCTACCCACAGGAAATGGCGGTGTCAAGTATGTTGTGGTTGCGGTCGATTACTTCACTAAATAGGCCGAAGCCGAGCCACTCACAACCATAACGACCAAGAAAGTGCTGGATTTTGTGGTCAAAAACATCATATGTCGCTATGGATTTCCGAGGAAAATCATCTCAGACAACGACACACAGTTTGATAGTGATCTGTTCACGGATTTTTGCAAACGACATGGAATTATCAAGAGATTTTCTTCAATCGCTCATCCCCAAGCAAATGGACAAGTCAAAGCAGTCAATAAAACGCTTAAGGATACTCTGAAGAAAAGACTTGAAGTAGCTAAGGGGGCATGGCCAGAGCAATTGCCTGAACTCCTTTGGTTGTATAGAACTTCCTACCGAACAGCAACAGGCCATACCCTATTTTCCTTGGCTTATGGGTACGAGGCTATGTTGCCTGTTGAATTAGATCTGCCGTCACATCGCAGAATAACGTACGATCAAGGCTCTAATAGCCAACTATTAATGGAATCCCTGGATTTAATCTATCAGAAGCATGAACTAGCCCAACTCCGAGTAGCTGCTTACTAGCAAAAAGTCGTCTGAAATTACAATTCTAAAGTGCGTGAAAGGAAATTCAATGTCAGTGATCTAGTACTTCGAAGAGTTTTCCTAAACACCTGCGACCAGGCTGCTGGAGTACTCAAACCTAATTGGGAAGGACCATACCAGATTGAAGAAGTCCTCCATCAAGGCACCTATAAACTTGCTCGCTTAAATGGAGATCTCATTCCTCGCTATTGGAATGGAGAACACCTGCGCAAGTACTACCAATAAACAATTCTTCTTAAATAATTGGCCTGTATTACTTTTACTTTTTACAAGTTGTGAAAAAGGCTTGGTCATTTTATGTGACTAATCACTTATAAATGTAAGATCTTATTGATCACTCGTACAGACACGTTTTGTCCATTTATTATGAGAAATATAAGGGACTGTGCGCAGCCAGTCATTCTTGCCAATTATCGTATTTATTACAAGTATTTGCTCATTACGTGTGTTGTTTTGCTGTATTATCGTTTTAATTCCTTTGCTCCAAGCAGTAATGTTCGAACAGGTTATGGTCAAGGCAAGTGACCATGGACCGAAAGCTCCTTAATCACTTGGGGGGCATATAAGGCATCTAGTAAGCAAAGCATATCAAAAGGTATGTAAACACATGAGCAAAATAAGTGAAAGCATGCTAAGGTACTTAGAGTATTTTTTAAAATTTTGTATTTTGTTAAACCAAACCAAAGTACTATGCTAGGTTCGGTCATGCGAACAGATGTTATGATAAAATGCAAATATTATAATATCTAGAGGAATTCCTTTACACCGCGAGCAGTCGCTGCTCGGATGTAATTGTTTGTTAAAAGTAAAAGCTGCCCATGCAGCAATAAAATTTTATAATTAAAACAGTAATTGTCTTTACATCACGGCCAGCAGGTCGTGTAGCCAAAAGATAGAAAGAAAAAAGGAAAAAAGACTACGAGGCTGGAGGGTCTTGAGGAGCATCCTGGTCGATAGCAGCGCCAACTTCATTGTCATCACCATCTATCCCCGTTGCCAGGGAAATCTCTCAGGAAGCAGGAATTCTAACCATTTCTTCTTCCTCCAGGCGAATGGCGCACTGGGACATTAGAGTCCGTCTCAAGCGCTTAGACAGGTAGCTGAAGTTGGCCTTCCGGTTGTGCTTCCAAAACTCATAGAAGCAAAGGTGGGTGGCTTCCTTGTACTTCTCCAAGTTTTTGGCTTTAGTTTCCTCAAGCTCCTTCACGCGCCTTTCAAGCTCCTCCGTCTCCTGCCTGCTCGCAATCAGATCGAGCTCAAGCTTTTTAGATTGTTGGTAATTGAGTTTGGCGCTTTCCCTTAATTTTTCTTTATCTTCTTTGGCTTTCTTCAGGGCGTCTCGACTTTCCAACAGCTCCTCGGTCAGCGTGCCTTGTTGCTCGAGCAGTTCATCATTTAGCTTGGTCAGCTCCGCATTTTTCTCGAGCAGTTCACCGTTCTACTTGGCTAGCTCAGTGTTCTTCTCGAGCAGGTCAGCATTTTTCCCCTCAAGCGCTTTCATGGCCTCAGCGAGCCTGGTGTCAAAGTTTTTGGTCTGGGACACCATTGCACCCGCACAGTGCTAGCCAGTAGTCATGGTTAGCAATCCCTACAACCAGATGAAAAGAATAAGGCGATGGCAGAAAATCAAAAGTAAATTACTTAGCAACAAAAAGCAACTTACACTGATTATCTCATTCAGCCTTCGATTTAGTATTTGGGAAATCTCCATGGAGATGGTGCCATCGATGGCCTCTTGACTTCGTTTGTGTTTGGAGAGCTTGTATATTCTCTCCCTGGCTGAACTGACCATGATGCTGGACAGGGAGCCTTCGGGCTGAGTGCGGTGTGTCTGGTTAGAAGGCACCGGAGGAGTGGGATGCTGATCGACCAGTGCTGGAGCAGTGGAATGCTGGTTAGCCGGCGGCGTTGAGGCCGACTAGTCGAGTGGAGATGGAGGTGGCGTGTTTTCCTTCGAAGGAACAGCTTCTGAAGGACCCTCGATCCGGGCCTTTTTTGAGGCGGTTTTGATGCTCTCTCCCCGAGTCCTCTTGGTGTCTTTCTTCCTACTCAAGGAAGCAGCAGCGGCCTTGTAATGTTTGAATACGTCTTCAGACGACATATCTGCACAAAAGGAAACAATACGAGCAGTGAGACAAGATATATAGATGGAACTAAAAAAGAAAGTAAGGAGATTATAAGTAAAGTACCTGTGCAACAACTACTGGTCTCTACATTACTTACTGAACTACTTACTGCCTGGAAGAAATATGAATTTAAGTTTGGAGTATACTTAAAGTTGTCGTCCCCATCAAATAAGTGATAGGGAAAACTATCTAAGAATGAGAAAAAGTATCGTTCTCATACGAAGACTCGTCGATGGGGGCAGAGGGTTCGGTAGCTATCTTTTTTCCCTTTCTCAGTGGAGCTGGGGGAGCAGCAGCTCTCGGGGTGCAGAAGGGTTCCTTGATTGTCACTCCAGTCGTCCTCCTCCTTTGAGGTTGCGACACATCTAGGTGCTGCTCGGGAATCTCCTCGCTGATGGCACTCCCCGCTGTTGACTCCCTCACATCCTGGTGAGGTGCCAAAAGCCCAACCAGCCTCAGGATAGCCTCTGTGACCATATGTTTGACGCTCTTCTCTACGTCAGTCATGCTGGCCAAGAGTGCTGATCGGACTTCCATGTCAGGAGTGGGAGCCGGTCGCAGCCATGGGCCTGAAAGGCACTAAAAATCTAAGGAAAATGCAGGAAGAATTAAAGAAAAATAAACGATCAGGGGAGTTAAAATAGTACCTCCTTAGGTGAAGGCCAGATTGTTGGCAACCATGTCCGTAGTGAGAAAGCACTCCAGATGGTACTTCCCCACATTGGATATAAAGGTTGTATCACTCAGGAAAGTGCGGGATGTTTCCTGGTGACAAAAGTCGAAGAATCCCGTGTTTTCTTGATTGGGGTTGGATTTTAGGTCGAACAGATAGGTGACCTCGTGTGGTGTGAGGACAGGCCATTTCTTATGGCGATAAAGGATATAGAATGCAGAGAGCATTCTATACCCGTTTAGGGTTATTTGGAAAACAGCGACCCCAAAGTAGTTGGCCACTCCTTGGAAAAAAGGATGGAAAGGCAGGATCGCTTCTGCCTCAATGTGATATCTCGACCAGGCGCTATAGGAGCCTCCAGGCAGATTCGCCCGTTGATCTCTGGTAAGTTGGACTAGGGTCACCCCAGGAAGTCTGTATTTTTTAATGTAATTGGAAATCATCCTAACCGTTACTCGGCTAGGAGGGGCAACATACCATTCAACATCTGGTTGAATGGCATTTCAAAGTTGGGCTTGAGTTTGGATAGTAGGGTCGGGGGTGTTTTCTTCCTGACCACTGGTCGAAGGAGTTTCAGCCCGAGGAGCAGGCTAATTTAAAGGGGAAGCGAATGGTTTCCTTTTCTGGGCTTTGGATTTTACTCGACCCATATTTTGAGGTGGGGTTGATGGAGTGTTTGGGGTGACGCGAGAAAAGGGAATTTCTGGTATCAACAACGATGATTACTCCTCGTCTTCAAGTAATTGGGCCATCAATTCGTCATCGATAGGCCTCTCACCTCCCCACGGATCTTGCATGAAAAGATGTGAATAGAAAAGGGGGAGATGAGAATTTAAGGCCTAAAACCTTGTGTTTAAAAGTTGGAATAACGCTGCTCGTTTATAAAAGCTAAGCTTTTATACGACCAGCAGCATTCTGATAAAAACACTGTATTTCAAGTGAATAGTTTGGAAAATAGATTAAAAAACATAAGTGAAATTTTTTCCAAGAAAAACTCTTCGACTCTGAAAGGGCGGGAAAAATCCAATTTTTCAGCTAGCTTAAAAATCGAATTTTTACTTCGATTTTACGCCCTAAATCTACAATCTTAACTTCCAAACTGACTCCTATCACCTATAAAACATTATTTCACTACCCTATCAAATATCGATCAATATACCCACTTACCCCAAAACAACTTCAACCAAGAACATTCAAAAGCTTAGAGATAAAATAGATATAAGAAGGTTTTGCATGGCATCCCAAATGACAGAAAGATTCGGGGAACTTACTTGGATGAAAGTTAGAGTATGAACATGAACGTTTTGAAGGTCTGAGCGAAAGTTCCTTAGGTTAGCGATGAAAGCTTCTGGGTTATCTGAGCTCTGAAGGTCGAAGTTCCTTAAAGATCTTGAAGAAGAGAAGGCGAGTGAAAGGTAAAAAGTAAAAATGTGATTTTGGGGTATTATTTATAGTGATCATGGCGCCGTAAAAGAGGTAATCATGGAATTACTTCTTTCAAAGTATGATTGGAAGATATTTAAAAATTTAATTAATTTTTCTTAAAATCCAAATAAATTTTGAGAATTTAATGAAACAACCAAAATATAATATTAATTTCAATTTATTAATAAAAAATAAATTAAAAAAATTTCGGTTACCTTTCTTAAATCTAAAAAAAAAATCATGTTAATGGAAAGTAAGATTGGTAGCTTATCCATCTCACCAAGTGACCACTATTTATCTGCCCTATGTTTTTATCATGTAACATATTTCAACCACTGTTATTAATTGTACCTATAATATTTTTTTTTTTAAAACACAACAACTTCATTGATGTCTTTAATTCTCTCTATTTTATTTGAACACACAAGTTGTTTCTATATATTTTATAGATCTTCTCCATTTATAGTCTCTACATATCTCATCTTTTGCTTATAGTTATAACAGAAAGTAACCATTCTAGTCCCGGATTATGGCTCCTCCCGAAGTTCTAGGTGATCCATACTACAAAATAGTAACAGGTCATATTGATAACACCATCAGACTAGGTGAAGGTACCTTGTTACCTTGCACACACACATATAATGTATTGTTCAGTGGCTACAAACTAGTAAATTTTGTCCAATATGTCGATTTGAGATAGTTTAAAAAAAATCATTTTTATATTTGTTACACAAATTTCAGCATGTATTAAATCCTATTATATACTAATAATCCAAATTTTATTAACAACTTTTAACTATAATTTCGAAAATGTGGGAACATTTGAATTTCAATATTCATAGAACAAAACATCGCATGTTTAATTAGAAAGACTTATTCATTTGAAAGATGCATATTCATCTTCCCAATAAAATAATAAAAATAAATATAATAGTTATATATTTATAAATGAATTAATCCACATTTATTCTATCAACACAACTTTATCTACAATTATTAAATGATAGGTTCACATTAAAAGGCAATGGTTAATAGAACCTATACATATTTTCGAAATACCCTATTTTAATGCAAAAAAAAATTTCCAATAATATTTTGAAATTTATAATGGATGTAAAATGTTCACTTCTCATATTAATTTATGATATTCTCTATTTTTTTATTAATTTTTAAGTATTATTATCTAAATCCTATTATCATTATCATGTTTAAATATAATATAATATAATACTTTCAAATTTTCAACCACCCCACTAATGATATTAAATGCACATCTTCATATTCAAATACTCTAACCAACTATCTATATCCTAGCATTAAATAAAAAAAATATTAATATTGTACAATTGTGGTTATCTAAACCCTAATTTCAAAAATTGTAATGAAAATTTTAAAAATTTTAAAAATTATATTATTATACATTAATTAGGGTTTACACTAATTACTATTTTGAACAATTAATTATTGAATATATATTAAATGCACATCTTCATATTCAAAGACTCTAACCAACTATCTATATCCTAGCATTAAATAAAAAAAATTAATATTGCACAATTGTGGTTATCTAAACCCTAATTTCGAAAATTATAATGAAAATTACGAAATATTATTGGATTTATACATATTTTCAAATTTTCAAAATTATATTAAATGTTATTATAATTTCAAAATTTGTAAGTATCAACTTTTCAACCCCCCACTAATTACATTAATTAATGCTATTATAATTTTGAAATTTATAAGCATCAACTTTTCAACCACCCCACTAATAATATTAAATGCTATTATAATTTCTAAAAATTTAAGTGTAGTTCTATTGGTTAAACATTCTGGTGATTCTTAATTACAAAGCAAATATTCATAGAACCTACACATATTTTCGAAATTACCTGTTATTATGCCAAAAATTATATATAATTATTAAAATTACAACTTTTCAACTTCACATCAAAACACAATGGTTTCAAAAATGATTTAGTATTTTTAAAAAAAAAATTATAACAATTATATTATTATACATTAATTAGGGTTTACACTAATTACTATTTTGAACAATTAATTATTGAATATATGTTAAATATTCAATGCACATCTTCATATTCAAAGACTCTAACCAACTATCTATATCCTAGCATTAAATAAAAAAAATTAATATTGCACAATTGTGGTTATGTAAACCCTCATTTCGAAAATTATAATGAAAATTTTGAAATATTATTAGATTTATACATATTTTCAAAATTATATTAAATGCTATTATAATTTCGAAATTTATAAGTATCAACTTTTCAACCACCCCACTAATTATATTAATTAATGCTATTATAATTTCGAAATTTATAAGCATCAATTTTTCAACCACCCCACTAATTATATTAAATGCTATTAAATTTCTAAAAATTTAAGTGTAGTTCTATTGGTTAAACATTCTGGTGATTCTTAATTACAAAGCAAAAGTTCATAGAACCTACACATATTTTCGAAATTACCTATTATAATGCCAACAATTATATATAATTATTAAAATTACAACTTTTCAACTTCCCATCAAAACACAATGGTTTCAAAAAAGATTTAGTATTTTTTTAAAATTATAACAATTATATTACTATACATTAATTAGGGTTTACACTAATTACTATTTTGAATAATTAATTATTGAATATATGTTAAATATTAAATGCACATCTTCATATTCAATGACTCTAACCAACTATCTATATCCTAGTATTAAATAAAAAAAATTAATATTGCACAATTCTGGTTATCTAAACCCTAATTTCGAAAATTATAATGAAAATTTCGAAATATTATTGGATTTATACATGTTTTCAAAATTGCAAAATTATATTAAATGCTATTATAATTTCGAAATTATTAAGTAATAACTTGTCAACCACCCCACTAATTATATTAATTAATGTTATTATAATTTAAAACTTTTTAAGCATTAACTTTTCAATCAACACACTATTTATATTAATTAATGCGATTTTAATAATATAATCAGTTTAAATATAAAAAAATATTGAATAATGCTACACACTATTCGAAAAAAATGAGAAGGAATAGGCAGGAGAAATGACTAGTTACGAAAATGGTCTGGAAGCTGAACAAAAAGATACAAAATCCTTATCTTCTGAACATGAAGTAGACCTTGCTGGGGGAACATGTTTGGAAGAGACAAATGATGAAGATGTACCAGAAGACAATGTTGAATGTGACATTAACGAAGAATGGACTGAACCTGATATTGCGCAATGGAGAAGCTTGCTTCAATATTTGGATTTTGACAAAGAACCAGAACATATACAGTTTTCGGACTTCGAAGGGAAGGAGTTTGTAAGTATTGAACAAGCAGAATCTTTTTATTTTTTGTATGTGAAAATGATGGGGTTTAGTGTTAGAAAAAAACTGAAGAGGGAGGACAAAGAATGTATTTTACACATTAGAAGTTGGGTGTGTTCAAACGAAGTTATTAGAGAACAAAAATATTGTAATCTTGATAATAGGTGTAAAGAAGCTTGTGCTCTAACAAGAACGGGTTGTAATGCAAAGTTTAGAATAAATTTAATTAGGGAAACTAATCGTTGGATTACTAAGTGTTTTAATAACCACCACAACCATAAGTTTGCCTTCTTCCATGAAAAACCATTTCTTAGATCTAATAGAATATTTAGGGACGAGATGAGGGAACAAGTTATGTCAATGAAGAGAGCCGGAATTAAGACATCCCAAATTTGGAATTACATGGTAGAAGTTCATGATGGTTGGGAAAATGTGGGATGTATCAAAGATGACTTGTACAAGGGAATTTGTAAAAAATATTCAACTTGGGATGATTGTGACACGTCCACAGCAATGGGTTATCTCGAAGCAAAAAAAGGGCCGGACAACATGTTTTTCTACAAGTATGATGTAGATAAAGAAAATAGATTGACAAATTTATTCAGGTCTGACGGGACTTCCCAGGTTGATTGCCAATTATTTGGTGATTGTTTGGCTTTCGATTCTACTTACAAAATCAATAGGTATTTTTAATTTTTTTTACCTTATATCGATTTCTTAGTAAAATTTCAAATATCATATTAATTTTTTGTTCAACAGGTACGGAAAGCCATTAGTAATACTACTTGGGTCTAATAATCATGACAAAACGTGTGTGTTTGGAGCTGCACTTCTTGATAATGAGACTTCGACCACATATGATTGGGTATTGGAAACATTTTTAGAGTGCATGGGTCGTAAGATGCCTTCAACAGTTTTGACGGACGGTTGCCAAGCAATGAACAAAGCACAAGATAATATTATGCCCGGTGTTCCACATCATATTAGCTCGTGGCACATACTCAAAAATGCAATGCACCATGTACACAATATAGCATTCCATCAAGAATTGAAATTTTTTATTTTCAGGTAATACATTAAATGGTGTTTTATCTTATTCTCTCAATTATAATATGAAAACATTTATATTTTTCTTTTTTTTTCTTCAAAAATATAGGTATTGCAAGGAGGAAGAATGGGAGGATAATTGGAAAGTGACTGTGAATAAATATAGATTGACAGGAAATGCATGGGTGGAAGCACAATATCGCATAAGAAAGCAGTGGGCATATACTTTTCTTCGTGGTATTTATTTTGGTGGAGCTACTGCTACCGGTAGATGTGAATCTATGAATGCATTCTTGAAAAGAGATTTGCAAAATGAAATACCGTTGTGGATGTTTATACGACACTTTGACCATGCTTTATCTATGTTACATTACAACGAGATGAAAGAACACTACAAAACTAATTTGACTGAACCAGTTTTGAACCAGACAACTATGCCGTGTGTAGAGGATGGAATTTCTTCAATTTTCACAAGGGAAATTTTTACAAGGATAAGAAAGGAGATATTGCATGGCGATAATTATATTGTCCTGAAGGATGATAAGACACCAGATTACACTCTTTGTTTGGTCCAAAAATATATTGGTTCTGGATTAAAGTGCAAAGTTTTAATCTCCAACGATGGGGATGATGTGCGATGTGATTGCTATTCTCTTGAGATAAAAGGAATTCCATGTAGACATATTTTTCTTTCACTGAAGAATTTTGAGAAAAGAAGTTTGCCAATTTGTTTGGTAAATAGATGTTGGCTAAAAGATGCTAAAGAAGTTCAACTGTTGACTCAAGGTAATGAAAGAAAGTGTCCTCATCCTGAAGTTATTGAAAATTCTAGGTACGGTGGTGTAACCACACAAACTACTATCACGTCGTACCTTGCTACAAGATCGCGAGAAGCATTTCAAAAGGCTCTGAAAGTTATATCAGAGTTGAATGCAGAATTGGAAAAAATGCCACCAGATGAAGAGTTAAAAAATCCTCAAAATGATGGAGTATTTCCTAATAATATTATGGACTCTCAGATTAAAAAAACAAAAGGCAGACCAACTACAGCCAGTTTGTCGAAATCATTCTCTGGAGGTGCAAAGAAGAGAAAACAAAAAAAATCGCTATTACATTGCAAGTATTGTGGTGAGGTTGGACATGATTCAAGGAATTGCCCTATGCAGCCAAAGTCAACTACCAAGAAAAATGGTCATTCGAATAAGAAGAAGAAAAAAATCAATCCATGATTAGTGATGTCTTTTGCATAATTGTTTATAAACACTTTTTATATTGTAGTTTTAATTTCAACTACAAAAAATTAGGGCTAATTGTTGTTTTTTTTTAAAAAAAAAAACTATATTTTAAATATGGTATTGAGATTTGGGAAAGTTAATTCATTTTCATAATTAAGGTTTAAAGTCATTATATCTTATTTATATATTATATCATTAATTTCGGCTACAAAATTATACGGCTAATTTTTTTTTTTTCAAATATTATAAATATGGTATTGAGGGTTGGAAAAGTTAATTCATTTGCATAATTAGGGTTTAAAGTCATTATATTTTTTTATAATTAATTTCGGCTACAAAAAAATAGGGCTAATTATTTTTTTTTCAAATATTATAAATATGGTATTGAGAATTGGAAAAGTTAATTCATTTGCATAATTAACATTTAAAGTCATTATATTTTTTTATAATTAATTTCGGCTACAAAGAAATAGGGCTAATTATTATTTTTTTTATATAAAAAAGTAGTTTAAATATAGTTTTGAGAATTGTGAAAATTTAATTAATTTGCATAATTAGGGTCTACACTAATAATTAGTTTAAACAATTAAATATTGAATATATGTTAAATATTAAATGCACATCTTCATATTCAAAGACAATAACTAACTATATAAATCCTAATTTCAAAAATTATAATTAGATATGTAAAATTTATACATATCTAAACCCTAATTTCGGCTATGCCAATTGTGGTTTACAATTAATATTGAAATTTTTGAAGAATAAAAAAAAAAAAAATTGCACATCTTAAATATGGTATTGAGAAGTGGGAATTGTTAATGCACCTCTTCAAATTGAAAGATTCAAAGACTATCTATATCTTAGTGTGGATGCTCAAATTCCACCAAGGGGAAATATGGAGGTCGACCCTCATTAGCCTCAGACAGTTCAAGCAACCCGATATTTTTCCCTCAACCCATGTCTCATAGGAGATCCGAGGAGTCACGCGAGGCTCCTCCGCGTGCCTCGCGCGAAGCCCCCGCCTCGCTCCATGGTGCGCCCACGGGAGCCCCGCCTCGCTCCGTGGCACACCCACGCGAGTCCGCCGCCTCGCTCCACGGTGCGCCCACGCGAGCCCCGCCTCACTCCGCAGCACGCCCACACGAGGCCCCTGCCTCGCTCCACGGTGCGCCCACGCGAGCCCCGCCCCGCTCCGCGGCACGCCCACGCGAGCCCCGCCTCGCTCCGCGGCACGCCCACGCGAGGTCCCCGCCTCGCTCCACGGTGTGCCCACGCGAGCCCCGCCTCGCTCTGCGGAACGCCCACGTGAGGTCCCCGCCACGCTCCACGGTGCGCCCATGCGACCCCCGCCTCGCTCCGCGGCGCGCCCACGCGAAGGCCCCGCCTCGCTCCACGGCACACCCACGCGAGGCGCCCGTCTCGCTCGACAGCACGCCAACAGGTCAGCCGCGCCAGGGGGACGTGAGGTTGACACCATGCCCTCGTCACGCCCGCGCACCCGCCGCGCCAAGGGCTCACGAGGCCAGCGCCTCGCCCGAGTACAAGCAGCACCAGGGGCTCATGAGAGACACCCCCACCGTATGAAGGGGAATGACCAAGTATGATTCAGAAAGGTCATGCTAGTGTAATCTTGTACAGGGTACGACTTTTAGGACCCCGTACGCCTGACCATAGACCTCATGTTAGATAAGCGGTTGGAGCACTACGAGAGAGGACATGGCCTGCATGCTCCCAACCAGATGCCAGAGCCGACACCACTACCACCTGCACCACTCCTCTAACATTCGTACGGTCAAGTAGTGGAGACATCCTCCTGGCACCTGTCCCAGTATTGGTTACAAGACCACTACCTCTGAAACCATTCTCCTGACAGTGTACTTATGTACTACCTGGTCCCCTGGACCATAGTGTATCTAGGGCCATTAGAGCCCACTATAAAAGGAACCACACTTCCACATGGGAAGGGGTTGGAAAATTTACTGTAGCAAGTGCACCATAGTGAATGAAAACTAATTTCACCATTGTTCCTCTGCAATTGTTGTTGGTGTTGATACTTAGATTCCTTAAGCTTTTCTTTTGATAATCTTTACTTTGCCATTTTTCTAACTTAACTTAGTTGACGAGTTCTCACCATCAACAGTTTGGCGCCATCTGTGGGAACCTAAGTACCAAGCTACTGTTCTACCATTACTTCCAGCAAGAAGAAATGTCGAGACGTTCAAAGCGACTCAGGGAGCCACGAGAGGTGGAGGTCCACCTTAACGAAGTCTAGCTGAAGGCCTCCATGATGGATCCTCCTCCACCCAGAGATGTGGAGCCCCCAAGGGACCCTGAGGTTCACGAGGGTCGTAAAGAGGCCTCGTCACCGGCCGTCCCGCCCGGAGGGAGTCCTCCAAGGGCACCACCGGGAAATGCCAATGAATTCCCGCTCCCTAAACTGCCACAAGTACCGAACTCCGACCGGCAGGACCCGGGCCCCTCAACGCGTAGACATGATAAGCATCCCCGGGTCCATTCCGTGAGCTCGAGTTCTAAATCTCAGTTCTATGAAGAAGAAATACGTGAGCTGCATCGTAAGAAAAAAAGGTTGAAGACCACCCTAGAGAATATGCAAGAGGTACTGAATGGCCTATTGCAAGGTAAGTCGAGCGTGACCTTGCCCAAGAGAAAAGAGAAAGGTCGGGAAGGGGCAGAGACCACCGTACCAGTAGACGATGGGAGGACTCGACACTCCACCAGTAACACCCCCCTAACAAAGCAACGCGAACATCCTCAACCACCGAAGCAGGCCCAGAAACCAGAGCCGAGGACCAATGCTGCCCCTTGCAACGAGGACGAGGTCACCTCTAAGAGAGCACCCTCAGATTTACGGGAGGAGCTCAACAAAAAGAGGGCGGGTAAAGGGACCACGCCCCCTATGGCGCCTCGAGAGGGCAAAGGAAAGGCAGATCTTAATCTGTCCGCTTTAAGGGACTCCCTAAGCAAGAGGAGGCAGGACCTGGACACAGAAATGAGGAGCCTGCGAAGCAAGATCGTCACCGCCTCTGGCAGTCAGGCTTTTGAGGAAGAGTTTGACCATGAGTCACCCTTCGTGAGGGAGATCCAGGCCATCTGGCTCCCTGCCAACTTTAAGGAACCCAATATGACCCCCTACGAAGGAAGCACAGATCTAAAGTACCATCTGAACGCATTTAACGACCTGATGAAACTGAGGGGAATTGGTAGCCGAGCCAGATGCCACTGCTTCGCCGTCACATTGAAAGGACCCGCATACAAATGGTTCAAAAGATTAAGGTCGGGGTCCATCAGGTCCTGGTAGCAGTTTTTTGATGAATTCCTCCAACAGCACCACGCAGTGTGGGACTACACGATGCCAGGCACCAACCTGGCCAACGTGAAGCAGGGAGAAAAGGAGAGCCTGAAGAGCTACATTCACGGGTTCAACATGGAGGCCGCAAAAGTGGGGAGCCTGACCCGCCGAGAGTTAAAAATGACCATTAGAGCCGGAGTGCGCCCAGGAAGCAAATTGTGGGACAACATGCTGAAGAGGGAAGTCACCGACTTAGATGACTTCTACGAGAGGGCGCAGAAGTACATTCGTGTGGAGGATGGCCGCGCAAACCTAAAGGCAGGAAAGAAGGAGTCCAACGCGAAGCCCTTAGCTAACGACGGGTCGAATGTAGCAAAGAAGAAAATGGCATATGATGGGTCGAGGGATGATCAACAGAGAAAGACCAAACGGGGGAGTGATCATAGGCAAGCGGCTTACACTTACTATAAGAACCTTATAGATACCAGGGAGCATATTTACCTCACCAATGAAGATCAAGTTCCCTTCAAGAAGCCCCCACCAATGAGAAAGGACCGGTCCAAAAGGGATCCTTGTAGATACTGCCAGTACCACAAGGATATCGGTCACACCACAGCGGAGTGTATCCATTTGAAGGAGGAAATTGAGGAGCTCATCCACAGGGGGCATCTAGGCCGTTATGTCAGGAGAGAAAGGCCAAAGCTAGAGGACAAGCCTGCGATACCCCAGACGCAAGGGCGAGCCCCAGAAATACAGGGAGAAGTTCGAACCATATTCGGAGGTCCAGGGTTTGGGGGAGATTCTCAGAAGGGACGAGATAGGTATGTCAGAGAAGCCAGGCGAAGTCTGCCACCCTGTGTCATGAGTTTGGAACAACGACCCCCGAAAAGCTTCAAGGGGGAAAATGACTCAATCACATTCACTAAGGAGGATGCACGGGGGGTACATTTTCCCCATAACAATCCACTGGTGTTGACAGTTCAGTTGGCAAATATGCATGTGCATCGGGTCCTGGTGGACAATGGGAGCTCGGTGGACATCCTGTATCGCCCTGCCTTGGAAAATATGGGACTGGGCATTCGTCACCTAAAACCCTGCCAATCTTCCATGTATGGATTCACGAGGGACTCAGTGCAACCCCTAGGGATGATCGAATTGGCACTCACCATGGGGGAACAACCCCGGCAGACTACAGTCATGGCTAACTTTGTCGTAGTAGATTGTGCGTCAGCTTTCAATGCGGTATTGGGGAGACCATCCCTAAGAGAATTGAAAGCCATAGCTTCTATATATCACCTGGTCGTCAAGTTCCCAACTCCAGGAGGGGTCGCTAGTATGAAAGGAGTACAGAAAGAAGCAAGGGAGTGCTACAACACCTCACTCCGTGCGCCTGTGAAACCGTGGGAACCAATGGCCATGGTGATACATGAGGCGCTACGTGTGCCGCGGGGAGCCCGTAGGACCTAGACCCTCGAGTCGTGGAGGAGTCAAGAATAGAACCAGTGGAGGAAGTAGAGGAGGTTATAGTAGTGGAAGAACCGTTGAGAAAACTGAAGGTGGGAAGAAGCCTGCAAAGTGACGTGAAGGAGGAGTTGATAAGGTTTTTGAAGGATAATCTGGATGTATTCGCATGGATTCACGAAGATATGGTGGGTATAGATCCCAGTGTTATGTGCCACCATTTGAATATCTCCCCTGAAGCGAGGCCCGTTAAGCAGAAGAGGCGGGTGCTAGACCCAGAAAGGTACGCAGCCTTAAAGGAGGAGGTCAACAAGCTGAAGACCAATGGGTTTATCCATGAGTCATTTTACCCTGTATGGGTGTCGAATCCAGTACTAGTCCCAAAACGGAATGGGAAATGGAGGACCTGCGTCGACTTCTCAAACCTGAATAAAGCTTGTCCTAAGGACAGCTTCCCGCTCCCGAGGATAGATCAGCTAGTAGATGCGACAGCGGGGCATGAATTATGAGCTTCATGGACGCCTACTCGGGATACAACCAGATTCCTATGAACCCAGCGGATGAAGAGCATACGTCGTTCATAACGGAAAAAGGACTCTACTGTTACAAGGTGATGCCCTTTGGGTTGAAGAACGCGGGTGCCACCTATCAAAGGTTGGTCAATAAGATGTTCGCCAACCAGATAGGGAGGAACATGGAGGTATATGTTGATGATATGTTAGTAAAAACCAAGACTGCTACATAGCTCAACAAGGACCTTGGTGAGATGTTTGACACACTCAGGAAGTATCAAATGAAGTTGAATCCTGTCATGTGCACCTTCAGTGTATCCTCAGGAAAATTCTTGGGTTTCATGGTCAACTCGAGAGGCATCGAGGCCAATCCTGATAAGATAAAGGCCCTGATAGAAATGAGCCCACCGAAGAACAAGAAGGAAGTGCAATGTCTAACGGGAAGGGTGGCTGCCCTTAATTGATTCATTTCGAGGTCAACTGATAAGTGCCTCCCCTTCTTTGACATCCTAAACGGGAGCAAAAAGTTCGCTTGGGATGAGAAATGTGAAGAGGCATTCATTAAGCTGAAGGAGCACTTGGGGAAGCCACCCCTTTTGGCAAAACCTGAAAAAGGGGAAAAGCTATACTTATACTTGGCAGTGTCTGAACATGCCATAAGCTCGGCCTTGGTTAGAGGGGAGAAGAAGGATCAATGACCCGTCTATTATATCAGCAAACGGTTGGTGGATGCGGAGAACCGGTACCCTAAAATTGAAAAGTTGGCATACGCATTAGCTGTGGCTTCGAGGAAGCTGAGACCCTACTTCCATGCTCATGCAATCGAAGTTCTCACTGATAGCCCTTTGAGACAGGTCCTGCATAAGCCTGAGACCTCAAGAAGGCTGATGAAGTGGTCGATCGAGTTGAGCCAATTTGATATTGTTTATACCCCAAGAGTTTCCATCAATGGGCAAGTGCTGGCAGACTTCATAGTGGAGTTCACCAATCAGCCGAGTGAAGGAAGAAGTGAAGAAGGGGGGCGGACAGTCATGGAAAAGGAGCAAGGTGGTCTAGAAGAATGGAGCCTACATGTGGACGGGGCATCCAATGAAGGAGGATATGGAGCTAGTATCATGATGACGGGGCCCAAAGGACACAAGATGTATTGTACGATCTAGTTTGGGTTTGAGGCCTCCAACAACGAGGTGGAGTACGAAGCACTCTTGGCCGGCTTGTGGTTAGCCCTGGAGCTAAAGGTGACACGCCTACGTATTTTTAGTGACTCACAGCTGGTGGTGTACCATGTGAAAGGTGAGTATCAAGCAAGAGGACCAAAGATGGCCGCGTACTTGGAGAGGGTGAAGGGCTATCTAGGACGATTGGCGGAATACAGCATAGAGCAAATCCCAAGAGAGAGGAACACCCATGCCGATGCCCTTGCAAAACTGGCTTTCACCAAGGATGGGGATATCCTGGAGTCGATACCTGTGGAATACTTACCTAGGCCCAGCATCATCAGCACGGACATGCACATGGTCAGCGCCCCAAAGGAGTCGTGGACTGAACTGATTAAGAGATACCTGGAGGAAGGAACCTTGCCCGTAGACAAAAAAGAGTCCCGGAGGTTGGTGTACAAGGCCACCAGGTACACCTTGTTAGAAGGGGTTCTATACAAGAGAGGGTTCTCGATGCCACTCCTGCGATGTGTGGAAGAGGAGGAGGTGTTGAAAGTACTGCATGAGATACATGAGGGTGAGTTTGGCAACCATGAGAGTGGACCCTCCACAGCTAGGAGGGCCATGAGACAAGGGTACTACTGGCCTTCCATGGAGAGAGACGCACATGACTTTGCCAAGAAATGCGACAAATTCCAGAGGCACGCCAACTACACTCGGAAGCCCCCAAATGAGCTAACTAGCATGACCAGCCCCTAGCCCTTCGCTATCTGGGGGATAGACTTGATCGACGCTCTTCCTGCAGGCAGGGGTGGAGCGAAGTACGCGGTGGTAGTTGTGGACTACTTCACTAAGTGGGTTGAAGCGGAACCTCTCATGAAGATAACGGCCAAGCATATCACCTCTTTCGTCAACAAATTCATTGTCTGTAGATACGGAGTACCCTACAAAATTTTTTCTGACAACGGTACCCAGTTTGAGGGGGGAGCTTTCGAGGAATATTGTAGGGGAAGAGAGATAAGGAGAAGCTTCCCTGCAGTTGTACACCCACAGGCCAATGGACAGGTGGAGGCCATTAACAGGGTTCTTAAGAAGAACATGAAGGCAAAGCTAGAAAAGATGAAGGGAGCCTGGGTAGAAGAGCTACCAAATGTGCTATGGGCCTACAGAAACACCTCGCGCACGACCACTGGGGAGTCCCCATTCTCCTTGGCATACGGATGCAAGGCCGTACTCCCGGTTGAGATGCAGGTTAAGTCCCTTAGGATATAGACATATGGGGACGAGGCCAATCACGTAGCTCTGGCGGAGAGCTTGGACTTGCTAGAAGAAAAAAGGGAGAAGGCACAAATGAGAATAGCAGTATACCAGCAGCGCGCATCAAGGTACTGCAACTCGAGGGTGTGAGAGAGGACTTTCAGAGTTGGTGACCTGGTGCTGAGGAAGGTACTCCCCAACACGCGAGACCCAGGGGCGGGGGTGCTGGGGGCGAACTGGGAGGGGCCCTACCAAGTCGCTCAGTGCATACCCCCAAACACTTATAAGCTGGCGCGCATGGACGACACCGTCATACCTCGAGCATGGAATGCAGAGCACCTTAGGAAATACTACCAGTGAGGCGCCCACACCCAGTGCTAGAAGGACATGTTTTCAAATTGTTGCATCTTATCTTAGTTCAGTAGGCAAAAATCAAAGATGTTACTTAGATAACCTCCCAAGTAGGTGTAAGTTCTTATATGTATCGTCGTAACCTGAATTCTATGAATGAACTAATCACATTTTCGCACGCTATTTCTTTTTTCTACTTTATGTGGGCATCAATCAAAGTGCCTGCCAAGTAAACTTCACCAGACACTTGGGGGGCAATAGTGGCCCTTGAAGATAAAGCATGCAACAAACAGGAGAATCCAAAGAAGGACCCCTTGCACCAGGATCCTAAAAAGGACCCTCTGTCAGGAGGATCCTAAAAAGGACCCTATGCACCAGGAGGATCCTAAAAAGGTCCCTCCATCAGGAGGACCCAAAAGGGACCATGACCCTGAAAAGGACCCCTTATATCGGGGCCTTAGGCGAAGTCCTTATATATAGAAAACAGGGAGAGGACCTTGCAAGGCATCCCTTGGGTTCACAAGGATTAGCTACCCTTGTGAACATCAAGGAGGCCGAAGGGACTTACCAAAAAAAAATTATAGTAACAATAATAATAAGTCTAGAGCGGCCACCAAGCCGTCTAGCCAAAAAGGATTCTAAAAGAGACCCTTGCAAAAAATAGTACTATGAATAACGACGAGAAGGACGCTTCTCGCAAAAAATAATAAGCGCGTGCAAGAATATATAAAAGGATAGCTAGGACCCAAGGGGTCAAAATATCCTTATAAAAATAATCAAGAGGCACCAAAAGAGGTCCCATTGAACCCTTCCGCATGGGCTCCGAAGGACCTCCAGCCTGGTAAATAAAAGAGGGGAACCCGCCAAATCCCATCATACAGGCTCAAAAGGGCCTCAAATGCAGTGGAATAAGAGATAAATAACCACACATGTATATATACATTAAAAAAAAAGGGAGTCTTGAGGACATGAAAAGATTTACAAAAGAAAAATAGTAATGATAATGATATTACAAAGTCTCAAAAAAGAGCGTACACCCATGGCGGGCTAGCTGACAAAAGCTATGAAATAACAACTTCAGGGCCTCCTACCACGGGCGCTCCACACGGCCGCTCGAGCAACCGCGTGCTCACCTAAAGAAGAGAAATCAAAATTGGGATCCTGTCTCCACACGCTGTAAAGGGCGCGGTCTATGGACCTGTACTCAATGGCAGCCTTCTCCACCTCCAAGGAAGCATTTCTCTCTTGCAATGAGGCGACATCGGCCCTAGCAGCCTGGAGTTCGCCCCAGGTAGCCTCGACTTTGGCCTCTAAATAAGTAACCCTCTCCTGCGACACTGCCGCGATAGCCTTGGTCGCCTGGAGTTCACTCTTTAGGCTGGTAACTTGGCCCTACAGCTTCGTGGCCTTGGCAACCGCCTTCAGCTTCCTTTTCGACGAGGCAGCAAGTTTGGTCCGAACCTTCTTTAGCTCAGTCTGGGTTTCCTCAAGCTATTTCTCGAGCTCCTGGACCCGGGCCGTGAGGCAGTCCCTCTCAGTAGTAGACGCGGAGAGGTTGCTAGACGAGTCGGCAAACCGCAGAGCCATGGTATAGGCCTGCACAAGAAAGTTAACAACAGCAACAATAAGTAACAAAAAAAAATGCTTGTACATCTATACATAATAGGGCCGACGCGAGGTGCAGGAACTCACCCAAGCCATGGTGCGCCTTAGGGTTTCCCCAAGGTTCAGCAAAGCAACGTTCCCAAGACCGTTCCAGTCAGATACGGGGAGGCCCGAGGCAAGTTGGATGTATCGCTGCCCGTAAGACATCGCCATCTGAGTCACCCAGGGCTCCCCATCCGCACCAGGGGCACCTAGCTGGGTGAGGACAGATGACCCACTCGCCGAAATGTGAGGGGGCGCAGTGAAAGTGGAAAAGTGAGGCCCCGGTAGATCAGAGGGAGGCTCCGGAAGATTGGCGAAATAAGTCCCCGATGGTCCAGGGTCGAGAGGAGCCTGAGTGAAGGCATCATAGCCCTTTGGGTCAGGGCAAACAAAACACCCCGGAATGGCCTGCTGGTCTTGAGAATGAGGGGCTATGTCCGGATCATAAGAGGCACATGGAGGGCATCCCCCAGGAGATGGAGGCAGCTGGTGAGGTCCCCTGCGGTCAAGGGGGGCTTCCTCTGGCTCTTCCTCAGCCTCATCATCATCTGGGCAAGGCTCGGCCAATACCCCCTTCATCTTCTTGGACCCAGAGATGGTCCACAGCAACTTGGGGTCCGAGACAGGGGACAATTTATGGAGGTTCAGATTCTTCACGGTGAATAAGTACACCGCCTTTTTCATATCAGGGTCAGCGTTGAGGAACTTCCTCAGATCTCTCGCATTCGGGCCGACGACTGTGGGTTCGGCAAATTGCTCTGCATAATACACGCCATGGTCGATATGAACGTAAGTCATGAAACAATAAGTTGCAAGAAAGTAAAAGAGAGAAAGTGATGCTTAGGGTACTTACTGGGAGTAGCCCAGAAGTCCTCGCGGACAGAGAGGGGGCCTTCCACGAAGAAAAAGTCCTACTTCCAGGACCCCGGGTTGGACACCGAGCCCTCTATCAAAGAGGCCTCGCTGTTGGCTTTTTGCAAATAGTAAAAGCCCTTTGACTTGGGAGTAGGCATGAGGTTGTAGAGGAAATGCACCTCTATCGTCGTAGGAGTGCGTTTAAACTGTTTCATAAATGCAATGAAAAGGAAGCTCAAAGTCAGCCAGCCATTGGGTGCAGCTAAAGCGGTGCTAGGTCGAAGTAGTTGAGGACCACAACAAAGAACGGGTGTAGCAGGATGGTACCACCCGCTTTCAGGATGTGCTCGCTAAGGGCCACATAACCGGTCTTAGGGCAGTTGGCCCGGCATATCTCCAAAGGAGTGTATAGAGCGTACTCCAGGGGAACACGATATTGATGCACAATTTCCCTCAGTCTATTCTCGGACACATGCGACACCCGTTCAGATGCCAGTAAAGGAACATTGTCCGATTCATTGGAGGCTACCTGTCGTCGTGCCCTCGGCATATCTGCAAAACCAAAAGAAAAAAGTAAGAAAGAGACAGAACACTTGACCCTCCATTTTTTCTTCCTAACAAGTGTCTTCCATCGGGGGAGCGACTGCGGAAGCGCTAGGCTAGAAAAAACTGAGACTAAGGGCTGAGGAGAAGCGGAAGTAGCCCCATGACAGTCATCAGGCGAGGATGGGCTGGAGGGCTCAGGCGTAAGGTGTCCCTCCATAAACTCCAACTCCCTCTGCAACTCTCAAAGGGTCACCCTAAGGCTCGCTACATGGTCACTAAGGTCTGGGGGGAAAGGTGCTCCGTCTCCTCTCGACACCGAGTCAATTTCGCTCTCCACCACCCAAATTTTACGCGTAAGTTCAGCCATGTGCTCAAGATGGCGGATACGGGCCTGCCTTAAGGAGTCATAGTCCTGGTAAGGGTTTTCCTCAGGGGACTTTGAGTCTGAGGACAGGTCAATAAACTCAACCCCCGAAGGTGTGTCAAACAGACCATTACTAGCCATGAGGCCTCGTCCCGAAAGCAAAAAGGGGTTCACGTGTAAATGAGGGGATGGATACAAAACACAAAGGAATGGGCTTAGAACCTCTAGATGCAAATGCCCTAGATGATTCACTACGGGGTATAAAAAAGATGGCCATGCACATGGGCAAACTCACTGCAAGCTCAAGTCAAGGTACCCCATCCCGATCCTGAGTAATGCTAATTTGGACCCAATGAATATGAGGGAAAAAGAAAATATACCTCAAGTATGAAAAATAGAGTTCAGTCGCGATCTACAGGAGGTCGAGGGCCAAACGCGCCGACAGGGTCATAAAAAAAAAAAGCTAAGTGGTCAAAAGCACGTGTCTGCAGAAATAAACAAAAAGGATGTGTTAGCCTCCAAATAGACATACCAAAAATTAGCTCATATGTAAAAAAAAAAATGATGAAAATGAAATGAAAAAATAAAATGAAGGAAACTATGGCAAAAATGAGGATGTGGGGGATTGAACCCCTTACCTCTTGAAAAAAGAAGGATTCTCAAAACCACTAAGCCAAAGAAGTAAGGTGAAAATAATAAGCCTTGCATGAAGGCCTATTTATAAGAATGAAAGAGAAGAGTCTACAAGAGCACCTAAAGGTCCTCTCCTAGAATGGGGGGCAAGTGTGGATGCTCAAATTCCACCAAGGGGAAATATGGAGGTCGACCCTCATTAGCCTCAGACAGTTCAAGAAAACCGATATTTTTCCCTCAACCCATGTCTCATAGGAGGCCTTAATAAAAATGCATCAGGAGATTCGAGGAGTCACGCGAGGCTCCTCCGCGTGCCTCGCGCGAAGCCCCCACCTCGCTCCACGGTGCGCCCACGCGAGCCCCGCTTCGCTCCGTGGCACGCCCACGCGAGGCCCCCGCCTCACTCCACGATGCGCCCATGCGAGCCCCGCCTCGCTCCGTGGCACACCCACGCGAGGCCCCCGCCTCGCTCCACGGTGTGCCCACGCGAGCCCTGCCTCGCTCTGCGGCACGCCCACGCGAGGCCCCTGCCTCGCTCCACGGTGCGCCCACACGAGCCTCGTCTCTCTCCGCGGCACGCCCACGCGAGGCCCCTGCCTCGCTCCACAGTGTGCCCACACGACCCCCGCCTCGCTCTGCGGCGCGCCCATGTGAAGGCCCCGCCTCGCTCTGCGGCGCGCCCACGTGAAGGCCCCACCTCGCTCCACGGCTCACCCACACGAGACGCCCGTCTCGCTCGACAGCACGACAACAGGTCAGCCGCGCCGGGGAGACGCGAGGTTGACACCACGCCCTCGTCACGCCCGCACACCCGCCGCGCCAAGGGCTCACGAGGCCAGCGCCTTGCCCGCGTACAAGATGCACCAGGGGCTCGCGAGAGACACCCCCACCGTATGAAGGGGAATGACCATGTATGATTCAGAAAGGTCATGCTAGTGTGATCTTGTACGGGGTACGGCTTTTAGGACCCCGTACGCCTGACCATAGCTCTCATGTTAGACAAGTGGTTGGAGCACTAGGAGAGAGGACATGGCCTGCATGCTCCCAACCAGATGCCAGAGCCGACACCACTACCACCTGTACCACTCCTCTGACATTCGTACAGTCAAGTAATGGAGACATCCTCCTGGCACCTATCCCAGTACTGGTTGCAGGACCACTACCTCTGAAACCATTCTCCTGACAGTGTACTTATGTACTACCTGGTCCCCTGGACCACAGTGTATCTAGGGCCATTAGAGCCCACTATAAAAGGAACCACACTTCCACATGGGAAGGGGTTGGAAAATTTACTGTAGCAAGTGCACCATAGTGAATGAAAACTAATTTCACCATTGTTCCTCTGCAATTGTTCTTGGTGTTGATACTTAGATTCCTTAAGCTTTTCTTTTGATAATCTTTACTTTGCCATTTTTCTAACTTAACTTAGTTGACGAGTTCTCACCGTCAACACCTAGCATTTAGTAAATAATTAATTATATAAAAATATATTTTTAATCATTAATTTCGGCTACAAAAATAAAGGGCTAATTATTGTTTTTTTTCAAATATTATAAATATGGTATTGAGAATTGGAAAATTTAATTCATTTGCATAATTAGGGTCTACACTAATAATTAGTTTGAACAATTAAATATTGAATCTATGTTAAATATTAAATGCACCTCTTCATATTCAAAGACAATAACTAACTATCTAAACCCTAATTTCAAAAATTATAATTAGATATGTAAAATTTATATATATCCAAACCCTAATTTTGGCTATGGCAATTGTGGTTTACAATTAATGTTGAAACTTTTTGAAGATTAAAAATACAAATAATTGCACATCTTAAATATGGTATTGAGAAGTGGAAATTGTTAATGCACATCTTCAAATTGAAAGATTCAAAGACTATCTATATCCTAGCATTTAGTAAATAATTAATTATATAAAAATATATTCTTTATCATTAATTTCGGCTACAAAAATAAAGGGCTAATTATTGTTTTTTTTTCAAATATTATAAATATGGTGTTGAGAATTGGAAAATTTAATTCATTTGCATAATTAGGGTTTAAAGTCATTATATTTTTTTATAATGAATTTCGGCTACAAAAAATAGGGCTAATTATTGTTTTTTTTTTTAAAAAAGTTGTTTAAATATGGTATTGATATTCTTTTGCATAATTAGGGTTTAGAGTAATTATATTTTTTTAAATTTAATTTTGGCTAAAAAAATAGGGCTAATTATTGTTTTTTATAAATATTTTAAATTCATAATATAAAAATTCATTATATAAAATTTTAATTTTTTATAATGTATTTCGGCTACATAGGGCTAATTATTGTTTTTTTTTTAAATATGGTATTGAAAATTGGGAAATTTAATTAATTTGCATAATTAAGAAAATAAATTTTGAAATAGGAGAAGTAATTTAATCATGGTATTGAGAATACATCAAGAAAAAACTATAACATTTAAAAAAACCAAAAACTATACCAAAATCAGCAAGGTCAACATTATTATATTAATCATAAACTAAACAAAAAACATTTAAAAAAAATACATCAAGAAAAAACTATAATAATCATAATAAAACTCTTAGAAATCTATTGACCTTGCTCTGTAGTTTTAATTGTTTCATCATCTATTAGCATTTTCATATACTTTTCAAGGCGTTTTTTGTCACCGCCTGTTAAAACTTTGAAGATTCGTTGTTCACCAATCTTAACTTTCACCATTTCTTCATTCCAAATTTAGATCTCCAACATCATGTTTCTAAACATAAGCTTGGTTAACTCCGCTCTTTTCTCTTCTTGGGCGATGGAGAAGTTGATGAGATCACAAACGTTGCTCCGTGGGACATGGTAGTCTCTTTCCTTGGCCAATGTTTCTACTATTGACAATTTGCGCTCCCTTAAAACATTAATCATAACTAGAATTGGTAATTGAAAGGCAATGAAATCTTCCATGTTCAACATCTATCTAACTCTAACCAAATATAAAGATTTTTTTTCTATCTGTTTTTGAAATGTAGAATATATAGGACAATACTCTAACCAAGTATTATGAAGCAATGCAACCTTTTCAAAGTTTTTTTCTATATATATAGAATTTCGATTTCCCTAGGGATTTTTTTTTTGGTAATATTCAATAATATATTGAATATGGAATATATCTTAAATATTAAATGCACCTTTTCAAATTCAACTATCTATATTCTAGCATTTAATCAAAATTTATTAAATTATTTTATTAAACCCATATTTCGGCCACTACATTTATTAGGAGAATAATTGTTTTGTTTTTTTAAAAAAATTGAATATAGTTTTGAGAATTGTGAAAATTCAATTAATTTGCATAATTAGGGTTTACACTAATTATTAGTTTGAACATTTAAATATTGAATATATCTTAAATATTAAATGCACCTTTTCAAATTCAAACACTCTAACGAACTATCAAAATCGTAGTATTAAATCAAAATTGATTAAATTAACATTTTTATATACCCATATTTCGACCACAATAAAATATTAGAGAGAATAATTTTTTTAAAAAAAATTAAATATAGTTTTGAGAATGGTGAAAATTCAATTAATTTGCATAATTAGGGTTTACACTAATTATTAGTTTGAACAATTAAATATTGAATGTTGACCCTCGATTTGGCCAACGACATAGAGTCAAATGTACGACAAAGTATAAAGCAAGAGTGAGAAAAGTGATTTAACGGAAAGGATGAAAACACCAAGGAATTATAGTGGTTCGGCCCCAAAGAATGGTAATGACCTACGTCCACTTAGTGATATTGTTATTATTGAATCTCAAAGTTGTGATCAAAGAACTAGGGTTCTTGAGTTTCACAAACCTTGAATGTACTACAATAAGACGATGTACAATTCACTATAGCTCTTTTTTCTCTCAATATTTAGCAAAAAGATTTAGGAATGAAAAGTTCAAAAGTCCATTCCTTGAGCTATTTCATGCATATTTATAGGCTCAAGGAGGGTTACACATGGCAATGTGCCCTATCTTTCCTTAATAATCGCGTATCAAGATAATAATGAAGAAATATTCAATGCAATTATTATAAGATTACAGCTTAAGAAGGAAATAAATTAGGTTATACGACCAGCTTGGTCGTATCAAAAATTAACCCTGATGATGCGGTGTGCTTCTGGTCAATAGTTGAGCAGTACTTTCGCCACGTGTCAACCACATGTGAGAAATTCTCGCCACGTCATCAGCAACCATTTTTTGGGTAAACATTTGCCCCCAAGTTTATTTATTGCGACCAGCAATAAGTAAACTTAGGAAACCGACTCTTCGAATACCCCACGAAATTTCTCAGAACCGCCCATGCTTTCTCGAAAAAGGTGACCAATCATGTTTAATCAAGTATTTTCAGTTTCACAAGAATGTGTCCGACGGCCATTTCACTTTCCCATGCTTAGAAAAAGTAACTCATGATTACCTCTTTTAACATGTCGCAGCCACTATATATAATACCCCAAATCCATTTTTTTACTTTTCATTCGCCATTTTCTCGTCAAGAACTCCTAAGAACCTCGACTTTCAGAGCCCAGAAAACTTGAATAGCTTCCATCGCTGTTCTAAGGATCCTCCGCTCGGACGCTCAAAGTTGTTTCGTTTCAGACCCCTCTTTTGATCCAAGTAAGTTTTACGAACCCCTTGGATGTTTGAGATGCCATGCAAAACTGTTTTTTGTGTATTCAAAACTGTGTTCCTGATTGTTCTTGGCCAAAACTGTTTGCGGGTAGTAGGCATATTGATCGATGCTTGATAGGATAGCGAAATTACATTTCGTAGGAGTTAGGAGCCAGTTTGGTAGTCGAGAATGTAGATTTAGGGCGTAAAATCAAAGCAAAAATTCAATTTTGAAGCTAGTTGAAAAGCTGGGTTTTTCCCGCCCCTTCGGAGTCGAAAAAGCATTTTCCTGAAAAACTTTTTACTTCCGCTTTTCAATTTGTTTTTCAAACTGCTCGTATAGAACTTAGTGTTTTTTTAGAATGCTGCTGGCCGTATAAAAACTTAATTTTTATACGCAAGCAACGTTATTCCAACTCTCAACACAAGATTTTAAGCTTTATGTCTTACTTCCCCCTTTCTCTATTCACAACTTTTAATGCAAGATCCGCGGGGAGGCGAAAGACCCATCAACGATGACTTACTAGCTCAACTACTTGAGGACGAGGAGCAACTGTCATTGCTAATACCTGAAATTCCCTTTTCTCGCGCCACTTCAAACACTCCATCGACCCTCGTCCAAAATATGGGTCGAGTAAAAACTACAGCCCAGAAAAAGAAAACTCCCAATCCTTCAAATCAACCAACTCCTCGGGCTGAAATTCCCTCGACCAGTGGTCGAGAAGAAAATATTCCTGACCCAAACATCCAAACTCGTGCTCAACCCCGAAATGCTATTCAACCAGATGTTGAATGGTATATTGTACCTGAAAGCCGGGTAACGATCAGGATGATCGCTAACTATATCAGAAAATATGGACTCCCGAGGGTGACACTAGTCTGGCCCACTCAAGACCAACGGGCGAACTTTCCTGGAGGCGCTTTCAGCGCTTGGTCGAGGTACCACATTGAGGCAGGGGCTACCTTGCCTCTTCATCCTTTTTTCAAAGGGGTGGCCAACTACTTCGGGGTCTCCCCTTTCCAAATAACTCCCAATGGATATAGAATGCTTGCAGCACTCTATATCCTTTATAGCCACAAAAAATGGCCTGTGCCATCACCACACGAGGTTAATTATCTATTCGACCTCAAGTCTAACCCCAACCAAGAAAGCACGGGGTTTTTTCATTTTTGTCATCAAGAAATAGGGCGCACTTTCCTGTCCGACACCGCTCACATATCGAACGTGGGGAAGTACTATCAGGAGTATTTCCTTACGACTGACATGGTCGCGAACAACCTGGCCTTCACTCAAGGAGGTAACGTCTTTGTACCATTGGTCGTTAGTCTTTCTTTAATATTTTCTCTACACTTTCTTAGACTTTTAGTGCATTTCAGACCCATGGTTATGACCAGACCCAACTCCAGACATGGAGTTAACATCATCCTTCTTGGCCAGTATGTCTCACGTGGAGAAAAGCGTCAAGCATCTGGTCACAGAGGCTAACCTTAGGTTGGTCGGCCTTTTGGCCCTTCATCAGGATGTGAGGGAGTCAACAGCGGGGAGTGCTACTGGCGGAGAGGTTCCCGAGCAGCACCCAGACGTGGAACAACCCCCTTTGAGGAGGGCCACTAGAGTAACAATTAGGGAACTTTCCAGCACTCCACGGGCTGCTGCTCCCCCCGCCCCAAAAGGAAAAGGAAAAAAGAAGGCCACTGAACCCCCCGCTCCCATCGACGAATCTTCAGATGAGAACGGTACCGATCTTTCACTCTTTAGATAGTTTGCCAATTCCCTGTCACTTATTAGATGGGGATGGCAACTTAAGTTCAGATTTCTTCCAGGTAGTAAGTAGTTCAGTAAGTAATGTAGCGACCAGTAGTTGTAGCGCGAGTACTTTACTTATAATCTCTTTACTTTCATTTTTAGCTCCATCTATGTATCTTGTCTCACTGTTTGTGTTGTTTCTTTTTGTGCAGATATGTCATCTGAAGACGTGTTCAAGCATTACAAGGCAGTGACTGCATCTCCAGGCAAGAAGAAAGACAACAAGAGGACTCGGGGGGAGAGCAGTAAAACCGCCTCAAAGAAGGCCCGAACTGAGGACCCTCCAGCCACTGTCCCTTTGAAGGAGAACACGCCACCTCCATCGCCCCTCGAGCAGCCGGACTCAACTCCTCCGGTCGACCAGGATTCCACTCCTCCAACACCCGTTGACCAGCACCCTACTCCTCAGGTCCCTACCAGCCAAACACAGCGCACTCAGCCCGAAGGTTCCCTGCCCAGCATCATGGTCAGCTTAGCCAGGGAGAGGATATACAAGCTCTCCAATCACAAATGCAATCAAGAGGCCATTAACGAAACCATTTCAATGGAGACTGACTAAATACTCAACCGAGGGCTGAATGAGATAGTTAGCGTATGTTACTTCCTGATGCTAAATAATTTGCTTTTGATTTTCTGCCATCGCCTTACCCTTTTCATCTGTCTGCAGGGATTGCTGACCATGACTGCTGGCTGGCGCCGTGTGGGCGCAATGGTGTCCAAGACTAAAAATTTTGACACCAGGCTTGCTGAGGCTAAGAAAGCGCTTGAGGGGAAAAACGCTGACCTGCTCGAGAAGAATAGTGAGCTAACTAAGCAGACCGATGAGCTGCTAGAGAAGAGTGCGGAGCTGTCTAAGCAGAAAGAGGAACTGCTCGAGCAAAAAGCCACTCTGACCGAGGAGCTGCTGGAGGTTCGGGACGCCCTGAAGAAATCCAATAAAGACAAAGAAAGATTCAAGGAAAGCGCCAAACTCAACTACCAACAATGCAAACAGCTAGAGCTTGATTTGATTGCGAGCAGGTAGGAGACAGAGGTGGTAGAAAAGCGCGTGAAGGAGCTTGAGGAACTTGAGGCCAGGAACTTGGAGAAGTACAAGGAAGCCACTCATCATTTCTTCTACGAGTTTTGGAAGCACAACCGGGAGGCTAACTTCAACTATCTGTCAGAACGCCTAAGGCAGACTCTAATGTCTCAATGTGCCACTCGCCTGGAGGAAGAAGAGAGGGCTAATGTTCCTGCTTCCCCAGTGATCTCTCTGGCTACAGGGATAGATGGTGCAGACAATGAAGCTGGCGCAGTTATCAACCAGGATGCTCCTCAAGACCCTCCAGCCTCTTAGTCTTTTCTCTTTCTATCTTTTAATATTTTAATTACACGACCTACTGGTCATGATGTAAAGACATTAATTTTTTATTGCTACGTGGGCAGCTATTTTCCATTTAATCGAACAATTACATCGGAGCAATACTGCTCGCAGTGTAAAGTAATTCGTTTTTGATATTATAATACATTTCCATTTTATTATAACTTCTGTTCGCATGACCGAACTTAGCATAACACTTTGGTTTGATTTAACAAAATACGAAATTTTGAAAAATACTGTAAGTACCCTAGCATGCTTTCACTTATTTTGCTCATGTGCTTACATACCTTTTGATGATATGCTTTGCTTACTTGTACCTTATATGCCCCCCAAGTGATCGAGGAGCTTTAGGTCCTTGGTCACTTGCCTTGACCAAAACCTGTTTGAACAATACTGGTTGGAGCAAAATAATTGAAATTGTAATACAGCAAAACAACACACGTAATGAGCAAATACTTGTAATAAATACAATAATTGGCAAGTAATGACTGGCTGCGCAAAGTCCATTATATTTCTCATAATAAATGGACGAAACTTGTCTGTACGAGTGATCAATAAGATCTTACACTTATAAGCGATCAGTCACATAAAATGACCAACCCTTTTTCAAAACATGTAAAAAGTAAAATTAATACAAGCCAATTCTTTAAGAAGAATTGTTTATTGATAGTACTTGCGCAGGTGTTCTCCATTCCAATAGCGAGGAACGAGATCTCCATTTAAGCGAGCAAGTTTATAGGTGCCTGGGTGAAGGACTTCTTCAATCTGGTATGGCCCTTCCCAATTAGGTCCGAGTACTTCAGCAGCTTGGTCGCGAGTGTTTAGAAAAACTCTTCGGAGTACAAGATCTCCAACGCTGAATTTTCTTTCCCGCACTTTAGAGTTGAAAAACCAGGCGACTTTTTGCTAGTATGCAGCTACTCGGAGTTGGGCTTGCTCACGTTTCTCATCGATTAAGTCGAGGGATTCCATCAATAGTTCGCTGTTCAAGCCTATGCCGTACGTTATTCTGCGATGCGAAGGCGGATCTAACTCAACAGGCAACATAGCCTCATATCCATAAGCGAAAGAGAATGGAGTATGACCTGTTGCTGTTCGGTGGGAAGTTCTGTACGACCAGAGTACTTCAGGAAATTGTTCTGGCCACGCCCCCTTAGCTTCTTCTAGTCTTTTCTTCAGTGTATCCTTCAGTGTTTTGTTGACTGCTTCAACTTGTCCATTTTCTTGGGGATGAGCGACTGAAGAAAAGCTCTTGATAATGCCACGTCGTTCGCAAAAATCCATGAATAAATCACTATCGAACTGGGTGTCGTTATCCGAGACGATCTTCCTTGGAAATCCATAGCGACAAATGATGTTCTTGATCACAAAATCCAAGACCTTCTTGGTCATTATGGTTGCGAGTGGCTCGGCTTCGACCCATTTAGTGAAGTAGTCGATGGCAACCATGGCATACTTGACGCAACCCTTCCCTGTGGGCAAAGATCCGATCAAATCTATGCCCCAAACTGCAAACGACCACGAACTTTGCATCTGTTTAAGCTCATTAGGGGCTGCTCGCGGGATTTTGGAGAACCTCTGGCACTTGTCAGACCTCCGTACAAACTCCATCGAATCTTCATTCATCATGGGCCAAAAGTACCCTTGCCTCAATATCTTTTTTGACAAGCTTTGCCCCCCAGCGTGGTCTCCACAAAAGCCTTCGTGTACCTCTTTCATAAACTATTTGGCCTTTTCTTTCGAAATACACCTGAGGAGTGGCATTGAATATCCCCTTCCGTACAAGATTCCATCGACCAAGATATACCTAGCATCCTGTCGTTGAAGGGTCCTGGCTTTGTTTCTGTCCGTTGGTAAAATGCCTTGCGTTAGATACTCTCTATATGGCGTCATCCATGCATCCGTCATCTGGATCACCATAGCGGTCTCCTTTGCTTGGATGCTTGGCATTGTTAGCCGCTCAACCAGCACTATATTCAGAATATCAGCATCCTTCAAACTTGCTAATTTGGCCAAAGCATCCGCATTGGAATTCTGGTCGCGAGGTACTTGCTGGAGACTATATTTGTCGAACTGAGCCAATAGATCTTTTGTTTTGTTCAGATAGGCAACCATCTTTAAACCTCGCTCCTGTTATTCTCCCATGACTTGATTCACCACCAGCTGAGAATCACTGTAGATGTCAAGCACTTTTATATTCATGTCCCTGGCTAACCGCAATCCAACGAGTAGTGCTTCATACTCAGCCTCATGTTAGAAGCAGTGAAGGTAAACCTGATTGCGCAGTGAAATTGATGCCCCTCTAGCGTTATCAATATAACTCTTGCCCCAGAGTGGCACTCGTTAGAAGAACCATCTGTAAATAATTTCCACGTGGGAGCTTGGTTTTGACATTCAGGCTCATTAGGCTCTTCAATCTGCTCGCCATCTGTAAGTTCAGTGAATTTTGCAATGAAGTCAGCTAGGTCTTGTCCTTTTATCACTGCTCGCGGAAAGTAAGATATATCGAACTGCCCAAGTTCGACTGCCCATTTTAACAATCTACCTGCAACCTCTGGTTTTTGCAGGACTTGTCGTAGAGGCTGTTCGGTCAAAACTGTAATTTGATGAGCTTGAAAGTAAGGTCGCAGCTTCCTAGAGGACAAAACTAGGGAATAGGCTAGCTTCTCGATGGGCGGGTACCACTATTCTCCTCCAATTAGCCTTTTGCTTCCATAGTAAACAACCTTTTGCACGCCTTCTTCCTTCTTTACTAAAACGACACTAGCAGCGTATTCCGTGATTGCCAGGTAGATGAACAAAGTTTCTTTATTGACCAGATTTGACAGAATAGGTGGTTGCGCCATATGTGTTTTTAGTGCTTGAAAAGCCTGTTCACACTCCTCCATCCATTCAAACTTTTTATTGCCTCTAAGTAGATTAAAGAATGGGACGCACTTATCTGTTGACTTTGAAATGAATCTACTAAGAGCGGCAATTCTTCCAGTTAAGCTTTGAACATCCTTAATCTTTTCTCGCAATTTCATGTCGATCAGGGCTTTAATTTTCTCAGGATTGGCTTCAATTCCTCTCGAGTTAACTATAAATCCCAAGAACTTCCCTGATCCTACTCCGAAATAGCATTTAAGAGGATTTAGCTTCATCTGATATTTGTTCAAGATGTTGAAGCACTCCTGCAAATTCCTTACATGCCCTTTTGCTTTCTTCGACTTGACCAGGATATCGTCGACGTAGACCTCCATGTTTGTGCCGATCATCTCCTTAAACATGTGGTTGAAGAGTCGCTGGTAAGTCGCACCAGCGTTTTTCAAACCGAAGGACATCACTTTGTAGCAGTAGAGCCCTGTATCAGTCTGAAAGCCAGTGTGATCCTCATCAGGGGGATGCATACTAATATGATTATAACCGGAGTACGCATCCATGAAAGAGAGGATCTCATGTCCTGTAGTGGCATCGACTAGCTGGTCGATCCTTGGGAGTGGGAAACAATCTTTGGGGCAGGCTTTATTTAAGTCTGTAAAATCCACGCACGTACGCCACTTGCCATTCGGCTTGGGAACTAGCATGGGATTAGAGACCCACGATGGATAAAATGCCACCCTGATGAACCCATTCTCCTTCAGCTTCTCGACTTCTTCTTTAAAGGCTCTTGATCTATCTTTGTCGAGCAACCTTCTCTTTTGTTGCACTGGTGGAAAACTCTTGTCGATGTTTAGGACATGGCTGATGACTAAAGGATCTATCCTAACCATGTCTTTGTGTGACAAGGAAAATACCTCCTGGTTCCTCCTTAAAAACTCCACCAGTGCTTGTTTTGTTGTTGTCTCTAAGTTTTTACCGACTTTCACAACCCTGGTAGGATTTTCTTCATCGAGTTGGACCTCTTCAAGGTCCCCGATGGGACCAACTTCTTCCTCAAAATCCCCAAAGCGAGGATCTAAATCCCTATCCTCACTTTGGGTAATGCCCTATTTGGTGACATTATCAACCGAGTGGGCCTGAGCATCAGTCGCCATTTGCAACTCTTTCCCGTGAACATCTCTCGATACACCCTTCTTCGCCTTGGTGATCCAGGCATTGTAGCACTCCCTCGCTTCCCGCTGATTTCCCAATACGCAATCTGTACCTGCGTCTGTTGGGAATTTCATGGCAAGGTGCCATATCGAGGTGTGGCTCGTAGGTCGACCAGAATCGGCCTCCCAATTACAGTATTGTATGCTGAAGGACAATCAACTACTATGAAAGTAGTGAGTAATGTCCTATTAGCAGGTGCAGTACCTGTCGTAACTAGAAGCCTAATCGACCCTGTTGGGGCGAACCCTTCATCGGAAAAACCATAAATGGTTTGGTTGCATGGCTCCAGATCTTGGACAGACAGCTTAATTATTTCCAGCGAAGACTTGTATAGGATGTTAACCGAACTTCCTATGTCGACCAACACCCTTTTCACCATCATGTTGGCAATTTGTACGTCCACAACCAGTGGATCAGAGTGTCAGAATCGTACGTGCTGGGCATCGTCATCAGAGAAAGTTATTAATTCCTCCTCTGTACGAGCCTCTTTTGGTGCTCGATCTTCCACACTCATCATCTCGATGTCCTGGTCATGGCATAGGGTTCGAGCATATCGTTCCCTTGCCTTCCCACTGTCTCCTGCAAGATGTGGGCCTCCGCAGATGGTGAGTAAAGTGCCTGCCACAGGAGCTGGCTCTAGAGGTGGCGAGCATTGGCGTGCAGGCGCCTGCTCCTTGCCACCTTGAGCCTCTCACTGAGAACCTCCTGCAGCTCGCACATATCTTCTCAAATGTCCTTGCCTTATCAGGAACTCAATCTTATCCTTCAACTGGTTACATTCATTGGTGTTGTGCCTGTAGTCGTTGTTAAAATGAAAGAACTTCGTTGTATCTCTCTTGGAGATATCTTTTCTTATATGTGCGAGTCGTTTGTAAGGCACGCTTGAGCTGGTCGCCTGGTAGACTTCAGTTCGGCTTTCAACAAGAGCTGTGTAGTTGGTGAATCTCGGCTCATATCGATTTCCTTTTGGGCGCTTAGTCTCAGAAGCTGAGGGTTCATTGTTTGCCCGCTTTCCACCAATCCTACCATTGCCATTCCCGTTGCCTTTGTCGTTGCCATTGGGTTTTTCCGACCTGTTGGCGGCTTTGGTGGGTTCTTTGGGCCCCTTGTCTTTATTTGGCGATTTCCCTTCGTTGGCAATCGTATCTTCGAGCTTGATATATCGATCAGCCCGATCCAAGAACTCTTGGGTTCTTCTAACCCCATGCTTTCTGAGGCTACTCCAGAGAGGTGAATGGCACCAAACTCCAGCAGTTAGAGCCATCATCTTACCTTCATCGCCCACTGTCTTGTCTCCTGTTGCAGCTCGCATGAAGCGTTGGACATACTCTTTCAAGGGATTTCCCTCTTTCTGTCGTATTTCGACCAGCTGGTTGGCCTCTGTGGGCTGTACACGGCCCGCGTAGAACTGTCTGTAGAATTCCTTCACAAACATTTCCCAAGATACTATACTAGCAGGAGGGAACTTGAAGAACCACTCTTAAGCGGTATCAGATAGTGTCGCTGGGAAGATCCGGCAGTGGGCATCTCTAGACACTTTTTGTATGTTCATTTGTATCTCAAACTTATTAACATGAGATACTGTATCTCCGTACCCATCGAAATTTGGCAATGTAGGCATCTTGAACTTACTGGAGGTTTTGGCCGCAAAAATCCTCTGTACGAGGGGGTGCCCCTCGTCCTATCGTACTCGATATGGGATGTTCATCCCCCGACCAGTTGCTATACTGCCTGGTTCAGGGCATCAATCTGAGCTTGAACAACTTCCGGGACTGTTGGGGCCGCTGGTGCCGGGGGAGCGTACTCATCGTGCCTCTCACGGCGGTCGTTAAGTACGTCCCTAAGATCATCGTCTCTTCGTCTCTGCTCGCTAGCTCCTAGCCGGCTAAAGACGTTCGACTGCTTGGGCTGCCCCCCAGCATTGCGGCTAGCTAGCCCATTTTCTTTAGGTGGGGGGCTTCTACCTCCACCTCTTTCTTCATTTCTACGGCCAGATTTCCTTTGCCGGAATCAGCTTCATTATAGCCATGGCCATCTCTGAATTGTGGCTGACTATGGCGTGACCGGCTGTGCACGCTATTTCCTCCTCGGGGTGCATCTCTCGAGCGTCAGGGGGAGACCTGCGTTGGTCGTTAGGTCCCCGTGCATTGTTATACGGTGGGGGGCCCCTAACCGCAGAGCCTGACTCTGTGTTCCTTCTCTTGGCAGAAGGACGCTATCCCCTGCTCGGTAGATTCGACTCTTCATCCCCTGGGCATCTAGGGCTGCGTGGCGGTTGCCCAGGCCTATTCTGCCTCGGGCGCTGTGGATTGCCTCGACCAGCCTGGGATGGAGGCTGCTGCTCAGGATCCCTAGGTGGGACATCATCCTTGGCCATAGGCGGCGGCTCTGGCCTTTGAGGGCTTGCCGGTTGGAGCGGAGGGCTAGGATTAGGACCTCTTTGAGGTGGCATGTTTGGTGGCTGATCTGGCTGGGAGGCTGGCACAGCCGGATTCCTTGCCAGCTGGATGGCTACTTCAAGGGCGGCCTTGGCATCCCTCTGCCGACGATCCATCTCAGCTTGTCGCTCACTTAGCTCCTGATGCTGGCGTTCTATTTCTCTTTGCTACAGAGCCATCGTCTCCGCAACATTCTCCTGATTGGCCCTCAGATTGGCCAACTCATCTTGCAACACTCCTAGCGTTGCCCTCATTGTTTTGGAGTCTAGTTCCTTCTCATCAAACTCCAAATGTGGTTCATTCTCGACCACATTTGGGGGAGGAGGTTGGGATGGTGCAGCGCCAGCAGCCTGTCCATTTTTCTTGGGTGTTTTCGCCATTAGATTCTTTCACAGTTCTTTCCCAATCTCTCAATGAAAGCACCAGAATGTTGACCTTTGATTTGGCCAACGACACGGAGTCAAATGTACGACAAAGTATAAAGCAAGAGTGAGAAAAGTGATCTAACAGAAAGGAGGAAAACACCAAGGAATTATAGTGGTTCGGCCCCAAAGAATGGTAATGACCTACGTCCACTTAGTGATATTGTTATTATTGAATCTCAAAGTTGTGATCAAAGAACTAGGGTTCTTGAGTTTCACAAACCTTGAATGTACTACAATAAGACGATGTACAATTCACTGTAGCTCTTTTTTCTCTCAATGTTTAGCAAAAAGATTCAGGAATGAAAAGTTCAAAAGTCCCTTCCTTGAGCTATTTCATGCATATTTATAGGCTCAAGGAGGGTTACACATGGAAACGTGCCCCATCTTTCCTTAATAATCGCGTATCAAGATAATAATGAAGAAATATTCAATGCAGTTATTATAAGATTACAACTTAACAAGGAAATAAATTAGGTTATACGACCAGCCTGGTCGTATAAAAAATTAACCCTGACGATGTGGTGTGCTTCTGGTCAATAGTCGAGCAGTACTTTCGTCACGTGTCAACCGCGTATGAGAAATTCTCGCCACATCATCAACAACCGTTTTTTGGGTAAACATTGAATACATCTTAAATATTAAATGCACCTTTTCAAATTCAAACACTCTAACCAACTATCAAAATCTTAGTATTAAATCAAAAGTTATTAAATTAATATTTTTATATACCCATATTTCGACCACAACAAGATATTAGAGAGAATAATTATTTTTTTTTTTAAAATTAAATATAGTTTTTAGAGTTGTGAAAATTCAATTAATTTGCATAATTAAGGTTTACACGAATTATTAGTTTGAACAATTAAATATTGAATATATCTTAAATATTAAATGCACATTTTCAAATTCAAACACTCTAACCAACTATCAAAATCTTAGTATTAAATCAATATTTTTATATACCCATATTTAGGCCACAACAAAATATTAGAGAGAATAATTGTTATTTTTAAAAAAATTAAATATAGTTTTGAGAATTGTGAAAATTCAATTAATTTGCATAATTAGGATTTACGCTAATTATTAGTTTGAACAATTAAATATTGAATATATCTTAAATATTAAATGCACATTTTCAAATTCAAACACTCTAATCAACTATCAAAATCTTAGCATTAAATCAAAATTTATTAAATCAATATTTTTATATACCCATATTTCGGCCACAACAAAATATTAGAGAGAATAATTATTATTTTTAAAAAAAAATGAAATATAGTTTTGAGAATTGTGAAAATTCAATTAATTTGCATAATTAGGGTTTACACTAATTATTAGTTTGAACAATTAAATATTTAATATATCTTAAATATTAAATGTACCTTTTCAAATTCAAACACTCTAACCAACTATCAAAATCTTAGTATTAAATCAAAATTTATTAAATTAATATTTTTTATATACCCATATTTCGGCCACAACAAAATATTAGAGAGAATAATTATTATTTTTTTTAAAAATTAAATATAGTTTTGAGAATTGGGAATGTTCAATTAATTTGCATAATTAGGGTTTACACCAATTATTATTTTGAACTATTAAATATTGAATATATGTTAAATATTAAATGCACCTCTTCATATTCAAAGACAATAACTAATTATCTAAACCCTAATTTCGAAAATTATAATTAAATATGTAAAATTTATTCATATCCAAACCCTAATTTCGACTATGCCAATTATGGTTTACAATTAATATTGAAATTTTTGAAGATTAAAAATAAAAAATAATTGCACATCTTAAAATTCAAGAACTCTCCTTTTTAGATAATAATAGTCTTTTTCAAGACAATATAGATATTTGAAAGGGTACAATAATTAAAATAAAACCAACAAAATTAAACATAAAAAAACTTGTGGAAACAATAAATTTTTATTTAAAAAAACTACTAATGTCCGACCTTCCTCTTCTTATTGGCGTGATCTTCTCCGATCGTCATATTCTTTGTTGGGTTTTCACTGATATGACGAAGAAATTTCATTCTTTGTGGTCTTCATGTGGCACCTTCTCAATGTGTTTGCAATTTCTCGTGATATTTGCTAGTTCAATTTTCCATTTATTTATTTCCTCCTTCAAGTTTTCAACATATAACTTGGTTAGTTCCCTTCTCATTGTCTTTGATATACTGGCAAATGGATAAGGAATTCGACCACCATCTTCAAAATGTGTACCGTCTCCAACCTTGGTGATTGGTAAGGTAGGCAAAGTTTCGGCAATCTTCATCAAGGAATGATTGAGTATCAAGGATTGAAGATTCTCAATCATTCCTTCTGCTAAAGACAAGTATTCTTGATCTACATCAGACATGACTAAGAGTAGAAAGAGATGATAAAAATTGCGTTAATTTTTTTTTACTAAAATAATAAGATCTGTAGAGGTTCAAATTAAGATGTGTGATATATAAATAAGTAGGGTTTCAAAGACATGTGACTATTCAATTTTTTTGAATAAATTTCGACCAATCACTCTTAATAATTACATAATTTTCGGCCATTTAATAGGGAATTGGATATTATTGGAAAGTGGATAATATAGTTATTTTATTAATAAATATGAAACACTTGAGCACAAAAGATTCAGCCACATATGCTATTTTGAAAATATTGGTAATTGACAATTGTTAATTAATATAGCAAATTATTAACAAAATTTCGGAATTGATACTTATATTATAACATTAAATAACAAAACAACTTCTAACGAAGTACATTTGATTCCCTAAAGAAAATAAAGATGGAACATATGGTTATTTTTTATTTGAACCATGCATGTGATTGAAAAGCAAAGACTCATGATAATCAATTTCGTATTCAACATCAAACAGTTGTTGCCTCCAAAACAAGTCTTCCTTCTCCGAACCTTCAATAAAAGATAATGCTAAATCTTTTTGAGCTTGTTCAATATCTTTCAAATCCAAAGGATTTGTCGAGTATTGTTGGATTACCTAATCTGCCAAGATCATCCTTATTGTACTTCTTTCATGAAAATTTTGCAAGAGGCACGACTGAATATCATCCCGCAAAGCATGTAAGTCTCCAGTGATGAATCTTTCTTTGCATTTGGAAAGGGAATGACGACGAACTATTTCCACCATAAATTTGTTATGCATTATGTGTAACAACCCGGATTTTCAAGACTCAATAATGCGGAAATATAAATGTTTTCATTTAACAAAATGTCTCAAAAACCCGTATAAAAAATAATTTTTAAAAAGTCCTTTGGCCATACTTAACATTTAGTTACAAACATATTTTATAAAGAGTAGAGTGAGCCTAGTTTAAGAAAATTACACAACATTTCAAAAATAAAACTGCTTCCCAAAATGTCGGTCCACATGTACATTTGCAAGGTAGACTACGGATCTCACTGCTCTGCCTTGCCCTTGCCCTTACCTAACTAGGTAAGCGAAAACTCTTAGTAAGTTCAACTTTCAAACAAAAGCATGTAGAGAATTAGGGTTCCAGATCAATCCAGACCCTCACTACAAGAAAAAATGCTTTTAATAACTACAAAAATGTGTTATCAAAACATACCATAACACTTTTTGATGTGTTAAGACCGACTATGTTATCGTAGGTCAGGGTACTTTACATAACACTTTATCATTGTTATACAGATGTGTTATTATACTGTCAACGATAACACACTTTCTGTGTTATTTTAATAAATAGATAAGTGTTTAATTATATTATTTATAGTCGATTATATAACACATTTCAATACTTATAAATTTGTGTTATACTACACTTTAGTATAACACATTTGTTGTGTTATACTACACTTTAGTATAACACATTTGTTGTGTTATACTACACTTTAGTATAACACTTTTTTTTTTTGTTATACTACACTTTAGTATAACACATTATTTGTGTTATATAATGAAGTTTGCATAACAAAATTCTTTACATAAAAAGTGTTATTGTAATAGATATTATAACACAATTTTCGTATTATTTTAATATTTAGATAAGTTTAAATTCTCATTATATATTCATTTATATACCACTAATTTATTCTATTATATTTTAATTTTTTTTATATAATTAAAATTAGCTTTCTAATATATACTAGCATCATCAAATGAACTTGATTTTCAAATAACAAAAAGGAAAAACATTCAACATTGTATTAACAATCCACAAATTAGTTTAAAACATTCAACACTGTTATCAACAACAAAATGTTCTTTAAGTATTCAAGTAGTCTTAAATATTCAACATATTGAAAAGTTACCACTTTCAGCACAAAATTTTCTACAGCTGCCCAACACAAAGCCTTCAAAATTAAGTATCCTTTTCTCCTCCAATTGATGGAGAAAGAGACATTTTTCTCCTGCAATAGCAGATAAAAGGTAAGGTATATGTTTTAAAAAATTAAATAATATGAATCAAATAATAAAACTGTATACAATATAAGACCTAAGCAAGCAATACCAGGTGAACATACTTCAAAATTCAAAATACTGCTATCACACAGTGAATAGATACATATCAAAGTAAACAAACATTAACATTTTCAGGTTAAAGGGGCCTCAATTTCACCCTAAAGACATCTCTGGTTCAGGTGCTTAATTACTGAGACAGCTTGTTAAAAGTTTGGGAGATTTGAGTTACAAAAGCATTTAGAATGATACCATTATTTCTAGGGTAGATCCATCGAATCTCATAAAGGAGAGGTGTAATAGAATATGGAGCTCAAATAGGTACTAAACTATAGACCTTAAGTTATTTGGGCACTAACAAGTAATTACAAAATAGTGATATATATTCGCAGTCAATTACGCTGATATAGTACAGTGTAGTGTTTACTAACATAGTTCAACTTATTACATAAGAATCTAGATAAACTAAAATAACTTACATCTGACTCATTTAATAAGTCACTCTCGAGGATCTCAAGAAAAAATCTCTAAGATGCAGCTTCAAAAGCTTGACGAACATAGCTAATATGATCAATCTCCTACATATACAACATTAATTAAATACTGTAACAGTAAAGTGCAGGGGGAAAAGAAAAAGCCAAACTGAAATGCATACCATTAGAACATTGTTTTCTTCTTTTCTCGGAAGTGATGAAATCAGACAAAGAAACACTGCCCATGTTAGAATTAGTGGGTCTTCTTCCTTAGTTTCAAAAGCATTAAAACTTGACACTATTGCATCCATCTCTTGGACATCAATTAAGGAAAAATGAGAAGAAACCTACCTGAAGAATAGTGCAAGTGTTTTACAATAAGGAAAGACAAGGTAAAAAGAATAGTGCAAGTGTTTTACAATAACAAAAGACAAGGTAAAAAGAATAGTGCAAGTGTTTTACAATAATAAGAAAAACAAGAAGAATTAGTTTGACCCTTCTATTACATAGAACAAAAATTGGGGTCACCGAGTCGCCGATTCCTTGCTCATTATCATTGTTGAAGTGAGTGAAGACATATTTGACACTAGCTCTCTCAGTGGCAACAGAAGGAATGAGGATAATAAGAACAAACACTCCTGAGTAAGTGAAAATTATAATAATTTTCAGTGAGAAATTGGAAAATGTATGGTATAGGCAGGAGAGGGAAACTCTTGATCATATCAACAATATTCCATGCAGCAGCCAACTGTCCAAAGAAAGATAACCAAGATATGGGAAGACTGTTTGTGATAGCATGAAGAAGCAAAATCCCTCCATGGAAAGCAATGACTGAGTACTGAAGACTCAAATTTCTAAAATCAGCAAGCAAAACAATGATTTTATATCTAAAAGCAACAACTCAATAGATCAAAATTTTCATATGATGATCCAAATATACTTCTATGAAAAAAATGCCACAGTATACTTCTATGAAAAAGAAAAAAAAAAACAAGCTTCGTTGAACCAATGAACAAGTTTCTTCCTCTGTTTTCCTCTCGCTTTTTCTCTCCTTGCACTGATTTTTCACATAGATCAGTTCAGCTAGAAACTCAAGCAATACCAGGATATTCAATAAAGAGTTGAACATTCAATTTGTATTGAAAAAAATTCCTTTAATGCAAAAAACATACAAATTTCTTATGTATGACATTAAGTCATATAAGCATAATAAAAACCACGAAATCATTATCACATATCAATCGGGTTATCAATTCATCAAAAAAAATTAACTTTAAATGAGTAGAGGATGAAACTAGACATGCCCAAGCCTCTATAATCAGTCCTTCACATGCATACCATAATAGCATAAACCAAACCACAAAAGGCAACATCAAACAAGAAGCAAATATACTGATTAAACACCAAATATGCTAATTACATATATAAGATCATCAAATATATTTCAAACACCAAATCAAAATATATATTACTGATTAAAAAGAAGCAACAAAACCAAAAGCTTGGAACGACTAAGAAAATATAAGAACACCAGATTTGCAAATAAAAGAAAAACTATGGTAAAACTTCCAACTTTCTTTAAATCCAGAACAAGAAATCACAAATATATACAGCTATTCGACAATTATATTATAAAGAAGGAAAAGAAATATGGGAAAGAGACTAAAATAGAGAGAATGAGAGTGAAATGCAAAAACAAAATAGAGATGGAAAAAGAGACTTCCTGGACATGATTCGCTTGACAAGCTCCATGATTGATAATTTTCTGAGTCCATACTATTAGGATGGTCTTTATGAGCTTTTGGCCTATCTGGTGGATCCTGCACAATATGTAATATTCAATCAATATTCAAACAATTTATCACTTCAATTTATATAAATCTTGAAATTGAATTATTGGTATTACCAATGGCTTTTGTCCCTTCAACTGAGGATGGTCAAAAGCTAGTTGTTGATGAGACAAAACACAGTCTATAATATCACCATGTGGACTCTGAAATTACCAAGCATTCAAAGAAAGAAATTTGGTATTTTTATAGTCAAATTTAAAGAAAAACAGAGTAAAAACAAGGAAAGGTTGAGTGAGAAAAAGAATTATATAAGCTAGATAGATCTTCTGTAAACCAGAAGAAACTACCATCAATTTACACAGTTTAACAAGACAAATGGGGAAAGAAATTACACAATGGTCAGTAAGTAGATGAGTTTTAATTAATTTAACTGGCACCAATAACTAATTATACCTATTTGATAAAGCCACACTGATTTCATTGATCATTGTAACATAATCACTACCCACATTTCCAAAGCCAACAACCATCACTTTTATGACCAAGGATTCATTTTTATAAAATCAAAAAATCCAATTTCAAACACAATTCCTAAATCCCAAGACCCTTCTTCCACTAAAAAAAGCAATTAACTTTTCAGCTTCATTACCTACTAATTTGGTATGCATAATCAACCCAAGAAAGTCACGTCACGTCAACCACGTAAAAAAAATCCCAATTCCCAGATTAGATATCAGATTATATACTCCCATTCAATCCAACGTGCATAAATGAATTATGAAACAAAAATAAACCCAGATCAAAGCAAACCCACCATAACAGAAAAAGCAATCTACTTTACCAATTATGATAGAATGGAAAAATAGTGGAAACTCTACACACACAGATACATATAGATTTAAAGATTCAAAGATGTTCAGTAGACAATCAAGAGACTATGAGTGTAGTACCTGGTGATAAGGCCCAAAGCTACTCTCTTCCTCTTATAAAACTACACCTGAGCTTTATATATGATAATTTAATCTACCTCTGCCAAAAAAAGTAAATGAACAGATTAATTTATGGTTAAAGAACTTCCTTCAAAACTATCAACTCATTAAACAATATCCTCCATTGCTATGCTCTCACTAATTGAAATTTTCAATGTCACTCAAAATAAAGCTATGGTTTTAGTTGAAAATTCAACCAATAATAAATAAATTATTGATCTATGAAAACAAACTCTCTAATCTCTCCGACTCAACAAACAATGCAGACATGAAAAGTTCTCACAATTGTCCATATCATGTACAAACCCAACCAAATTCATTCCAGTTAATCCTAAATCAATTTATAACTTCTCCAAATTTGCAAAAATTAAGATTTTAATAGTGAACTTGGAAATATAAGTTTTAGGACATGTTTGTGGATACAAAGCTATTACCTACCATCTTATTTTTTAAAGATAAATGGATGCTTGTAACAGATCAATATTTTCATCCAACAAATTTCACAAACTATCATATGTTGAATGCCCTTTCTGGACTGAATTTATTTTCCCGTCAAAGCCAACATGCCTACCAACTTTATTCTCTTTTTTCCCTATGAGCAACTGAAAGCATATGATTCAAATGCATTAGTCTTAAAATGCAAAATCAATACTAACTGAGAGAATATGCTTATTTGGTTATAGTAGTCAAAACAAAGAAGAGTTATATATATAATATATCTATAGAACTCAGAAAAAGAGAGAGATTAAACTCATGCCTAAATAAATCTTATAATTGTATATATATATATATATTAGAATATTATTAATTATAAATCCACCTTTTTTTTGTCATTCTATTAGGCATTTTTTCAAACATCTTGAGTGCATAAGAAATAAAAAAACTGAGCAAAATATGTAAAGTGAAACCAAATGAATCTTCTCACTTTTCTTAATTAGCAAAATAATACAACCCACTCAGTCCAATCTAAGCCTGTGAAGGAGAAGTGAGAAGAGTAAATAATTTTCTATAGAACTAGAAATTGAGAGAGAAATAATAGTACCTGCATGTATGTATTGGGGCCTAGGTTCTCAAAGCCCCCTTAGAATCCAACAAACAATATATTAAATAATAGAAAACGTTAAGAAGAAAATAAGAAATATGAACCCCAACACAATATTAGTTTCTTATCTTCAATTGATATTACATATTACTTTTCTGTTAGTCTATGAACAAACAAAATATAGAACCATTAGCTTCTATTTATTACTTGTATGCATATGGATAAGAGCAATCTAATTAACAATGCAAAGATTAACTTCACTCGAATTGAACTACACATTTACAATGGACAATGTCAAACTTTTTTTTTCCACAGCGATCGGAAAAGGAGAATTTCTTTAAGACCCACAAATCATATTGACAGAAAATTCCAGTTAGCTTTTAAAGTATTTGATATTTCAAATTTCATTATCCTCAAAATAACAAACTATAGAATGTTTTTTTAGCCCAGAAAATAATCTTAGTAGAGAATTTTTTTTTTCTAAATGAGAATCAAAGTTCTTAATCAGTGTGAATAATTCATAAAATTTAGTTTAGTTTAGAAAATTCATTAAAAAATTAATAAAAAAGACACCAGTTAGAGTGTCTTTGATTGTTTGACAGTCCAAAACCACAATGGCACTTACAAGTCCTGATGAAATTTGTTCATAAATACATATATCAAAATTATAATAGCACATACATCACCCTTCCCCATTTTTCCTAAGGTATAAACCAACAGTCTCTAATAGCCAGACTTGCTATTTCTTCTTGTTGTTGTTTTGCTATATTGGTTAAGAAAAAAAGAATCATGGTACACGGCATGCATTTTGCTTTACTTAAAAAGCTTCTCACCTTGTCTGCAGGATATGTACTGTATAATATATCTTACCATAACCCTTGTCACCCTCCAACTCTATCACTTTTGAATGCCTCTAGTTTCTCCAACGAAAGCCATCACCACCTTCATTCAAACAATTTAATTTAAGCTATAATAATTCAGAAATAATCATATTAAAGAAAGCATAGCAAAATCTTCCATAGATCAAGCAAGAAGACTTTCCCAGTGAAATGAAAGTTTGTAAAGAGAGTTTTTTTCAGCTCTGTTTTCAACCTGTTGAACAAAATTTTCAGCTTGTGACATAGAGTCCTGACCTTTTCCAGAGAGTTTAGCTGATGTAACAGTGAAAATAACATCGAATCCATAACTTATAAAAATATTTCTGTATTCACTAAAAAAATTAATTCAAAATGGACTATAATGCTTCTTGCCAAATATTTGAAAATCCAGAAAGGAACTACACTTGCATTGTTTGCATGACCTCATGCAATCGATGTTGTTGTTGCGATAATTTTTGCTATGCAAGTGCACACAGTCGCGAACTTGTAATAAAATGGTAAAACCAAGTATCGTCCTCAAGGACTGAATTATCAATTACCAGTCAATTAATCTCTTGTTCTATTTGATGAATTAAAACTTCTTGATTTTTGTAAAATACAGCAAAAGAACCGATAAAGTGCAGAAATAATAATCGACAATTAAATAGCATAATAACTAATAGTAAAAACTCTTAATTCAATCACTGAGAAACAATTAGGATATTCAATCTCATCAACTATCCTTTCTATTATTCCCTAACGCAAAGTATGAATTCTTCTTATTTTTACCTAATTCAATTAACAAGTTGAAACAACAGTCTATAATCATACTATGAATTATAAACTCAACCTAGGTGACAATTTCCTATATTTCTATGGTAAATTGAACCACAAAGGTAGCATTAAATTCCACAACTTAATAACAGCTACACAATTAATTCAGATACTTTCGTTCTAAATTAGAATTATGTCCAATATAACCAAGGCATAATTAAATCTCACTTCTCAGATTTTGACTTAAAAACATATGAATATGACTAAAGATGGCCAATCAATAATCACTCTATAAGAACAGATTATATGGAATTGAAGAAGATTGAAGAAGAGGAAATTAAAATTGCATTAGGTCATAACAGAAATTCAAGAGATTCAATTGAACATCCTAAACAGAAAATTAGTTCATAGTCATAGTGCTAATCACAACAGAAATTAAAAATAACATCAGGAAGAAAAACATGTAAAAATACTCTAAGCTTGAGCCTTCAACACCAGAACTCCTCCCTTCGTCTGTACCTCCTTCTCTCTTCTTTTTTCGTCCTTTAAAACCTAGGATTTTTAGATTTTAGAGAGGCGGGCCGCGGCTCTACATACACTATGCCACGGCCCGTGTCAAAATTTCTGGGCAGACTATCCTTTCAATGCCGCGGCTCTCTGAAACCATGCCGCGGCCCGCATCGTTGTTTTCTGGGCAGAGTGCCCATCCATGCCGCGGCTCTATCTAGCCATGCCGCGGCCCGAAGATGTCCTCAAAAAACATGCTTCTGTTTCTCCCCCTAGCCGCGGCCCTACTTTGATCATGCCGTGGCTCTTAAGGAATTCTTCAATTCTTCAAGTTTTCATCCCAAAATTTCACCAACACTTCCAAATGGTATTGAGAACCATTCTTGATCAAAATATGATGAAAAACTCGATTCTTTCTTCCCTTTCTTTGGCATTTCCTTCCACATGCTCAATTCTTCCTGATATTCACAAAAACAACCAAACAAAGCGTAAACCCGCGCTAAAACAAGGAAAAACAAAATAAAAGACTACTAAAAACATCACCAAGACATCATAAAAACTAGACTCATCAAACTCCCCCAAACTTAACCTTTACTCGCCCTCGAGTAAAGACCAAGTTAAACTAACAAAAAGAAACAAACACAAAAACGAACAAGCTAAACCATCTACACTGCTTTGCCAACACTCATGAAATCTCAATTGCAATTTTTATAACCAGAATTTCAGCTCAATTGCCTTAAAGTCCAACTTATACAGTTCAATTAGGGAAATCAATAATATATCATGAAAATGACTACAACACTTGCATTCTATCATATATGCTCAACTCATTCCAGACAATTCCACAAACCAAATCTACAATATGCTTGCATTACTCGACCTTCTCCACTAATGTCAACAACACATGTTTTGAAATCAACAGGACTTTCACAGGTTATAGTGTTAGGCTTAGGTAAGGGTAGATGAAATTCTCATTTAAGCTCAATCGTTACCATAAGCATAAAACCTTAAAACCAACCAAATTTTTCTTTACCACACCAAAAATCACCCTTTTATACAATTAGAGAGAGATATGACAACACTTTTCATTATTTTCTTCTTTTCTTTTTCTAGACTTATCACTTTTTTTTTTTTTTCAAATCACACTCCCCCAAACTTATTATTTTCTATATATATATATGATCAAGGAGTGTGACAAAGTGATATTATTCTTTCTTTTTTTTTTTTTTTTTTTCTCAAAGACTTCTCTCTCTCTTCTTTTTGTACAATCATACTGTATTCCAATCATAACAACCTCTTACTATTTTTCCTTCTTCTTTCCCACAGATTATATGCTTATGATAACAAAAGGAAAGGAAAACAAAAATAAAGAAGTTAAGAAATTTAGGCTCAAATAGTATGATCAAGAACAAAAACCAAATTCAAGGCTCAAAAGGGTAACTAAGGATAATTAACTCAAGGTCGGCTTGAAAGGCACAATCGATCCAAAAAAAATTGCCTAAATCACTTTTCTAAACACATGTCATCAAGAATTTCGCCTCAAAAGCCAAATAATGCAAGTTCTATTAGATTCAAATTGTCATTCCACCAACCCTAGTCAAACACATATAATACAATCCAAAATGTTGTCTTTTCAAAACATATTAAAAATTTCCCACAGAACTTTTTAAATTCAACTCTAAAACAATTGAACCAAGCACACAGTTGAATTCAATTTCCTTTTCACGAGCAAAGACAAAGCAAGTACAGACAAGAATGATGGTTTAACTTTTACACTACAGAAAACTAAACTAAACTAAACAACGCAGAAAACAAAAATAAAACAAAATAAGCTCCCCCCCAAACTTAAGACGCACATTGTCCCCAATGTGATAAAGAAAAAGAACAAGGGAAGAGAACTTACCTGACGCCACATCAGTATGGCGGTGGAGGTGGTGGAGGTGGCCACTGATATGGAGTGTACTGTGGCGGTGGAGTGAAATAATTCTCATCGGCTGAACTCATAGTCCACCTCGTGACCAAAGTATTCAACTCCTCAATATGAGCCCGGCCATATTCATTTTGTTGCACCATAAAGTCATTATAGTGCTGATTTTGCGCCTGCTGCGATTGGATTAAATATTGATTTTGTTGAATAATGTAATCCAATCGAGCATGCGTACTCTGCGTGTGCTCGTCAATCGGTCCTCCAATTGCCAAATTTTCATGTGGGTTGCTGGGACCCGCTTCTTCTACTTCCTCCTCCTCAGCGTGATCAGGGCCCCCTGTTTCATCAGCCCGGCTGCGCTTATTTGGCTGAGTAGAGTCAGGCTGCGTAAGACAGGCTGGAGGGAAGGCCGTAAACAAGGTCTGATTGATGGCCCCCATTGGCCTCCGGACTAGATCGCTGGAAAAGGTTGGTACCTCATAAGTGCTACATAAAGTCGAAAGGAAGGTACCATGGGCGACACCAGCGGTAGTGTTGAATCGACTGATGTTGCGTATGCTATATCGAATAATGCGGCCCACATCGACCTTCTTTTGAGTCATGATAGCGTACACTAACAAACAACGCTCTTGATCAACAGAAGACAGGTGAGACGTCGGCAGTAAACGTGCACACACAAAATAAAACCACGCCTTCGCCACTGGGTTTAGCTGCCACCTGAACAACTCTTTGGGCCTCCCATTATGATAACTGAAACGTGCCCCTTCCATACTCAAGACTGCAGCCACCGCATCATAGTCTGGCTCCTCGAAATGGGCTAACTGCCAGTATTCATCCTCTTGTGCAGAAAAAGAGGGAAGACCCAGTAATTGGTTGAATGCATAGGCTGATGTAGGCACCAATTTGCCTCTGACAAAATTATTCTGCTCTGCATCTTGATAGGAGAAATTGGCGAAAAATTCATATATAATAGAGCAGTTGGCTGAATCCACATGGTTCGAGTCACAAAACAAATTCCATCTTCGACGCACTATTTCAGCTTTTATAAGTTCATAACCAGGGTGCTGTACAGCAGGGGCCTCATCAAAGTCAAACCCCCTTTCCCTTACCACCGATCTTTTATAAATCTTTTTAAACAACTCGGCAGCATCCTTACTAACAAAAATATTAGTGTCATACTCAGCTGGGGCAGGTGGTGTTGGTGGTGGTTGAGTGCGTGATGAGGATGCTTTCTTGGAGGAGGTACCTCTAAGGGGATTTCGCTTAGGACCCATAATATCTTTCAAAAAGAACCGACTAAACCCCCAAATATGCTCTAAAGAACTTGAGTATAATTTCCTTTTTGGTGTCACTCCCCCAAATTTACTAATTACCACAATCAACAACCCCAAACAATAATTCCCACAATCAATAGTCTCAAACAATAATCCCACAATCAATAGTTGGCAAAACCCTAAATCTTCTCACAAGAACAACAAAGAACAATCCACAACACCACAATGCAATCTAATCTCCAATCAAAAGCATAAGACTAGAGAAGATACACTTACTTGAATGGCTCAACAATCCTTCTTGTGGTCTCCTTGACTGATGGAAGTCTCAAAAAAAATTAGAGAGAAAGATGTTTGGAATGTGATTTGTATTGTGAGAATGAATGAATGAGACAATGGCTGATTTAGGGCTTTTTATCCCAATTTTCGGACTAGGGCCGCGGCATTACCTTGACTATGCCGCGGCCCGCATCAAATTTCCACGTTGGAATGCCGCGACCCTCTCAGACATATGCCGCGGCCCGCCTTGTGATTCTAGGAAAACTTGGGATCAATGCCGCGGCCCTCCTCATCTATGCCGCGGCCCTCCTCATCTATGCCAAATCCGTGAGCCTCTGGAACCCCCCAATGCCGCGGCATCATAGGGCTATGCCGCGGCCCTTAAGGAATTTTTAATTTTTAAATTTTTTTTTTTCATTTTTCACGTTTTTCACGATTCTAAAAGTCCAAAAATAAACCAAATATCCATTGTTTACAAATACAAAAGTAAAAAAAAAAATAATATGTAAAATATAGGGTGCCTCCTACAAGCGCTGTCGTTAACGTCATTTAGCCGGACGCGGAACCCTCTTCAGAGAGGCTTCAGAAGGAGGATAGACTTCGCTTGATCAAAACTACCACCCAAGTAGGGCTTCAATCTCTGACCATTGACTTTAAATGAATCACCTGAGTTGCCCCGAACTTCTACAGAACCATAAGGAAAAACTTGAACTACAGTGAATGGTCCTGACCATCTTGACTTCAATTTGCCAGGAAACAGTCGAAGTCTTGAATTGAACTGGAGTACCTGCTGCCCTGGTTGAAACTCCCTTCTGATTAAGTTCTTGTCATGCCAAGCCTTTGTTCTTTCTTTATAAATCTTAGCATTCTCATAAGCCTCATTTCTGAACTCGTCAAGTTCATTCAGTTGCAACAGTCTTCTTTCACTAGCGGCACTCCAATCATAATTTAACTTTTTCATAGCCCAAAATGCCCTATGCTCCAATTCAACTGGTAGATGACATGCTTTACCAAACACCAACCTATAAGGAGACATGCCTATTGGTGTTTTGAATGCAGTTCTGTATGCCCAAATCGCATCATCTAACTTTTTCGACCAATTTTTTCGCGAACTGTCAACAGTCTTCTCAAGGATGCTCTTGATTTCTCTGTTCGAAACATCAGCTTGCCCATTTGATTGAGGATGATAAGGCAAAGCTTTTCGGTGATAAACTCCATAACGAGCCAGCAGTGCATCCAATTGCTTATTCACAAAGTGTTTCCCTTCATCGCTAATCAGAGCTCAGGGAGTGACAAGAAGCTATACTGATGAACTAGAAGAAAAGAATCTTGTAGTTTTTACTTATTAAAACTCTAGCTTTTCTCTATGTAAAAAACGCAGCATACGAATTCAGCACAATATCAATGAGAATTTATAACACAAAACACGGAAAACCCTTATAGCATGATTGTTTACCTTGAGCGCGAGCCACAACATCCAACAAGTTAAAGATATCCAAGTGTCCATTAATTTTATTGTCTCGATCTCCAGGGAGCACAAGTCTTGAGCCGACATCGTCTGGTTAAGTTTCCCTCCTACGCCGATTATGCCCAGCAAGCCTCCTTCTACAACTCTGCTTGCCCTCGTCAAACTTGGCAAGGGGATGAAACATTTATGGAGCAAGCAAGAAGATGATGAACCTCGCCATTCTAAACAACATAAATCTACAACAAAAATTACCAGAGCGAACCCTCTTATTGGGTCTGGATCCGGGGTCATCCCCACAAGTCAAGCCGCCCCCCAGATTAAGGAGGAGAGTGGCATCGGTTATCTCGGGGCTTTTCTTCTTCAAGTTAAAAGGAGTTGTAGGGAATTCTTCTGTCTTGACGTAGTCCGCAGCGTTGACGGTGGGGGAGGCCGCAGAGTCAAGGGGCTTGGCAAGGAATCTAACTGTGTCCCAGTCCCAAATCTTAGGGTTCCTGTTATCGACGGGATTGGAGTTTGTGAACCGCTGCTGGTAATTAGGGGTCAGATAAGGGAGATCACGTTTTGAGAGAGATGAGCACAGGATCATGGAGAGAGTGACTGAGAATTCTTCCCAGAAAATTATTTTTACTTTGTAATTAAAAAAGGAAGAAAAAAAACACTGCCTTACAATTTAGCGGGCTCCCAAAAGTTATACCGCCTTTTTCCTTTTTACTTTGCCACTTATCATAATACTTTTTCAGTAGTCTTATATTCATGTGTTATGAAAATGGTTATTTGATGTAGTGCCTACACAATCAATTTCAAGAACGCGAAGCGTCCTAACAAACTTATGGTCATGCCTGATAACCAATGATAAATTATTTCCTTTAAACAGATAAAACCCTGCACGCAGAAAATCCCAGGGCAAGCAGATATAATATATCACAAGTATATCTTATCAACAAATATATCCCTGCACTCAGATTATCCCAGAGCAAGCAGATATAATATATCACAAGTATATCTTATCAACAACTATATCCCCGCACTCAAAAAATCCCAGTGCAAGTAGATATATTATTTCACAACTATATCTTATCAACAAATATATCCCTGCACTCAGAAAATCCCAGAGCAAGCAGATATATCAAATCACAATATAATTCGAGACCAACGCTCGAAAACTTCCAACAATTCAAGCATAACGCGCCCTCCAACATAATTGCAAATCTGTAAGAGAGAACCGAGTCTCAACACTAAGATCTAGCCAAATAAATATCTCCATCAAGGGTAACTATCGCGTTACCTAGGGCATCACTACTTATCCAAGAGTGAAATCAAATTTACACGGTTTTATAGAGACTTCTATGTTAAGCAGTGGTGCTAGTGAGCAGTTGCCCCTAGGGTGTTCAGCCTCACTCAAACTTGGCAACCCCTAGTATCTATAGGCACTCTCACTGAATGGCCAATATTCGCGGCTGCTATCTGGGAATAACTTATCAGAGCACTTGCTCGGGTTCTAACCGTTCACTAATTAAGTAAGCATGAGGGCCCCTAGGTCCCATTCATTTTGGCGCCCCTAGGTTTAACCAACGATCCTCACCTCTTGGCCACTCGTCACGGTAGTGAACCGGACATAATAAAACCAAGCAATGTGACGGGGATCAGTCGTCTAGGATATAAAGAATCTCTACCGTTCATATTTTCTAAATCAACACTCACTAGACTAACATCTCTAAGAAACTTTCGATGACAGTCTATATATGTGCATGTATCCCTATACTAACAAACAATACAATAATTGTTTCATGTTGTAGCCATACAATATAAGTTGACTTACTTGGAGCCCTTTGCACTCAGCAGGTTTTCACCCTCCAACGCTCAGTCCAGTTACCCTTAGCCAATACTGTAGTTATCTATACAGTATACTCGGATTAATTATGGCACTCATAATTCATTATTATTATTTTGGGCAGTTTGGTCATTTTCAAAATCATTTGTAAGGATTAATGATCCTTATTTGGTTTTTAAACCCATTAAGGAAATTCATACAAAAATATTTGAGACTAAACTCTAAGTCTCGGGGAGACCTATCCTATGGTACCGATACCTAGGCTCGGGTATCACAATAGTATTTTCCCACAATCCGCTAAAAAAATCTTATTCTTTAAAGGTATCGCTATTAACCCGCACTTTCAACAAGTCGGTTAAAATGTGTAAGAATTTAGCCGGTATTATATCCAGAAAATACTAATTAATTCCTTAATTATTTTAAAAGAAAATAAACTCTTAATTTTCCTTTTATTTTTATTAAGGTTTTAAATCTCTAAAAACCGTTTTAAGAAAATTTCCTAATTTGTCTTAATTAGGAAAACCGTTAAATTTTTTCCATCTTGACTAGTTAATGTTCCAAAATCAATTAATCAATTTTACTTGCTAGAAAAATAATTCACTTAATTATTTTCTAAAAATATAGGATTTTAAACCATCTTTTAATTTATTAACTATTAATAAATTAAATCTCTTATTTTTTAAAAAGAATAAAAATTCTTTAATAAAGATGATTCACCCTAAACTCAAAGTGGTAATTTTGGTGAAAATATATTTTCAAAACTTACCAAGTTTATATCTTGCAATAAGCAAAATTTTACTTTTTACCTTAAGTTCCAAAATCTCATTTTTGCACTAAGTGTGAAAAGCCTATTTTTCACATATTTAACCACGTACTTTGTTAGTTCATAACTTTAAATTTACTTACCTAATTGTTACCAAAATTTTCCAATTCCATTTTTTGTATGCCATTTAGGTCTTTGTAAAATATTAGGTCAAAATGAGTATTTTTTATTGGTGAAATTATTTTCCAACAATAAGGTAAAAATGACCTTATTTTCAAGTCCTTATTTTTTCCAAACTTTGACAGTTAATAACTTTCAAACCATTTAGTATTTGTTTACCAAATTTTACAGTGTAATACTAGGTTATTCCAACAATATGTCCAAAAATTTTAAAAAAAAACTGGGTTCATTTGCCCTATACAGTGGCTGTCCAAACTTGGTTCCGAAAATAAGTATACGAAAAAATAGTTTTTTTTACCTAAACTTTGAAATAACATAACTTACTCATTTCTAAACATTTTTTAGTGTTTCAAAAGCTCAATTTTATGTACTCAATCTCAACAACATCACAGTAAAATTTAATTTTACAAAATAAATATACAGTGGCTGCTTGACCCCTCGGAAGTCATAGCTGAAAACATGTTTTGTTTTAGGGTTTTCTACAAAACCCTTGGGGGTTTTGGTTCCTATTTTCAAAAATCAATACACAAGCATCATAAAAATTATAAAACAACTACCATAACCTTATTACACCACCAATAAGAAACTTTAAGCATTAACTATACAAAATAATGCTTAAAACTAAAAATCATACAACAAAAATCGTCAAAAGTAAACTTTTTACCTCTTGTTGTTCTTGCTTAAGGTTTGGACTATTAGCTTTGGCTCCTTCAAAACCTTTCAAAAACCCTAACCAACTTCCCCTAACAACATAGTTAATTAGCTATTTAAAACCCTATGATTAAAACTTTACAAAAGTCTAGATTAATGAAATTTTACCTTAGGGAAAACCCTTCCTAGACCAAGACATAGCTTCTAAGTTTCATTGGTGTTCTTGGGGTTGAAAATGGAGAGAACACTTGAGAGAGTCTTCAAAAATCAGATGAGAGTGAATGGGAGAGAGGTGTGGTCGGATTTGGGGGGTTAGAATGGCTCACACAACTCTTTAAAATATCTCAAAACCACTTGAGTGTTTCATGGAATTTAAACTTAAATAATTTTTTTTGGTTCATACCCTTTTTAACACCCCACATGGCCAGCCACCTATCCTAAATACCTATTTATAATTTTTTTTTTGGTGAATAATTAATTCATGAGAAGAAAAGTCCAAATTGACTTTTGATACCTTTTTCACTCTTATTAAGTTTTAAATCACAAAACGTAACATTAAATAATTAAATTAAATGTCTCTCACATTTAATTTAATTAATCACACAATAAAATTTAACCTAAGGTCCATTTATGGAATAAAATTCCCCATTTCGGCAAAATTAAGCATTTAACACAAAATGCCCTAAAATTTTCCATTTTCTCTTAGGTTTTTTACTTTTGACCAAAATTTAATTTTTATGAATGTATTTTATGTCCAAAATATATTTATCATAGCTTTTCATTTTATTTTCTGAGATTTTTACCCGATCAGGGTTTTTGTGTCGGTCCAGGACCGAAAGTCTTTTCTTGACTTTTAAATCACAAAATTCATAATTTGGCTAGCCATAACTCATGGAATAATTTCAAAAAAAATATAATATTATTTAACATAATATTCTTAACTCGGGTAAAAATACCCGACTCGAGTCATTTAAAGGTACCCGAAAATGCAGGACGTTACAATACCTACAATTTATAAAGGTTTTGTCCTCGAAACTTAAAACAAATGAGGATACAGCTCCCTCATCTTGTCTTCTGTTTCCCAGGTTGCCTCTTCAATGCCATGGTTACACCATTGCATCTTTACCAACGGCACTGTCTTGTTCCTCGATACTTTTTCCTTTCAGTCTAGAGTCATCACTGGTTTCTCCTCATAGTCTAGTTGAGGATCCACGCTCAGCTGCTCATAGCTGATTACATGCGAGGGATCGCGCATGTATTTTCTCAACAAGGATACATGAAACACGTCATGCGCCTTAGACAGGGTGGGCGGAAGAGCTAAACGATAAGCTACTTCCCCGATCCTCTCTATGATTTCAAAAGGTCCAACAAACCTTGGGCTAAGCTTTCCTTTCTTCCCAAATAGCATAGCCCCTCATAGCGGAGCTACCTTCAGCAACACATTATCGCCAACCTCAAACACCAGGGGTCTCCTGCGTCAGTCGGCATATTTCCATTGACGATCAACCAAATTTTGCAAGTGTGCCTTATCTGTCGGATATCCTCAGTAATCTGATCAACCTCATCCGATCTGAGAAACTTTCTTTCACCGGTCTCGTGCCAATGAATCAGTGATCGACATTTCCTTCCGTACAAAGCCTCATACGAAGTCATCTTGATGGAATCATGATAGCTATTATTGTAAGAGAATTCTATCAGTGGAAGCTTCTCATTCCATGACCCTTGAAAGTCGAGCATGCAGGCTCTTAGCATATTGTTTACCCACAAATGACTCCTGATGACGTGGCAAGAATTTATTAGACTTGGTTGGCACGTGGCAGCGTCAAAGTGAAGGGGTGTTGTTCGACTATCGAACAGATGCTTATTGCTTCATCAGATCACGCTCTTAGATGCGGCCAGCCTAGTTGAATGCTTCAGTTTATTTCCTTTAAGATATGCAATCTTGTAAAAATTACATTTATTATGTTTTTTCTTTATTGCCTTGATACGCTAATATTAAGGATAGTTAAGGCCCATTGGCCCATGTAACCCCCCTTGAGCCTATAAATATGCATGAGAGGACTCAAGGAAGGGACTTTGGAACCTTTTTTCTGAATACTCATAGAAAGACCGTAAGTGTGATTATGCACCGGAAAGTTGTAATTCTCCTAAGGCTTGTGAAACTCAAGAACCCTAATTCTTTACCATTTGGACGTAGGTTGTTACCACATTGTTGGGGTTGAACCACTATAAATCATTTGTGTCATTTCTTTACCATTTGATTCCATTCTTGATTGTTTTCTTATTTCTTTGTCATTAATCTGACTCCATTTCGTTGGCCAAATCGAGGGTCAACATTCTGGTTCTTTCATTGAGAGTTTGATCAAGAAGTTTTAAGAAGATTAAATGGCAAATACATCCAAGACAGCTAGACAGACCGCTGGCGCTGCATCATCTTAACCTCCTCCTCCAAATGTGGCTGAGAATGAACCACATTTGGAGTTCAAAGAGGAGGAATTAGATTCAGAGATGCTGAGGGCAACACTGGGGGTTTTACAGGACTAGTTGGCTAATCTAAAGGCCAATTAGGAGAATGCAGCGGAAACCTTGGCGCTGCAGCAAAGGGAGATTGAGCGTTGCGCCAGGAGCTAAATGAGCGGCAGGTGAACATGGACCGTCAGCAGAGGGATGCCACAGCCGCTCTTGAAGCAACCATTCAATTGGCTCGAGGACAGGCTGCACCGGCCTCTCAATTGGATCAACCACCAAGTGCGCCACCCCAGCAGGCTCCCAATCAAAGTCCTCTGCTCTAGCCAGCAAGCCCTCAAACGCCAGAGCAGCCACCTGTGGCTCAGGATGATGTCCCAATTCGGGATCCTGAGCAACAACCTCCATCTCAAGCTGGTCGAGGCAATCCCCAGCGCCAAAGACAGAATAGGGCCGGGCAGCCGCCTCGTAGCCCTAGACGCCCAGGGGACAAAGAGCCAAATCCACTGAGCAGGGGGCAGCGTCCTTCTGCCAACAGAAGGCACAACGAGTCAGGCTCTGCGGTCAGGGGCCCCTAACGGCATAATAATGCACGGGGACCCCACGACCAGCGCAGGCCTCCCCCTGACGCTAGGGAAATGTCAGTCCAAGGAGAAAATAGCGTGAACAACTGATCGCGCCATAGCCGATCATAATTTAGAGACGACCATGACTATAATGAGGCCGATTCGGGCAAGGGGAATGTTGGTCGGAGGAATGAAGAAGGAGGTGGAGACAAAAACTCCCCACCCAGAGAAAAAAGGCCAACGAGCCATAACGCTGGGGGGCAACCCCAAAGAAATAACATCTTTGACTAGCTAGGAGTTAGTGAGCAGAGGCGCAGGGATGATGATTTGAGGTACGTGCTCAACGACTGTCGCGAGAGGCACGATGAGTATGCTCCTCCGGCACCGGTCGCCCCAGCGATCCCAGACGCAGTTCAGGCACAAATTGATGCTCTAAACCAGGCAGTACAATAGCTAGTTGGGAGTTGAACATCCCACATAGAGTACGACCAGAGGAGAGGCACTCCGTTTGTGCAAAGGATTGTTGTGGCAGAAACCCCCAGCAAATTCAAAATGCCAGTACTGCCAAACTTTGATGGGTACGGAGACCCAATATCTCATGTCAACAAATTTGAGATACAAATGGATATACAGAAAGTGTCGAACGATGCTCGCTAGAGGATTTTCCCTTCCACACTATTTGACACCGCCCAGGAGTGGTTCTTTAAATTCCCTCCTGCTAGTATAGTGTCCTGGGAGATGTTCATAAAGGAATTTTACAGACAATTTTATACGAGTCGCGTACACCCCACTGAGGCTAACTAGCTGGTCGAGATATGCCAAAAGGAGGGAAAGCCCTTAAAGGAGTATGTCTAGTGCTTTATGCGAGCAGCAGCTGGAGCCAAAATAGTAGGTGACGAGGGAAAGATGATGGCCCTAACTACCGGGGTCAGACGCCATTCTCCCCTCTGGAATAGCCTAAGAAAGAACGGGGTAAAGAGTACCCAGGAGCTCTTGGATTGAGCTGATCAATACACCAAGCTCAAGGACGCGATTGCCAACGAAGGGAAATCGCCTACAAAAGATAAGGGATCGAAAGAAGAACTCGCCAAGGCTGCCAACGGGTCGAATAAACCCAATGGCAACGGTAAAGGCAATGGGAACGGAAATGGCAAAAATGGTGGAAAAAGGACGGGCAATGAGCCATCAACTTTTGACATTAAAGCCCCAAAGGCAATAGATATGAGCCGATATTCATCAACTATACGACCCTTGTTGAAAGTCGAGCAGAGGTCTACCAAGCGACCTACACCTATAAGGAAGGATATCTCCAAGAGAGATACAACAAAATTCTGTCGTTTTCACAACGACAACGGACATGACACCAATGAGTGCAACCAGTTGAAGGACGAAATTGAGTTCCTGATCAGGCAGAGACATCTAAGGAGAAATGTGCTAGTCGCATTAGGGTCTCAGCGAGAGGCTCAAGGTGGCAACAACTAGGCGTCTGCACGCCAACACTCGCCACCTTTACAGCCAGCTCCTGTGGCAGGCACGTTACTCACCATCTGTGGTGGCCCACACCTTGCAGGGAACAGTGGGAAGGCAAGGGAGTGATACGCTCGAACCCTACGCCATGACCAGGACATCGAGATGATGAGTGTGGAGGATTGAGCACCAAATAAGGCTCGAACAGAGGATGAATTGATAACCTTATGTGAGGACGATGCCCAGCACGTACGATTCCCACACTTTGATCCGTTGACCGTTAACATTCAAATCGCCAACATGATGTTTAAGAGGGTGTTGGTTGACACAAGAAGCTCAGTCAACATCTTATACAAGTCTTCACTGGAAAGAATGAAATTGTCCGTCAAGGACTTGGAGCCATGCAACCAAACCATTTATGGTTTTTCTGGCAAAGGGCTCGCCCCAACCGGGTCGGTTAGGCTCCCAATTACGGCAGGAACCGTATCTATAAATAGGACATTACTCACTACATTCATAGTAGTTAATTGTCCTTCAGCATATAATGCTGTAATTGGGAGGTCAATTTTGGTCGACCTACAAGTCGTTATCTCGATATGGCACCTTGCCATGAAATTCCCAACTGACACAGGGATAGGATGTGTGTTGGCAAATCAGCGGGAAGCGAGGGAGTGCTACAACGCCTCGATATCTAAGGCGAAGAAATGTGTATCGAGGGAAGTTGCTGGAAAAGAGTTGCAAATGGCAATTGATGTACAAGCCCAATCAGGTGATGATGTCACCAAATAGGGCGTTGCCCAAAGTGAGGACTAAGATTTAGATCCTCACTTTGGGGACTTTGATGAAGAGATAGGACCCATCGAGGACCTTGAGGAGGTCCAACTTGATGAAGAAAATCAGACCAGGGTTGTGAAAGTCGGTAAAAACTTAGAGACAACAACGAAGCAAGCACTGGTGGAATTTTTGTGAAAAAACCAGGAAGTCTTTGCCTAGTCGTACAAAGACATGGTTGAAATAGACCCTGCAGTCATTAGCCATGTCCTAAATATAGACAAGAATTTTCTACCAGTACAGCAGAAAAGGAGGCTGCTCGACAAAGATAGATCAAAGACTCTAAAGGAAGAAGTCGAGAAGCTAAAGGAGAATGGATTCATCAGGGTAGCGTTTTATCCATCATGGATCTCTATTCTCGTGCTTGTTCCCAAGCTGAATGGCAAGTGGCGAACATGCGTGTATTTCACAGACCTTAATAAAGCCTGCCTTAAAAATTGTTTCCCACTCCCTAGAATTGACCAACTGGTCGATGACACTGCAGGGCATGAGATTCTCTCATTCATGGATGCATACTCCATATATAATCAGATCAGTATGCATCCTCCTGATGAGGATCACACTAGCTTTCGGACTGATACAGGGCTTTACTGTTACAAAGTAATGCCCTTCAAACTTGGACTATTTGATATCTCCTACTTGCCACGAGCAGCAATAAAAGGGCAAGCCCTGGCAGACTTCGTCCTAGAACTCACTGGGCTTCCAGATAGCGAGCAGCCAGAAGCGCCTGAAGAGCCTGAGCCTCAAAACCAAAATCCCTCATGGAAGTTGTTCAAGGGCGGCTCTTCTAATGGACATCATGAAGGAGCAGGAGTGATTTTGATAACGCTTGAGGGGCATCGATTTCACTGCGCAATCAGGTTTGACTTCACTGCTTCTAACAACGAAGCCGAGTATGAAACAATACTCGCTGGATTACGGTTAGCCAGGAGCATGCACATAAAGTCACTTGACATCTACAGTGACTCTCAGTTAGTAGTCAATCAGATCATTGGAGAGTACTAGGCCCAAGACTTACAAGTGGTCTCTTACTTGAATAAATCAAAGGATCTATTGGCAGAGTTTGATAAGTACACTCTCGAGCAAGTACCTCGCGACCAAAATTCAAACACTGATGCTTTGCCCAAACTGGCAAGTGCCAAGGATGCTGACACTCTGAACATAGTGCCAGTTGAATGATTATCTGCACCAAGCATCCAAGCAGATGAGACCTCTTCGGTGATCCAGGTGGTGGATACATGGATGACACCTTACATAGAGTACCTGACGCAAGGCGTGTTACCAACAGACATAAACAAAGCTAGGACCCTTCAACGGCAAGCTGCAAGGTATATCCTGGTCGATGGAATCTTGTACCGAAGGGGATACTCAATGTCACTCCTCAGATGTATTTCGAAAAAGAAGGCCAAAGAATTGATGAAAGTGGTCCACGAAGGCTTTTCTGGGGACCATGTTGGGGGGCAAAGTTTATCAAAAAAGATTTTAAGGCAAGGATACTTCTGGCCATCAATGAATGAAGACTCAATGGAGTTTGTGCGGAGGTGTGACAAATGCCAAAGGTTCTCCAAAATTCCACGAGCAGCTGCTGATGACCTAAAACAGATGCAAAGTCCGTGGCTGTTCGCTGTCTGGGGTATAGATTTAATCGGATCTCTGCCCACAGGAAAGGATGGCGTCAAGTACGCCGTAGTGGCCGTTGATTACTTCACTAAATGGGCTGAAGCTGCGCCACTCGTAACCATAACGACCGAGAAAGTGCTGGATTTTGTGGTTAAATATTGTGTGTCGCTATGGATTGCCAAGAAAAATTGTCTCAGACAACGGTACCCAGTTTGATAGTGATCTGTTCATAGATTTTTGCGAGCGACATGGAATTATCGAGAGCTTTTCTTCAGTTGCTCACCCCCAAGAAAATGGACAAGTCGAGGCAGTCAATAAGACAATAAAAGATACTCTGAAGAAAAGACTTGAAGAAGCAAAGAGGGCATGGCCAGAGCAATTTCCAAAAGTCCTTTGGTCATACATAACATCCCATCGAACAGCAAAAGGTCATACTCCATTCTCCCTAGCTTCTGGATATGAGGCTATGTTGCCTGTCGAGTTAGATCTGCCATCCCATCGGAGAATGAGGTATGATCAAGGCTCTAATAGCCAACTATTGATGGAATCTCTAGATTTGGTCGGTGAAAAGTGTGAGCAAGCCCAACTCTGAGTAGCAGCTTACCAGCAAAAGGTCGCTCGGTATTACAATTCTAAAGTACGTGAAAGGAAATTCAATGTGGGGGATCTAGTACTCAGAAGGATTTTCCTCAACACCCGCGACCAGACCACTGGAGTACTCGGACCTAACTGGGAAGGACTGTACCAAATCGAAGAAGTCCTCCATCCAGGCACTTACAAACTTGCTCGCTTAAATGGAGATCTCATTCCTCGCTATTGGAATGGAGAACACCTGTGCAAGTACTATCAGTAAATAATTCTTCATAAAGAATTGGCTTGTATTAATTTTACTTTTCACAAGTTATGAAAAATGGTTGGTCATTTTATGTGGCTGATCGCTTATAAGTGTAAGATCATTTTGGTGATCACTCGTACAAACATGATTTGTCCATTTATTACGAGAAATAATAGGGATTGTGCGCAGCCAGTCAATCTTGCCAACTATTGTAGTTATTACAAATATTTGCTCATTTTGTGTGTTGTTTTGCTATATTATCATTTTAAATTTCTCCTACGAATAGAAATGTTCGAACAGGTCCCAGTCAAGGCAAGTGACCAAGGACCTAAAGCTCCTCAATCACTTGGGGGCATATAAGGTATGTAGTAAGCAAAGCATATCAAAAGGTATGTATACACATGAGAAAAATAATTGAAAGCATGATAGGGTACTTAGAGTATTTTTCAAAATTTTGTTATTTTGTTAAATCAATCCAAAGTACTATGCTAAGTTCGGTCATGCGAACAGATGTTATAATAAATGCAAGTATTATAATATCAAAAAAGAATTCCTTTACACCGCGAGAAGTACTGCTCGGATGTAATTGTCTGATTAAAAGGAAAAAAGCTGCCCATGCAGCAATAAAAATTAAAAAAGAAATTGTCTTTACATCACGACCTGTAGGTCGTGTATTTAAAAGTTAATAAAATAAAGAGAAAAATAAAAGACTACGAGGCTGGAGGATCTTGAGGAGTGTCCTGGTCGATAGTAGTGCCAGCTTCATTGTCCGCACCGTCAATCCCCGTTGCTAAGGAAATTTCTGGGGAAGCAAGAATTTTGGCTCTTTCTTCTTCCTCCAAGCGAATAGTGCACCGGGTTATTTGAGTTCATCTCAAGCATTCAGACAAATAGCTAAAGTCATCCTTGCGGTTATGCTTCCAAAACGCGTAGAAGCAAAGGTGGGTGGCTTCCCTATACTTCTCCAAGTTTCTAGCATTTGTCTCCTCAAGCTCCTTAACACGCCCCTCCAGCTCCTCCGTCTCCTTCTTGCTCGCCATCAGATCGACCTCAAGCTGTTTGGATTCTTGGTAGTTGAGTTTGGCACTCTCCTTGAACTTTTCTCTGTCATCATTAGATTTGGTCAGGGCAGCTGGGCTTTTTGCTCGAGCAATTCATTGTTCTGGATGGTCAGTTCTGTGTTATTCTCGAGCAGCTCAGCATTCTTCCCCTCGAGCACCTTCACCGCCTCAATGTGCTTGGTGTCAAAGTCTTTGGTCTGGGTGACCAAAGTTCCCGTGCGGCGCCAACCAGCAATGATAGTCAGCAATCCCTGCGATTAGATAAGAGAGGTAAGATGATGGCAGGAATTAACAAAGTAAAATGACTCAACAGTACAAAACAACTTACACTGGCTATCTCGTTCAACCCTCGGTTTATTATCAAGTCGGCCTCCATGGAGCTTGTGCCGACGATGGCCTCTTGGCTACGTTTGTGCTTGGAGAGTTTGTATATTCTTTCCCTGGCCGAACTAACCATGGTGCTGGTTAGGGTATCTTCGGGTTGAGTGTGGCGTGGCTGGTCGGTGGGCGCTGGAGGGGTAGAGTGCTGGTCGACCAGTGCAGTTGGAGACGGCTGGTCGAGTGGAGAAGGAGGTGGCATTGTTTCCTTTGTGGGAGGTGGCATGGTTTCCTTCGAAGGAGCAGCTGCTGAGGACCCTCAGTCCGGGCCTTCTTTGAAGCGGCTTTGCTGCTTTCTCCGCAGACCCTCTTGTTGTCTTTCTTTCTGCTCGAGGGAGTAACAGCAGCGATGTAGTGATCGAACTTATCTTCAGACGACATACCTGCAAGCAAGGAAACATCACGAACAGTTAGACAATAAGCGTATATGGAAATGAACGTAAAGACGAGGAAATTATAAGTAAAGTACTCGTGCTATAACTACTGATCGCTATATTACTTACTGAACTACTGCTACACTCACTCACTGCCTGGAAGAAATATGAATCTAAATTTGGAGTATACTTAAAGTTTCCATCCCCATCAAATAAATGACATGGAATGGGAAAACTGTCTAAGAATGAGAAGACAGTACCGTTGTCATCTGAAGACTCGTCGATTGGTACAGGGGGTTCGGAAGCTTTCTTTTTTCCCTTTCCCAAAGGAGTAGGGGGAGCGGCTGCTCGTGAGGTACTGGAGGGTTCCCTGATTGTCACTCCAGTTGGTCTCCTCCTTTGAGGTTGCGACACGTCTGGGTGCTGCTCGGGAATTTCTCCGCCAGTCGCACTCCCCGCTATTGACTCCCTCACGTCCCGGTGAGGTGCCAGAAGCCCAACCAGCCTTAGATTGGCTTCAGTGACCAGTTGTTTGACGCTTTTCTCTACGTCACTCATGCTGGCCAGTAGAGCTGCTCGAACCTCCATTTCTAGAGTAGGAGCCGGTCCTATCCATGGACCTGAAATGTGCTAATTTTCTAAGGAGAATGCAGATAAAATACAAGGAAAATAAGCGACCAAGAAAACGAAAAAGTTACCCGTTTGGGTGAAGGCTAGGTTGTTGGCGACCAGGTCAGTGGTTAAAAATTACTCCTGGTAGTACTTTCCTACATTAGACTTGTAAGTAGTCCCACTCAGGAAAGTGTGGGTCGACTCCTGGTGGCAAAAATGGAAAACCCACGTGTTCTCTTGGTTGGGGTTAGATTTGAAATCGAATAGGTAGTTGATCTCATGAGGAGAAGGGACAGGCCATTTTTTATGGCTGTAAAGGATATAGAGTGCCGAAAGCATTCTATACCTGTTTGGGGTTATTTGGAAAGGAGCAACCCCGAAATAATTGGCCACTCCTTGGAAGAAATGATGGAGAGGCAGGATTGCTCCTGCCTCAATGTGATACCTCGACCAGGCGCTGAAGGCGCCACCAGGCAGGTTTGCCCATTGGTCGGTGGTAGGAAGGAATAAAGAAACCCCAGAAAGTCTGCACTTTTTGAGGAAATTATTTATCATCCTAGCAGTGATTGTGCTAGGAAGAGCAAGGTACCATTCGACGTCTAGTCGAATGGCGTTGCGGAGGTGGGCTTGTGTTTAAATTTCAGAATCAATGGTTTCGGTTCTACCACTAGTCGAAGGAATTTCAGTCCGAGCAGCGGGCTGATTTTCAGAAGGTTTTGAGGATTTATTTTTCCTGGCAATGGACTTTACTCTACCCATGTTTGATGAACTAGAAGGTCTGTTGGGTGGAATTCAAGAAAAATGGATTTCTGGGATTAGTAGCGATGGTTGTTCTTCGTCCACGAGCAGTTGAGCAAGCAGGTCATCGTCTATTGGCCTCTCACCTCCCCATAGATCTTGCATGAAAATCTGCGAACAGAGAAGGGGAGATGAGAATCTACGGCCTAAAAACTTGTGTTAAGAGTTGGAATAACGTTGCTCTCGTATAAAAGTTAAGCTTTTATATGACCAATAGCATTCTAACAAAAACACTAAATTATATATGAGTAGTTTGGAAAATGGATCAAAAAGGAGAAGTAAAAAGATTTTCAGGAAAGACTTTTACGACTCTGAAGGGGCGGGAAAAACCCAGTTTTTCTACAAGCTTAAAAATCGAATTTTTACTTCAATTTTACTCCCTAAATTCATGATATCCTAACTACCAAACTAATTCCTAACCCCAGCAAGGTGTTATTTTCCTACCATATTTAGCACAGATCATGTAACGCCCTACTACCTTAGAGCCGTTACTAAGTGAATTTAAAATAGAAATCGTGCTTTTGACTGACTCTAAGTGGTTTCTAAAACCAAAAGTGTGGATAAATCAGAATGTAAGGCTGTACTCTTTAAAATGTTTAACTTCATTGAAAACGTAAGTATAAAACATCTGGGATCCCAAAATAAGGTTTACAAAATATTTACAACTCAAAAATAGATTTACACCAGGTTAACTATCAAAAGAATGGATCAATACAACCATTTACAAAATGCCCCCAACCAAAGCAGTCGGGCAGGCCGAACATGTACGCGCCGCTCCCACGCTCTCCATACTCATGGTCGGTTGACTAACTCCTTGCTTTTACCTGCCACACGGAGCACCCGTGAGCTGAAGCCCAGCAAGAAAACTCAAATAGCACATAACATATGCAAATAATATCACTGGCATAATTCACTGATAAATAGGAAATCATTAATTCAACAAGCACGGCCATGCCGCCCCAGAGGCCTTACCAAAGCTTAGGGTCTCGGTCATTACCGTAGGATAACCCATGTATCCCTTGGGTCCCACCCTGGCTATAGCATCCCATGTGCTGAGCGTTACTTCCGGCCCCGCTGCCGTACCCGGCCTACGCCGCTCTCGGCCTTAGCCGTTCATTCCATTACAATCACACATATAACACATTCAGAAATAACCATTCAAACATACAATAATTTATCTAAGATTACACATTCGCACACAATACAATCTAAGGCCGTGCCCTGCAATCACACAGTGGGCCTATGCCCTATTCTCGGGTGTTACGGTTTTCTTACCTGTATCCCTTGCTTTCCGATGCACCACGGTCACGAGCACGGTCCACTAGCACGAGCCTCCCCGAAATCCTAGTCACAACACCCATAAAACACTTTTAATACTAACCAAGCCCAAAACCACTTCCCGGGACCAATCCCGTACTCCCGGGACCTCTAAAACCTTAAAACAACACCCCGGAGACATCCCCCGAACCTCCGGAGCTAACGCCTAAAATTGCCAAAAAAAGCTATCCTGAAAATGGCCTTGTGCCGCGGCACAACTTTCTTGTGCTGCGGCACCCAGCAGTCAGGGACTCCACGCCGCGGCACACAAAAACCGTGCCGCGACACGCCTTCGCAGCCCAGAATTCTGGGTTTTTCCTTCGCGTTTTCCCGAGCTTCAACCTCTCCAAATCACCCCAAACCAATACCTAAACCCCAAAACTCAAATCCAAACTTCATATGAACAATCTATCAACCTATAGACACTAGAATCAAGATCAAAACATCAACACACCCAAGATCCACACCTTTGATCTCCAATTCAGCAACTCAAACCAAAACCCATGAAAATCTTAACTCAAGCATTAAATTCCTCAAATCAACACAGAAAACAAACTTAAACATGCATAAGATCCTTACCTCAAGAGTAGAATCCACCCTAAAAGTTTCCTTGATCTCCTCCCAAGCTCCCACTTCAGCCCCTTCTACACCTCTTCTTCTTTCTTCTTCTTGCCCTAGCCTTTCTCTCCTCTTCTTTTCCTTCTCGTCTAATTTTATCAAAGCCTCAAGTGACCCAATGCCCAAACCGTACGCCCCATATACCCAGCTGAAACTTGTCTATTTGCCTTGCCAAAAGACCAATTTACCCCTTCCTAATAATCCCTCCTAACTAACCTTCAAGGGCACTTAAGTCATTACACTTCTATTTCAATTCTATCACTTTTTATCTTAAAACTTGTTACCCAAAGCAGTTACTAACGGTTACCCAGGTTACCCAATAACCGATAACTAACCACTCATCCTCAACTCAACTTATAAGATTCCCGAAGTACCCCTAGGCTCCTCCCGAGCCGGGTACAACATCCCGTTGTGACTTTTAGACTAATTGGCTCACTAGGACCGTCTCGATGCGTGCATCCTGATAAAAACTCCACCTCACATGGCACAATTCACATAGTACAATTATCACAGTTATGCCCTATCATGGCCAGATTACAATCATGCTCATTCTAAGACAATCAGGTCTACATGCATACTAATTCACATAGTCATGCATCTCAAATAATCAATTAGTCATATAACGTGCATTAAATGATAATCATGCATAAAACTCAATAGAAACACACACCAAATCCCATCATGCCCTCCAGGCACACTACTCCAAGCCCTTAAGCCTTAATACTGAATTTGGGGTCGTTACAGATCAGCGTACCCATTTACCCCAAGACCATTTTACAAGAACTTACAGAGATATTCAAGAACTCAAAGATCAAAAATGAAGGGAAAACAAGCATTACACGACACAACGTGACAGAAAAGAATGGATTAGAAGACTTACTTGGACGAAGGATTGAGAAGAATTCAGAAAATCTGACAGGCACACCGCAGATTAGTAAACTTTTTTGGGTTTAGTTGTGCTTGGTTCTTCAGAGTTCTTAAAGGCAAAGGGTTCCGTAAAAAGTAAATAGTGAAAAGGATGGTTTATTTATATTGATCGTGGCACTGTAAAAGAGGTAATCATGGAATCACTTTTTCAAGGCATGGGGAAATGCAATAGTCGCCAGACAACTTTTGGGAAACCAAAAAGGCATGATTAGTTGCCTTTTTCGAGAAGGCATGGGCAGCTCTGATAGATTTGGTGGGGTATGTGAATCTCTTAAGTTTACTTTATGCTGGTCGCAGTAAAATATACTTAGGGGGCAAATGTTTACCCACAAATGACTCCTGATGACATGGCAAGAATTTATTACACGTGGTTGGCACGTAGTAGCGTCAAAGTGAAGGGGTGTTGTTCGACTATCGACCAGATGCTTATTGCTTCATTAGATCACGTGTTTAGATGCGACCAGTTTGGTCGCATGCCTCAATTTATTTCCTTTAAGATACGCAATCTTGTAATAATTACATTTATTATGTTTTTTCTTTATTGCCTTGATACGCTGAAATTAATGATAGTTAAGGCCCATTGGCCCATGTAACCCCCCTTGAGCCTATAAATATGCATGAGAGGACTCAAGGAAGGGACTTTGGAACCTTTTTTCTGAATACTCATAGAAAGAGCGTAAGTGTGAATGTTGACCCTCAATTTGGCCAATGACACGGAGTCAAATATATGACAGAAAATGAGACGACAATGGTAAAGAAGAAAACACCAACGATTTATAGTAGTTCGGGCCCAAAGAATGGTAATGACCTACGCCCACTTAGTGTTATTATTAATATTGAATCTGAAAGCTGGGATCATAGAACTAGGGTTCTTGAGTTTCACAAACCTTGGGAGAATTACAATAAAATGATGGATAATCACACTATTGCTCTCTCTCTCTCTCTCTCTTAATATTCAGGAAAAAGATTAAAGATCAAAAGTCCCTTCCTTGAGCTATTTCATGTATATTTATAGGCTCAAGGGGGATTACATAGGCCAATGGGCCTTAACTCTCCTTAATATCTGCGTATCAAGGTAATAAAGAGGAAATAATCAACGGAGTTATTACAAGATTATGACCGTTAAAGGAAATAAACCGAATCATACGACCAGCCTGGTCGTATCTAATAGCTAAGCTTTGATGAAGCATCGAGGAGCTGGTCGACAGACGAATAACACCCTTCTTAATGACTCTGACACGCATTACCCTTGTGTACAAAATTCTTGCCACATCATCCGCAGCCATTTTGGGTAATCATTTGCCCCCAAGTTTATTTTACTACGACTAGCATATAGTAAACTTAGGAAACTGACTTTTAGCTTACCCCATTAAATCTTTCAGAGCATCTCGTGCTTTCTTGAAAAAAGTGATCAATCATGTCCAATCAAGTCTTTTCGGTTTCCCAAAAACTTGTCTGACAGCTATTACACTTCCCCATACTTTGAAAAAAGTAATTCATGATTACTTCTTTTATCGTGTCGCAGTCACTATAAATAATACCCCTAATCCACATTTTCACCTTTTACTTTTCACTCGCCATCTCCTTTTCAAGAACTCCAAAGAACTTCGACCTTCAGAGCCTAGAAATCCCAGGAACTTTCATCGCTGATCCAAGGAACTTCCATCCGAATGCTCAAAGCTTTTGTGTTCAGACTCCACCTTTCATCTAAGTAAGTTTCACAAACCCCTTAGACGTTTGAGCTGCCATGCAAAATTGTTTTGTATTTGAGTTCTTGGCTGTTCTTGACCGAAACTGTCTTGGGGTAAACAGGCATGTTGATCGATGCTTGATAGGGTAGTGAAATAACATTTCATAGGAGTTAGGAGTCTGTTTGATAGTCGAGATTGTAGATTTAGGGGCATAAAATCGAAGTAAAAATTCGATTTTTAAGCTAGTTGAAAAACTGGGTTTTTCCCGCCCTTTCGGAGTTGAAAAAGCTTTTTTTGAAAAACTTTTTACTTCCGCTTTTTAATCTGTTTCTCAAACTGCTCGTATAAAACTTAGTGTTTTTGCTATAATGCTCCTGGCCGTATAAAAGCTTAACTTTTATACGCGAGCAACATTATTCTGACTCTCAACACAGATTTTTAGGCTTTACGTTCTCATCTCCCCCATTCTCTATTCGCAGCTTTTCATGCGAGATCCGTGGGGAGGTGAGAGGCCTATCGACGACGACTTGCTAGCCTAATTACTTGAGGACGAGGAGCAACCGTCGCTGTTGATACCAGAAATTCCTTTTTCTCAAGTTACCCCAAACATTTCATCATCCCCGCGCCAAAATATGGGTCGTTTTAAGTCTAAAGCCCAGAAAGAGAAACCTTCCAACCCTTCAAATCAGCCTGCTCCTTAGGCTGAAATTCCCTCGAACAGCGGTCGAGAAAGAAATATCCCCGACCCTAGCATTCAAACTCGCGCTCAACTTCAAAACGCCATTCAACCAGATGTTGAATGGTACGTCACCCCTCCTAGCCGAGTAACGGTTAGGATGATTTCCAATTACATTAAAAAATACGGACTTCCTGGGGTGACCCTAGTCCAACCCTCCAGAGACCAAAGGGTAAATCTGCCTAGAGGCGTGTACAGCGCCTAGTCGAGGTATCACATTGAGGCAGGAGCGATCCTGCCTCTTCATCCTTTCTTCGAGGGAGTGGCCAATTAATTCAGGGTCACTCCTTTTCAAATAACCCCTAATGGATATAGAATGCTTTCTACACTCTATATCCTCTATAGCCATAAGAAATGGTCTGTCCCCACGCCACATGAGGTCAACTACCTGTTCGACCTAAAATCCAACCCCAACCAGGAAAACACGGGGTTCTTCCATTTCTGCCACCAGGAAACAGGTCGCACTTTCCGTACTGACACTACTTTTATCTTGAACGTGGGGAAGTACCATCTGGAGTACTTTCTGACTACTGACATGGTCGCGAAGAACTTGGCCTTCACACAATGAGGTAAAGTCTTTGTACCCCTGGACATTTATTTTTCTTTAATTTTTACTGCATTTCCCTTAGATTTTTAGCGCCTTTCAGGCCCATGGTTGCGACCAGCTCCCACACCAGACATGGAAATCCAATCAGCCCTCTTTGCTAGCCTGACTGACGTAGAGAAGAACGTCAAGCATCTGGTCACAAAGGCTAACCTGAGGCTGGTCGGGCTTTTGGCACCTCATCAGGATGTACGGGAGTCAACAATGGGAAGTGCCACTGGCGAGGAGATTCCCGAGCAGTACCCAGACGTGTCAAAACCTCAAAGGAGGAGGAAAACTAGAGTGACAATCAGGGAACCCTCCAGCACCCCGCGAGCTACTGCTCCCCCTGCCCCACTAGGAAAGGGAAAGAAGAAAGCCACCAAACCTCTCGAGCCTCTTGATGAATCTTCGGATGAGAACGGTACTGATCTCTCACTCTTAGATAGTTAGCCAATTCCCTGTCACTTGTTTGACGGGGACGGAAATTTTAAGTACGCTCCCAATTTAGATTTAGACTTCTTCATGCCAGAGAGTGAGTGTAACACTAGTAGAGTATATAATGTAGCGACCAGTAATGATAGCTCGGGTATTTTACTTACAATTTTCTTTGTTTCTTTTCCTGATATAACATACGCAGTCTTTTGTACTATCTCATTGTTCGTGCATTTGCTTTCTTGAAGACATGGAATCCAAAAACGTGTTTGATATGTATTGTGCTCCCGAGGCTCCTGAAGCTTCTGCGAGCAAGAAGAAAGCGAGCAGGCGGCATCACGGGGAAAACAGTAAAGTGCCTCTTGCCAAGAAAACCCGTACTGCAGACCCTCCAGCAGACGTACCTTCAACAAATGCAACACCACCTCCTTCTCCCCTCGAGCAGCAAACTTCGCCTACTCCAGTCGGGTCGACACCTTCCACACCAGCTTCAGCTGACCAGACTCAGCAAGCTGTCCCTGCTTCCACAGGGGGTGACATATCGAGGCGTGCCCTGAGATCAGCCAAGGACAGGATCGAAAAAATTTTGAGGCAGGAACATTGCCGAGAAGTAATGGCTACGACAGAGACGATGGATGTCGACCAGATCTTAATCCGCGCTCTAAACGAGCTCGCAAGTGTAAGTTGTCTTTTTTCTGTGGAGACTAAATCCTTTTATTTATTATAGTCAATTTAACTTTCGTGCTGATCACAGGCAATGCTAACCGTGATTACTGGCCATCTCCGCTCAGGAGCCATCACCGAATAGTCCAAGGCTTCCGAGCAACGGCATGCTGAAGAACTCAAAGTTGCCGAAGCAAAATATGTTGAACAACTTGAGGTAGCTCAGAAGAAAAACGCAGCACTGCTCGAGGAGAAGAACAGGCTGGCTGAGGAGTTAAGGGAGAAGCAGACTGCTCTGGACAAGGTCATCGAGCAAAGAGACCAGTTCAAGGAGTCTAACCGCATCAACTACCATGAGGCTAAAAAGCTCGAGGAGGACCTAATTGCGAGCAGACAGGAGACTACAAAGGTGAAAGGCCGAATCGAGGAACTTCAAAAATCCAACGCTAGCAATTTGGAGAGGTACAAGAATGCCACGGTTAAGTGTTTCTATGACTTCTGGAAACACAACTAGGAGGCCAACTTCAGCTATCTTCCCAAGCGCACGAGGCATGCTGAGATAGCCCGTTGCATTGCTCGCCTGGCAGAAGAAGAGAGAGCAAAGATACCTGCCTCGCCTGAAATCTCTTTGGCCACTGGCATGGAAGGGGCGGATAATGAAGCTACAACTGTCGTCGACTAGGACACCCCTCAAGATCCTCCTGCCTCGTAGTCTGCTATTTTTCTTTTATTCTTTTATCTTTTAAATACCCAACCTACGGGTCGTGATGTAGAGACTATTTTTTTATTGCTGGGCGGGTAACTTCTTTTTCCTTTTATCAAACAATTACATATGAGCAGTAACTGCTCGCGGTGTAAATGGTTTCCTTAAGATATTATAATATTTGCATTTTATTATAACATCTGTTCGCATGACCAAACTTAACATAGTACTTTGGTTTGATTTAACAAAATACAAAATTTTGAAAAATACTCTAAATACCCTAGCATGCTTTCACTTATTTTGCTCATGTGTTTACATACCTTTCGATATGCCTTGCTTACTAGATGACTTATATGTCCCCAAGTGATTGAGGAGCTTTAGATCCTTAGTCACTTGCCTTGACCAAAACCTGTTCGAACATTACTGCTCAGAGCAAATAATTAAAACAATAACACAGCAAAACAACACACGTAATGAGAAAATACTTGTAATAAATGCAATAATTGGCAAGAATGACTGGTTGCGCACAGTCCCATATATTTCTTGTAATAAATGGACAAAATGTGTATGTACAAGTGATCAATAAGATCTTACACTTATAAGCGAGTAGTCATATAAAATGACCAACCCTTTTTCATAACTTGTAAAAAGTAAAATTAATACAAGCCAATTGATAGTACTGGCGCATGTGTTCTCCATTCCAATAGCGTGGAATGAGATCTCCATTTAAGCGTGCAAGTTTGTAGGTGCCTGGATGGAGGAATTCTTCAATCTAGTATGGTCCTTCCCAATTAGGTCCGAGTACTCCAGCAGCCTGGTTGTGGGTATTTAGGAAAACTCTTTGAAGTACTAAATCTCTGACGTTGAACTTTCTTTCACGTACTTTAGAGTTGAAATACCAGGCGACTTTTTGCTGGTACGTAGCTACTTGGAGTTGGGTATGTTCACGTTTCTCATCGATCAAGTCCAGGGATTCCATCAATAGTTGGCTATTAGAGCCTTGATCGTACGTTATCCTGCGATGCGAGGGCGAATCTAACTCAACAGGAAACATAACCTCATACCCATAAGCCAAAGAGAATGGAGTATGGCCTGTTGCTGTTCGGTGGGAAGTTCTGTACGACCATAGAACTTTAGGCAATTTCTCTATCCATCCACCCTTAGCTTCTTCCAGTCTTTTCTTCACGGTATCCTTTAGCGTTTTATTGACTGCTTCGACTTGTCCATTTTCTTGGGGATGAGCGACTGAAGAAAAGCTCTTGATAATCCCATTCCGTTCGCAAAAATCCATGAATAAATCACTATCAAACTGTGTGTCGTTATCTGAGACGATTTTCCTTGGCAATCCATAGCGACAAACGATGTTTTTGACCACAAAATCCAGCACCTTCTTGGTCGTTATGGTTGCGATTGGCTCGGATTTGGCCCATTTAGTGAAATAATCGACGACAACCATATCATACTTGATGCCACCCTTTCCTGTGGGTAAAGATCAGATTAAGTCTGTACCCCACACTACAAACGGGAACGGGCTTTGCATCTATTTCAGTTCAATAGGGGCTGCTCGCGGAATTTTTGAGAACCTCTGGCACTTGTCACACCTCCGTACGAATTCCATCGAGTCTTCATTCATTGTTAGCCAGAAATACCCTTGCCTCAGGATCTTTTTTGACAAATTTTGCCCCCCAGCGTGGTCTCCGCAGAAGCCTTTGTGTACCTCTTTCATCAATTCTTTGGCTTTCTCTTTCGAAACACATCTAAGGAGTGGCATTGAGTATCCCCTTCGGTATAAGATTCCATCAACCAGGATATACCTAGCAGCCTATCGCTGAAGGGTCCTGGCTTTGTTTTTCTCCGTTGGTAACACGCCTCGCGTCAGATACTCTACGTATGGTGCCATCCATGTATCTGCCGTTTGGATCACCAGAGTGGTCTCCTCTGCTCGGATGCTTGGCACAGATAGTCGTTCAACTGGCACTATGTCCAGAGTATCAGCATCCTTCGCACTTGCTAGCTTGGCCAAAGCATCAGCGTTTGAATTCTGGTCGCGAGGTACCTGCTGAAGGGTGTACTTGTCAAACTGCGCCAATAGATCCTTTGTTTTGTTTAAGTAAGCAACCATCTTTAAACCTTGGGCCTGGTATTCTCCCATGACTTGATTTACCACCAGCTGTGAGTTACTATAGATGTCAAGTACCTTTATATTCATGTCCCTGGCTAATCATAACCTGGTGAGCAACGCTTCATACTCAGCCTCATTGTTGGAAGAAGTGAAGTCAAACCTGATTGCACAGCAAAATCGATGCCCTTCAGGCGTAATCAGGATCACCCCTGCCCCTGCATGATGCTCATTGGAAGAGCCATCTGTAAATAACTTCCATGAGGGAGGTTGGTGTTGAGACTCAGGCTCTTTGGTCTGCTCTCTATTTGTAAGTTCAGTGAACTCTGCAATGAAGTCAGCCAGGGCTTGCCCTTTTATCGTAGCTCATGGTAAGTAAGAGATATCGAACTGCCCAAGTTTGACTGCCCATTTTAACAATCTTCCCGCAGCCTCTGGCTTTTGCAGAACTTGCCGTAGAAGCTGGTCAGTCAAAACCGTGATTGGGTGAGCTTGAAAGTAAGGCCGCAGCTTCCTTGAAGCCAAAATTAAGCAATAGGTTAACTTTTCAATAGGTGGGTATTTCTGCTTCGCTCCAATTAGCCTTTTGCTTACATAATAAATGACCTTTTGTACGCCTTCTTCCTCTCATACTAAAGTAGCACTAGCAGCATACTCTGTAATTGCCAATTAGACAAACAAAGTTTCTTCATCGAACGACTTTGATAGGATGGGTGGTTGCACCATGTGAGTCTTTAATGCTTAGAAAGCCTGCTCGCACTCCTCCGTCCACTCAAATTTTTTGTTGCCTCTAAGTAGATTAAAAAATGGAACGCACTTGTCCGTTGATTTCGAAATAAATCTACTGAGAGCGGCAATTCTTCCGGTTAAACTTTGAACATCCTTAATCTTTATTGGCGATTTCATATCAATTAGGGCTTTGATTTTCTTGAGATTGGATTTAATTCCTCTCGAGTTAACTATAAATCCCAAGAACTTCCCTGATCCTACTCCGAAGGAGCATTTAAGGGGATTCAGCTTCATCTGGTATTTGTTCAAGACGTTGAAGCACTCATGCAATTCCTCTATATTCCCTTCTGCTTTCTTTGACTTTACCAGCATGTCGTCGATATAGACGTCCATGCTTGTGCCGATCATCTCCTTAAACATGTAGTTGACTAGTCACTGGTAAGTCGCACTAGCATTTTTCAAGCCGAAGGGCATTACTTTGTAACAGTAAAGCCCTGTATCAGTTCGAAAGCTAGTGTGATCCTCATCAGGAGGATGCATACTAATCTGATTATACCAGAGTATGCATCAATGAATGAGATAATCTCGTGCCCTGCAGTGGCATCGACCAGTTGGTCAATTCTTGGGAGTGGGAAACAATCTTTGGGGCAAGCTTTATTAAGGTCTGTGAAATCCATGCATGTTAGCCACTTGTCATTCGGCTTGGGAACCAGTACGAGATTAGAGACCCATGATGGATAAAATACCACTCTGATGAACCCATTCTCCTTCAGCTTCTCGACTTCTTCTTTTAAGGCCTTTGATCTATCTTTATCGAGCAGCCTTCTCTTCTTTTGCCCTGGTGGAAAACTCTTGTCGATGTTCAAGACATGGCTGATGACTGCAGGGTCTACTCCGACCATGTCTTTGTGCGACCAGGTGAAGACTTCCTGGTTCTTCCTCAAAAACTCCTCCAGTGCTTGTTTTGTTGTTGTCTCTAAGTTTTTTCCGACTTTCACAAGCCTGGTCAGATTTTCTTCATCGAGTTGGACCTCTTCAAGGTCCTCGATGGGTCCTATTTCTTCCTCAAAATCCCCAAAGCGAGGATCCAAGTCTCTATCCTCACTTAAGGCAACACCCTATTTGGTGACATTATCACCTGACTGGGCCTGAGCATCAATTGCCATTTGCAACTCTTTTCTGGGAAAATATCTCGACACACCTTTCTTTGCCTTGGTTATCGAGGCATTGTAGCACTCCCTTGCTTCCCACTGATTTCCCAATATGAATCCTACCCCTGCGTCTGTTGGGAATTTCATGCCAAGGTGCTATATTGAAGTGATGGCCCGTAGGTCTACCAGAATTGGTCTCCCAATTACAGCACTGTATGCCGAAGGACAATCAACTACTATGAATGTAGCGAGTAATGTCCTGTTAGCAGGTGCAGTACCTGCTGTAACTAGAAGCCTAATCAACCTCGTTTTGGTGAGCCCATTGCCGGAAAAACCATAGATGGTTTGGTTGCATGGCTCTAGGTCCTTGATGGACAGCTCATTCTCTCCAGAAAAGACTTGTATAGGATGTTGACCGAACTTCCTGTGTCGACCAACACCCACTTCACCATCATGTTGGCAATTTGTACGTCTACGACCAGCAGATCGGAGTGTGGGAATCGTACGTGCTGGGCATCGTCTTTAGAGAAGGTTATTAATTCTTCCTCTGTTCGAGCCTTTTTTGGTGCTCGATCCTCCACACTCATCGTCTAGATGTCCTGGTCATGGCGTAGGGTTCGAGTGTATCGTTCCCTTGCCTTTCCACTATCCCCTGCAATATGTGGGCCTTCGCAGATGGTGAGTAAAGTGCCTGCCACAGGAGTTGGTTGTAGGGGTGGTGAGCATTGGCGTGCAGGCGCCTGCTCATTGCCACCTTGAGCCTGTCACTGAGACCCTCCTGTGGCTCGCACATATCTCCTTAGATGTCCATGCCTAATCAGGAACTCAATCTCGTCTTTCAACTGGTTACATTCATTGGTGTCGTGCATGTAGTCGTTGTGAAAACGACAGAACTTCGTCGTATCTCTCTTGGAGATATCTTTCCTTATTGGTGCGGGTCGTTTGTAAGGCACGCTTGAGCTGGTCACCTGGTACACTTCCGCTTGGCTTTCGACAAGGGCCGTGTAGTTGGTGAATCTCGGCTCGTATCAACTACCTTTGGGGCGTTTATTTTCAGAAGCTGAGGGTTCATTGTTTGCCTGCTTCCCACCATTCCTACCATTGCCATTTTCGTTGCCATTGGGCTTTTCCGACCCGTTAGCGGCCTTGGCGGGTTCTTCCTTTGGCCTGTTGTCTTTTGTTGGCGATTTCCCTTCATTGGCAATCGTGTCCTCGAGCTTGATATATCAATCAGCCCGATCCAAAAACTCCTGGGTACTTCTTACCCCATTCTTCCCGAGGCTACTCTAGAGGGGTGAATGGCGCCTAACCCCAGCAGTTAGAGCCATCATCTTACCTTCATCGTCCACTGTCTTGGCTTTAGCTACTGGTCACATGAAGCATTGGATATATTCTTTTAAGGGCTCTCCCTCCTTCTGGCATATCTCGACCAACTGGTTGGCCTTTGTGGGGTGTACGCGACCTGCGTAGAATTGTCCGTAAAATTCCTTTACGAACATCTCCCAAGATACTATACTAGCAGGAGGGAACTTAAAGAACCACTCCTGGGCAGTGTCAGACAGTGTCGCTGGGATGATCCGGCAGTGGGCATCTTTCGACACTTTCGGTATATCCATTTGTATCTCAAACTTATTAACGTGAGATACTGGGTCTCCCTACCCATGAAAATTCGGCAGTGTTGGCATCTTGAATTTACTGGGGGTTTTAGCCGCAACAATCCTTTGTACAAAGGGAGTGCCCCTCCTCCTATCGTACTCTATATGGGACGTTCTTCCCCCGACCAACTATTGTACCACTTGGTTCAGAACATCAATCTGAGCCAGAATCGCTTCTGGGACTGCTGGGGCAACCAGTGCCAAGGGAGCGTGCTCGTCGTGCCTCTCACGGCGGTTGTTAAGTACGTCCCTTAAATCATCGTCCCTGCGTCTCTGCTTGCTAACTCCTAGCCGATCAAAGATGTTCTGCTGCCTGGGTTGCCCCCCAGCATTATGGCTAGCTGGCCTATTTTCTCTAGGTGGTGGGCTTCTGCCTCCACCTCTTCCCTCATTTCTCCGACCAGCATTTCCTCTGTCGGATTTGGCTTCATTATAGTCATGGCCATCTCTAAAATGTGGCTGACTACGGCGTGACCGGCTGTTCACGCTATTTCCTCCTCGGGTTAGCATCTCCTGAGCGTCAGGGGGAGACCTGCGCTGGTCGTTGGGTCCCTGTGCATTGTTATGCCGTGGGGGACCCCTGACCGCAGAGCCTGAATTGATGTTCCTTCTATTGGCAGAAGGACGTTGTCCCTTGCTCGGTAGATTTGGCTCTTCATCCCCTGGGAGTCTAAGGCTGCAGGACGATTGCCTGGCCCTATTCTGCCTCAGGCGCTGGGGATTGCCTCGACCAACCTGGGAGGGAGGCTGCTGCTCAGGATCCCTAGCCGAGACATCATCCTGAGCCACAGGTGGCTGCTCCGGCCTTTGAGGGATTGCTGGCTGAAGGGGAGGACTAGGATTGGGAGCCCTTTGAGGCGGCGCACTCGGTGGCTAATCTGGCTAAGAGGCTGGTGCAGCCTGACTCTGAGCCAATTGGATGGACACTTCAAGAGCAACCATGGCATCCCTCTACCGACAGTCCATGTCCATCTGCCACTCACTCAGCTCTTGGCGCTGGCGTTCAATTTCCCTCTGTTGCATCGCCATTGTCTCCGCAGCATTCTCCTGATTGGCCCTCAGATTAGCCAACTCATCCTGCAACACTCCCAGTGTTGCCCTCAGTGTTTCGGAATCTAACTCCTCCTCTTCAAACTCCAAATGAGGTTGATTCTCACCCACATTTGGGGGAGGAGGTTGGGATGGTGCAGCGCCAGCGATCTGTCCAGCCTTCTTGGATGTCTTTGCCATTAGATTTTCTTACAGTTTTTTATCAATCTCTCAATGAAAGCACCAGAATGTTGACCCTCGATTTGGCCAATGACACGGAGTCAAATATACGACAGAAAATGAGACGACAATTAAGAGTTTAATCTAATGGTAAAGAAGAAAACACCAACGATTTATAGTGGTTCGGCCCCAAAGAATGGTAATGATCTACGTCCACTTAGTGCTATTATTAATATTGAATCTCAAAGCCATGATCAAAGAACTAGGGTTCTTGAATTTCACAAACCTTGGGAGAATTACAATAAAACAATGGTTAATCACACTATAACTCTCTCTCTTAATATTCAGGAAAAAGATTAGAGATCAAAAGTCCCTTCCTTGAGATATTTCATGTATATTTATAGGCTCAAGGGGGGTTACATGGGCCAATGGGCCTTAACTCTCCTTAATACCTGCGTATTAAGGTAATAAAGAGGAAATAATCAACGTAGTTATTACAAGATTATGATCGTTAAAGGAAATAAACTTAATCATACGACCATCCTGGTTGTATCTAATAGCTAAGATTTGATGAAGCATTGAGGAGCTGGTCGAGAGACGAACAACATCCCTTCTTAATGACACTGACACATGTTACCCTCGTGTACAAAATTCCTGCCACGTCATCCGCAGCCATTTTGGGTAAACAGTGATTATCCACCGGAAAGTTGTAATTCTCCTAAGGCTTGTGAAACTCAAGAACCCTAGTTCTTTGATCACGGCATTGGGATTCAACATCAATAATAACACTAAGTGGACGTAGGTTGTTACCACATTGTTGGGGCCGAACCACTATAAATCATTTGTGTCATTTCTTTACCATTTGATTCCATTCTTGATTGTTTTCTTATTTCTTTGTCATTAATCTGACTACGTGTCGTTGGCCAAATTGAGGGTCAACACATATCTTCCAGGGTGTGAATTGATCATCTGTTTGCGGGAGGAAAGAAGTGTTGAACTTCAGTTTAGTACCCAACCTCGTTTGAATTCTATTCTAGAATGTCGAGGTAAAACGTCCGTCGCGATCTGATACGATGGAGTTGGGTACACCTTGCAGTCTCATTATTTCTGCAATGTAAATATCTGCTAACTTATGTGCGCCATAAGTTACCTTGATCGGCAAGAAATGAGCAGACTTAGTCAACCTATCTACGATAACCCAAATGGCATCGTGCCCCTTGAGAATGGTTGGTAGACCTGTAACAAAGTCCATAGTGACCATCTCCCACTTCCATTCTGGAATTTCTAAGGGTTGTAACAATCCGGTTGGCCGTTGATGCTCAACCTTTGTCTGCTAACAAGTCAAGCAGTGTCCACATATTCTTCCATCTCCTTTTTCATCCCAAGCCACCAAAAGTACTTCTTCAAGTTTTGGTACATTTTTGTGGTACCCGGATGCATGGCATAAGGATCATTATGTCTCTCGAAAAAGATCTGCTTCTTGATCTTGTCATCATTCGGAACACATATTATGCCCTTAAACCCCCAATACTCCATCTTTAGAGATATGGAATCCTGGTCACCCCTCGTTCCTCACTTCATGCATCAATCCTTGAACCTAAGGATCAATTAACTGCACGCCTTTTATAGCTTCCATAATGGTAGGCTCGATAGAGAGGTTAGCCAATTGACCAACTACTATCTCTAAATCAAAGGTAGCAAGTTCAACTTGTAACTGCGGCAAAATATCTTTCACTGTCATCATGTAAGCACTTGGTTGTCGACTCAATGCATCTGCCACCTTGTTTGCTTTTCCTGGGTGGTACAGAATGTCGCAGTCATAGTCGTTAAATAGTTCCAACCATCATCGTTGTCTCATATTCAATTCCTTCTGAGTAAAGAAATACTTCAGGCTTTTGTGATCAGTGTAGATGTCGCAGTGTATCGCGTACAGGTAGTGCCTCCATATTTTTAGTGTAAAAACCACTGCTGCAAGCTCCAGGTCATGAATGGGATAGTTCTTCTCGTAATTCTTTAGCTGTCGAGAAGCATAAGAAATTACTTTTCCGTGCTGCATCAGCATTGCTCCCAACCCTCGGCCTAAGGCGTCACTATAAATAGTATATCCCTCTGTGCCATTAAGGATTGTCAGAACTGGGGCAGTCGTCAATCTTGTTTTCAACTCCTGAAAACTCTTCTCACACTTTTCAGTCCATTCATATTTGACGTTTTTTGCGGGTGACGGCAGTCATTAGTGCAGCTATTTTGGAAAATCCTTCCACAAATCGCCGGTAATATCCTGCTAACCCAAGAAAACTTCTAACCTCATGAGCATTTTTCGGAGGTTTCCACTGCTTAACAGCTTCTATTTTGGCAGGATCTACAGAAATTCTGTCTCCCGACACTATGTGCCCAAGAAAACTTACTTTCTCTAGCCAGAATTCGCACTTTGAAAACTTTTCGTCTCGCAGACGCTGGAGGACCAGTTCTAGATGCGTTGCATGCTCTTCCAAGCTTTTTGAGTATATTAGAATATCGTCAATGAATATGACGACAAACTTATCCAAATACTCGCGAAATACTCAATTCATGAGATCCATGAATGTTGCAGGCGCATTGGTTAGTCCAAAGGACATCACTAAGAACTCGTAGTGACCGTAGTGCATTCTAAAGTCTGTTTTTGGTATATTCATCTCCTTAACCTTGAGCTGATGATAGCCTGATCGCAGGTCTATTTTGGAAAATACTGACGCTCCTTGTAGTTGATTGAAAAGATCGCCGATCCTCGGTACTGGATATCAGTTCTTGATGGTCACTTTGTTCAACTCCCGATAGTCAATGTACATTCTCATCGTGCCGTCTTTCTTCTTAACGAATATGTTGACGCGGTTCTTCGCCAACAGGTAATTAAGAAAAGAAAGAGGAAGGGATTAGTGCTTTTGTTGAACCGAAATAAATGAATGATCTTGGAAATGGAATGGTGACACAAAATACATTTTTTAGGTGGTTCAAAGGTTAAAATCCTTCTACCCCACCAGTCAATATTATTGCTAGAAGCTTGGTATTCTTTTACAGGGTATTTTTTACATAATAGAATCCAACCCTTTGTAACTCCCAGGGTCTCCATATTTATAGGAGAAGGCACCTGGGAGTTGGTAAGAAGGTCATCCTGTGACCTTCTTACCTATCATGTCAACTCTGTGACATTCATGATTAATTCCTAAAACCTGACACATAAGTGTGGTCTAATCAATAGGTAAGGGGATAATGGGCCGCACGGTCCAACCCAGTCGTGGGTGTCTGAATACGCACGTTCATGCTGCGTGTCCAAGAAGTTAGGGATATATCAGACACGTGATGTCTGATATATGCACGTTTACCTTGCGTGGTTGACTTTATAAAAGGTCACAGCCTCCAACTCTAGCTCGTACCACGAGCTGGATGCTTCCCTCAACCTGTGGCCTTCAGAGCAGCTCCGGTTTGTGGGGATGTCCACGTGGCTGAGATACAGTTCAGGGCGTATCCCAGCTTGCTAATAGCCCGTGGGAAAAACAGGGCGTACAGAATAAGATCGGGGCTCCCCACGGAGAATGCTTTGGCCTTATGAACTTCTTGTCCAGTAACTCTTGCAATTGTGACTGCAACTCCTTGAGTTTAGCTGGTGCCATTCTATAAGGAGTCTTTGAGATCAGTGCAGTGCCCGAAATCAACTCTATCTCAAACACAATCTCTCGGTCTGGTGGAATCCCTGGGAGATCTTCAGGAAATACGTCGGGAAACTTGCACACAACCGGTAATCCGATGGTTGTTGACTCATCTCTTTATCTTTATCCACTATGTTTGCCAGAAAATTGATGCATCCGTCACTCAACATTTTTCTCGCCTTCATCGCAGAAATCATGGGACACTTCTTTTCTCTAGACGTACCCTTGAACTCGAATGGTTCTTCTCCTAGAAGGGTGAAGAGCATTTTTCTACGCTTGCAATTGATAACGGCTTCATATTTGGTTAACCAATCCATCCTAAATATGACATCATATTCATGTAGGTCCAACACTAACAGATCCACCGTCAGCTCACGACCTTCAACCCAAACTGGTACGGCTCTAACCCATGTCTGCACCAGTATATCCTCTCCCGAAGGCAAGGATACCCCACAAATAACAGGCATAGACTCAGGACTTCTATTTAATTTTTCCACAAATGGTGCATATACAAAAGAATGTGATGCATCAGTATCCATTAATACATATGCCGAGGTTTGGGCGATAGAAATCTGACCTGGCACCATATCAGATGGTCCAGCTCCGTTGTCGCTTTGTGTAAGCGCATAAAGTCGAGGCGGAGCTCCAATTTTTTTTCTGTTGGTCATTTCCACTGTCCTTGGCTGGCCTTCGGCAATCCTTAGCAAAGTGCCCTGGCTGTCCACAGTTAAAACATATCCCACACTCACCCCAATGGCGTCGGTTACACTTATTGCACAGTGGCCATTGTTCAAACTCACGTCTTGGTTGTTTTTTGGGACTAGCCATTGCCTGATTGGGAGGTCCCCCTTTTCTTTTGTTATTTCCCCCAAAAATCAATCTTGTGCCTCTTGGATTGTTTGTTCGCCCCAAGTTCTGGCCGAACCTCGGGTTGAACTTTCCCTTTGGGCCATTCTAATTGGCCTGAAACTGTCCGGGGTTGTTGGGAGTGTACCTCTTGTCTTCGTTCTTCTATGGTTCTAGCTTGTCTGACACGACCCAAGAATCTTGGCGAAGAGCCTGTTCCACAGCTTCAGCATACATCTCCAGGCCAGTTCTGCCAGTGTCTACACACCTAGCAATGTCTCTGCGTAGGCCCTTCATAAAACTCCAGGTCTTATTCTCGTTGGTGTTCACCTGATTTTTCGCGAACCTAGACAATTGATCGAATTTTCGATCGTATTCCTGCACACTTGATGTTCCCTGCTTCAAATTTGTCAATTCATTCACTTTGTGATCGATCACTGCCTTACTAAAGTACTTGCCATTGAACAAAGTCAAGAACTCTATCCATTCCATCTTGGCAACGTTATGCCCTTTCAGCTTGGAGGGCATCAGCGTCCTCCTATCTCTTTTGCCCTCTTTCAATTTCGGCTCCCTGCGTCTCCACTAGCCGTTGTAGATTCTTCATTTGTTCAGCTATCTCGTGAACTCTAGCAGCTTGGTTTGGAGCTCTAGCGGCAGGCGCGTTCTGAGCTCTATTAGCATGCACGACCTGGCCTCGGTCAACAACTTCCCTTCCTTTTTGTGCTCTTGTCCTTTTCCCTTTCGGTAGCCGCCACCAAGTCAAAGATCCTCTATCTGAGTTTCCAGATTTGGTTCTGGCTGTACTCTTTGTCCTCGGCCTCGACCCCTTCCTGCCTCAGCCATGACCTGCATCTTGGTCAACGGTCGCTCTCTCGGCTGGGTCTGGTTAATTAATAGCTCGACCTCCCCTGGCTCGAGTGTTTGGCACCATCGCAAGTCTTTATACAACAATGTATAGTAGGGAAGAATATTAACCTAATTAAGCATGCCAAACATATCAAGCACAACAAGCAATCAACACTTTTTAACAAAAGTTAGCAGCTTCATGTCATAACCTATACCATATACAACAACGTTTTAAGTTTGGGTCAGCCAGTCTAAGGGATTTACAAAATTAGCCTTAATAAAAAAAAACAGACTTGTATCCCTACTAGACCAATTACTAATTTCCTTAATGATATACAAGGTAGGTACATATTTCAAAAGTAGGTGGGTTTCCAACACCTATGCAGCTCCTAACACCTAGTCGGTGTCGTTGTCAGCAGCCATATCAGAACCTTCCTCAGGATCCTCCTCGAGATCTTCCCCGGTCTGGTCCATCGGCTCTTCATAAGAAATTTCCCCTACCGCCGAGTTCGTCGTCAGCCACTTCCTCCACTGGCAGGTTCTCAGCTACAACTACACCAAAGTCCTAAAACCTAGTAGGTTTGCAAGGTCTTTACAAAAAGTATCAACAAGACCCTCACAGCATAACCTAATCTAAGTTGTCCATCAACATATCCAACTCTATGTCGGTATCCTCGTCTGACTGCTCGGGATCCTCCTCTGGCTCTACTGAAGACTTCCGTCATGTACTGCGTACATTGCCAAATGGCATGCCAATGTCATTGTTCATACTCGAAGTGGCAAGGAATTCTCATTGTTAAAGAGTCTTTAGAAAATCGATTCTAGGCGAAGGGATCATGGGTAGTTTTCCTATCGCAGGGTCACCTATCTCAGGTATATCGATCATAACCTACAATTTATAGAATTGAGGTGAATAAAAAGAATAATAACATACTAAAGGAAGAGGCAGTACTTACAGTGAGTGCTGGTCTGTCTTTGCGAATTATACATGTGGGTTGTCTACAGAACTGGCTCAACTCGAACTCTGATACCAACTGTAACAACCGAGATTTTCAAGACTCGATAATTGGGAAATATAAATGTTTTCATTTAACAGAATGTCTCAAAAACGCATATAAAAAAAAAATTTTAAAAGTCATATGGTCATACTTAACATTTTGTTACAAACATATTTTATAAAGAGTAGAGTGAGCCTAGTTTAGGAAAATTACACAACATTTCCAAAAATTAAACGACTTCCCAAAAGGTCGATCCACATGTACATTTGCAAGGTAGACTCCGACTCTCACTGCTCTGCCTTGCCCTTGCTTTTACCTACAAACATAAAACAACTAGGTAAGCGAAAACACTTAGTAAGTTCAACTTTCAAACAAAAGCATGTAGAGAATTAGGGTTCCGGATCCATCCGGACCCTACACAATCAATTTCAAAAACGCCAAGCATCCTAGAAAACTTATGGTCATGCCTGATAACCAAGGATAAATTATTTCCTATAAACAGATAAAAACTTGCACGCAGAAAATCACAAAGCAAGCAGATATAATATATCACAAGTATATCTTATCAATAAGTATATCCTTGCACTCAGAAAATCCCAGTGCAAGCAGATATATTACTTCACAAATATATCTTAACAACAAATATATCCCTGCACTCAGAAAATCCCAGAGCAAGCAGATATAATATATCACAAGTATATCCCTGCACTCAAAAAATCCCAGTGCAAGCAGATATATTATTTCACAACTATATCTTATCAACAAATATGTCCCTGCACTCAGAAAATCCCAGAGCAAGCAGATATTTTAAATCACAATATAATTCGAGACCAATGCTCGACAACTTCCAACAATTCAGGCGTAATGCGCCCTCTAACATAATTGTTAATCTGTAAGAGAGAACCGAGTCTCAACACTAAGATCTAGCCAATAAATATCTCCATCAAGGGTAACTATCGCGTTACCTAGGGCATCACTACTTATCCAAGAGTGAAATCTAATTTACACGGTTTTACAGAGACTTCCATGTTAACTAGTGGTGCTGGTGAGCAGTTGCCCCTAGGGTGTTCAGCCCCACTCAAACTTGGTAACCCCTAGTATCTATAGGCACTCTCACTGAATGGCCAATATTCGCAGCTGCTATCTGGGAATAACTTATCAGAGCACTTGCTCGGGTTCTAACAGTTCACTGATTAAGTAAGCATGAGGGCCCCTAGGCCCCATTCATTTTGGCGCCCCTAGGTTTAATCAGCGATCCTTACCTCTTGGCCACTCGTCGCGGTAGTGAACCGGACTGATAAAATCAAGTAGTGTGACGGGGATCAGCCGTCTAGGATATAAAGAATCTCTACCATTCATATTTTCTAAATCAGCACTCACTAGACTAACGTCTTTAAGCAACTTTCTACAACAGTCTATATATGTGCATGTATCCCTATACTAGCAAACAATACAATAATCGTTTCATGTTGCAGCCATACAATATAAGTTGACTTACTTGGAGCCCTTAGCACTCAGCAGGTTTTTGCCCTCCAACGTTTAGTTCAGTTATGCTTAGCCAATACAGTAGTTATCCATACAGTATACTCGGATTAATTATGGCACTCATAATTCATTATTATTATTTTGGGCAGTTTGGTCATTTTCAAAATCATTTGTAAGGATTAATGATCCTTATTTGGTTTTTAAACCCATTAAGGAAATTCATACAAAAATATTTGAGACTAAACTCTAAGTCTCGGGGAGACCTATCCTATGGTCTTGATACCTAGGCTCGGGTATCACAATAGTATTTTCCCACAATCCGCTAAAAAAATTTATTCTTTAAAGGTATCGCTATTAACCCGTACTTTCAACAAGTCGGTTAAAATGTGTAAGATTTTAGCCGGTATTATATCCAGAAAATACTAATTAATTCCATAATTGTTTTTAAAGAAAATAAACTCTTAATTTTCCTTTTATTGTTCTTAAGGTTTTAAATCTCTAAAAACTGTTTTAAGCAAATTGCCTAATGTGTCTTAATTAGGAAAACCGTTAAATTTTTTCCATCTTTACTAGTTAATTTTCTAAAATCAATTAATCAATTTTACTTACTAGAAAAATAATTCACTTAATTATTTTCTCAAACTATAGGATTTTAAACCCTCTTTTAATTTATTAACTATTAATAAATGAAATCTCGTATTTTTTAAAAAGAATAAAAATTCTTTAATAAAGATAATTCACACTAAACTCAAAGTGGTAATTTTAGTGAAAATATGTTTTTAAAACTTACCAAGTTTATATCTTGCAATAATTTTTTTTTTATATTTTACCTTAAGTTCCAAAATCTTATTTTTGCACTAAGTGTGAAAAGCCTATTTTTCACATTTTTAACTACATATTTTGTTAGTTCATAACTTTTAATTTACTTACCCAATTATTACCAAAATTTTCCAATTCCATTTTTGGTATGCCATTTAGGTCTTTGAAAAATATTAGGTCAAAATGAGCATTTTTTATTGGCGAAATTATTTTCCAACAATGAGGTAAAAATGACATTATTTTCAAGTCCTTATTTTTCCAAACTTTGACAATTAACAACTTTCAAACCGTTCAGTATTTTCTTACCAAATTTTACAGTGGAATACTAGGTTATTCCAAAAATATTTCTAAATTTTTTTTTAAAAAATTGGGTTCATGTGCCCTATACAGTGGCTGTTCAAACTTGGTTCCGAAAATAAGAATACGAAAAAACAGTTTTTTACCTAAATTTTGAAATAGCATAACTTACTCATTTCTAAATATTTTTTAGTGTTTCAAATGCTCAATTTTATGTACTCAATCTCAACAACATCAAAGTATAATTTAATTTTACAAAATCAATATACAGTGGCTGCTTGACCCCTCGGAAGTCACAGCTCAAAACATGTTTTGTTTTAGGGTTTCCTACAAAACCCTTAGGGGTTTTGGTTCCTATTTTCAAAAATCAATACACAAGCATCATAAAAATTATAAAACAACTACCATAACCTTATTACACCACCAATAAGAAACTTTAAGCATTAACTATACAAAATAATGCTTAAAACTAAAAATCATACAACAAAAATCATCAAAAGTAAACTTTTTACCTCTTATTGTTCTTGCTTAAGGTTTGGACCTTCCTATTAGCTTTGGCTCCTTCAAAAATTTCAAAAACCCTAACCAACTTTCCCCAACAACATAGTTAATTAGCTATTTAAAACTCTATGATTAAAACTGTACAAAAGTCTAGATTAATGAAACTTTACCTTAGGGAAAACCCTTCCTAGACCAAGACTTAGCTTCCAAGTTTCCTTGGTGTTCTTGGGGTTGAAAATGGAGAGAACACTTGAGAGAGTCTTCAAAAATCAGATGAGAGTGAATGGGAGAGAGGTGTGGTCGGATTTGGGGGGTTAGAATGGCTCACACAACTCTTCAAAATAACCCAAAACCACTTGAGTGTTTCACCACATGACATTATCCCTAATTTTTAATTAAATGGGATTTAAAGTTAAATAAATTTTTTTGGTTCATACCCTTTCTAACACACCACATGGCCAGCCACCTATCCTAAATACCCATTTATAAATATATATTTTTTGGTGAATAATTAATTCATGAGAAGAAAAGTCCAAATTGACTTTTGATACCTTTTTCACTCTTATTAAGTTTTAAATCACAAAACTTAACATTAAATAATTAAATTAAATGTCTCTCACATTTAATTTAATTAATCACACAATAAAATTTAACCTATGGTCCATTTATGGAATAAAACTCCTCATTTCGGCAAAATTAAGCATTTAACACAAAATGCCCTAAAATTTCCATTTTCACTTAGATTTATTGTTTTTTTACCAAACTTTATTTTTTATGAATGTATTTTATGCCCAAAATATATTTGCCATAGCTTTTCATTTTATTTTCCGAGATTTTTACTCGATCAGGGTTTTTATGTCGGTCTAGGACCGAAAGTCTTATCTTGACTTTTAAATCACAAAATTCATAATTTGGCTAGCAATAACTCATGGAATCATTTCAAAACAAATATAATATTATTTAACATAATATTCTTAACTCGGGGAAAAAAACCCGACCCAAGTCGTTTAAAGGTACCCGAAAACGCAGGACGTTACATTATGTTGTGACTCATCTTGAACTACCACTTTTCAATAATGAATAATGTTGTCACTTATATAGCATGCTTTTATTATTATTCATAATTAACAATGGAAGATGAGAGTTTAATGCATTTCTCATTAAAATGGTTACATTGATTATAAAGAGATGTAAGATCTTCCAACCTATAACAATTAAATATTCATTTGGTAATTTGGAAAATATATTTACATATCTAAAGAAAAATATATGTATTTGTTTTTTTTTTTTTAAAAAGTAATTAAGATAGGCTTTTATTATAGTTTTTATAGCATTTTTCATTACAATTATTACAGTGATTAAATGTAAATTGATAATTTCGAGAAGACATTTTACATATCCAAGAATTATAGTTGTGGCATGTGTGTTTTATTATTTATTATAATTGTGGACGTGTGTTTTAGTATTATGTAAAATTTTAGTTTTTAATAATTTTTATAGTTTTCGAGATCTACAAAGATATTTTAAATAAACTACTAAAATTTATATTTAATATACATTTCGATAATTAATATTAATAAATAATTATAGTTATTTTATGTAATTTTTTATTAATTTTAAAGGTTTTCAAATTCTAAAAAAAATATTAAATAAATTACTAAATTTTAGATTAATTATATTTTCTGAAAATTATTATTAATAAATAATTATAGTTACTTAAAATATATTATGGTTTCGTGAGAAATTATTATCATAAGTTACTCTTAACATTTTGCCATTTACTTATCGTAACAATTTAATATATTCATGTGTTGAAGAATATTGCAAATAAATAAATTGAAGAATATTGTATAGAAACTAAAATTCATAAAATAAAAATCATAGATGACACATTACAAAGAGAAGAAAACTAATATTGTCAAAATAAAAAATTTAATTAGAAATAACATTTTTCAAAATTTGAGCTGACTGTTATCTTTATTTTCATCATGAACAATCTTCAAGAGTTCTTGGAACCGAAAGTACTCTTCCTTCTCTACAGCATGGAAGAATTTATGAATGATGATATGTTGAGAAAGTTTCATTTTGCGTGCCTCAGGAGTCCATAGGTGACTTGAGATGCATCGAGATGAAAAGAGAGACCCAAGTTTAGTCTTTCTGGTACAGAGAAGAACCAAGCGTTGATTGATTTCATCCTTCTTTTTTTATCTCTATCGATGTGGTGAGCTCTTTAAGATTAAGAGTGGTATTGTCAGATATTAATTCAACAACTTTATTGAGGAACACATCGTCTCGTTCCATATCCTTCACGTCTACCATTGTTTTTTTTCCTTTTTCATTTTCCTCATCCGTAACATCTGCCCATTTTCATTTCCCTTTTGCTATATGATCAATGTCTTCAATTTTTGGCTTACCTTTCTGTACATCGTTGTTGTCGTCCATTTTTTGCTTGCCTTCCTCAAAGATAATAATATTAGTCATTTTTTGCATCTTTTTCTCCATATCGTTGACCATATCTTTATTTTGATTCTTTTTATCGATAGTCTTGATACCCTCCTTGTTTTCATTCTCTTTCTCCATATCGTTGATGTACTCCATTTTTTTTATTATTATGTTTCTCTATTTTTTAGGTTATCTTTGTAAATTTTTTACCTACATATATAAAGAGTTTTTGTAACCTAACTAGATGAAAAAAATAATTTATTCAATTTAATAAATTTCAAAATTCTCATAAAAATTGTATACCACACACCTTTTTATAAATGTATTTAATTACTAGTTTAACTTCCAATACAAAGTTTAAGTTTTAAATTATAATAAAATTATTATAACTTTATTGTAAAGGCAATTGTTCAACTACCCATCATTTATTACTATTATTATGTAGAAATACACACTTATTAAATATTAAATGCATCATTTCAAAGTGAAACAATATAACCAATTTTCTAGAATCTTGGATTTATTAATATTCCATTATATAATTTTTCAAAAATTTCGGCCAAAATAATAATGGTAATTATTTATATATTTTTTACAAACATATTTATTGCATTTTTCGATTTTGAGAAATTTTTGCTTATCAATTTATTAGGTTTTACTTTCATTAATTTTTTTCCATAAATGAATCCAAAATTTCGAACTTGCTATTATTATTAGTTAAAAATTTTGGTCAAATTTTCAATAATTTGTTTTTTTTTTAAATAAATAGAAAAATATAACCAATTCTCATGAATGATGCATATAAGTTATTTTTAATAAAATATACATGAAAAATAATTAAAAAAATTGACAAAATAAAATAAAAAACTTGAAATTCTTAATAATATTAGAGAGATTTATGAAAGAATCAATCACTAGGACTGAAGAACAATGTCATAACAAACTCATAAACTTACAAAATAAAACAAGGAAGAAACTTGATAATAATTTAAATAAAATAATAAAACTGATAATCTACTCATCCTTGTCGGAGTTCAAATCAATTCCACTCGTATCGATTTTTTCATCCTCCAAGAGAACTTTCATATTCTTTTTTAATAGTTCTTCGTTGCCACCCAATAATTGATCGAAGACGTCTTCGTCATCCATCCTCACCTTTTGAAGTTCTTCTCTCCAAAGTTCAATTTCATACTCCAAATTTTCAACCACAAGAGAAGTCAAACATTTTCTTCTTTGATTTTTTTTCTTGGCAAAAAGGACAATTTCAGACTCTGATTCGCTTTCGCTTTCGCTTTGAGAAGTCTCTTCTTTGGCAAATATTTCGACGATGGATAATTGGCATTCCAGCAGTTCAATCATTGAAAGAATTGGTACATGAAAAGTTATAAAATCTTCCATAATAATGAAAAATCGTTTAGAAGAGATATATGATTTTTCTAGAGAAACCGATGAAGAGATATATATTTTTATGAAAACTATTTAATCTACTTTAGAATATATATAGCCTAATAAGATGTTGTGTAGGGTTATGAATATTTTTTTAATTGTTTGTTTATGAAAATAATATATTTAATGAGTAATTGCAACTTTTCAAATACATGCATGTTTCCACTTTTCATTTAGTGTGCATTTATGATACGAATAATTGCATCTATTAAATTTGAGGTGGTTAATCCCATTTTCGAAAATATAGGGTATTATTCAGCCACCTGTATTTTTTCGAAAATTGTTCCTATTTTCTTGAAATGGTGTATGAAAAAAAGACTACTTTCGGAAACCGATTAGGTATCTTTTTAATGGTCATATATTAATTGAATATTAAATCATATTCCTTAATTATTTATTGGGTAAAATAAACATTTTTATTATTAAATCACAATAATCATTTTTTTTTAAATTTCACTATTTTTTTTAATTTCACTGGATTAAATATAATTTTGTAAGATGCTAAATAACGATAAGAAACACAATAAATTTTAAATTTTTTACTGAGAAACTTAAAATATTTGTTCATATTAATAATTAAGCATAAAATAAAAACAAAATACAAAAAATTAATATTCTCTAACTTAAAATCTACTATTCATTTCCCTTTATCTTTTTATTTGAAGATTCTCCTTCTTCATCTTCCATAATCCTCTTCTTGATGCTTTCAGGAGTCTTCTTCATTTTCACAAGTTCTTTGTTCCAGTCTTCAATTTCTTCCTTCAGGTTTTCAATATACATCTTGTTCAATCCCCTCCTCATTTTTCGAGATATTGTGGCATACTTGTAGGGAAAATTTGTTCCACTTTCGAACTCAGTAAATTTTGATGAAGGCAAGATCTCTGCTACTGACAAAATGAACTTCAATTTTTTTTATCATGCCTTCAGCAAGAGAGATCAGATCTTGAATCATGTTATCCATGAGGAATGTTGAAAGGCAAAGAAATATGTGAAAGGAGAATAAAGTAGGTTGTGTTTGAAGAAGTGTATAATATATAAAGTGTGTTCTTAAATAATTAAAAAAAAATTAATTTATTAACAATTGCAACTCTTCAACTTCATTGATTTAAATATTATATAATTAGAAAAAAAATATTCAGTCATTAATGTTGTTGGAGAAACCAATAATTTCGGCCACATTAATAATTATTATTATATAATTATTTTTTTCTCAACTCTTAACCTTCATGCATGTACATAAAACCTATATTTCGCATTTAATTATAATTATTATTATTTTAAACTTTATTTTTAAAATATACATTTATATTTTTTTATGCGAATGTGGGATAAATATGGGGAGTAGAAAGATTTGATTTTATCATCAATATGTATTGAAATAATAATAAATAACATGATTTTTTGATTTTTTGAAAAGAAAAATCATTATTAAATGCAAATTTTAATATCACCACTATACATAAATCATGCATAATAATTAAAATATAAAACAGTAAAAATTAATTGGAAAATTAAATATATTTTTTGGTATTAAATTTTTTTTTATTTCTTATAGTAAAATAATATCAAATTTTATTATTTTAAAATGAACTTGCAAAATTTTAATTATAAAAAATAAACATAAAAATTCACTTTCAATTCATAACCGAGAAATCATTATATAATATTTTAAAACAAAGTATGAATATTCCTACATATTCATGAAAGAGTTCAACAAAGTTTCATGATATACTATTTCGCGTTCAACATCATACATTAGACACCTCCAATACAAGTCCTCCTTCTCAAAAGCATCGACGAACGTTTGTGCTAATTCATTCTGAATTTCTCTAATCTTATGTACTTTAGTGCTTTCTTCACTCCATTCTCAAAATTCTTGATCGATGAAGGTGATTCTCACTATACTTCTTTCTTCGAATGATCTCATGAGGCGCAACTTAATTTGTTCCACGAAACTGTACAACTCTCCACTTAAGTGTTTTTCTTTGCATTTCGAAAGTGATCTAGTAAGAATTATTTCCTCTATCATCTTGCTGTCCATTTTCTTTCTATTTTTTTGGTACCTAAATGGACAATCTTAGTGATGATCTAGGGCTGCCTAGTCACACATATATATATAAAGAATTTGTATTCAACATTGTTTTTCTACACAAATAATTAATAAGTAAGAGAAGACATCGGGAATAATAATGAGTGATGAGCAAGACGAGGAGTCAACTACTCTGGAATAATTAATAATATTTATAAAAAATATTTACTTTAAATTTAAACTAAGGATTTTTTTTAAATATATCATTTTCGAAATATATCTTAGTAAAAAATTAGTCATTTTCGAAATACATTATAGGATAAATGGCATTGTTTATTTTTGAAATATATTGCTACAAGAAAAAAAATGGATATGTAAATTGCTAACAATAATAATTATTAAAAAAAAGATCAAATTTCCATTAACAAGAATAAAATTCTTAATTCAATATAGATGAACAAACACTCTAATTTTTGTAGACAAAATAGACAATCCCAAAATATTCTTGAAAGCATCCAACAACATTTCATGATATACAATTTCGCGTTCAACATCATACATTTGAGTCGACCAATACAAGTACTCCTGCTTAGAAGCATCGATGAACTTTCGGAATAATTCATTCTGAATGTGTCGAATTTCACGTACTTTAGGGCTTTCTCCACTCCATTCTCTAAATGCTTGATCCATCATTGCTTTTCTCATTGTAATTCTTTCTTTAAGTGATCTATTGAAGCGTATCTTAATCTCTTCCATGAAACTGTACAACTCTCTACTTAAGAATTTTTCTTTGAATTTCGAAAGTGATCTAGTAAGAATTATCACCTCTATCTTGTTTATGTCCATTTTCTCTCTATGATGAACAATCTTTATGACGATAAAAAAATGTTCTGGCCACATATATATAATGAAGCAATAATAAAGAAGATAAAACATGAGGAATAATAATGACGGATGAGAAATACGAGGAGTCAATTATGCTAATTATTTGTCATTTTTCGAAATACTACAAATATTATTATTATTATAATTAATTAGTTTGCCAAATATAAATATTAATTGTAATAAATACAAATAAATCCATAAATGTCATTGATTACTAATGTTCTTATTTTATTATTTATTAAGTCTATTAACATATATAATTAAGTATTTTTTAACAATATTTTCGAAAAATTGTCATTATTTATATTAAAAAATTATATACAAAAAGTAATCACTTTTTAAACTTTCGACGAAACCCACTAATTTTTTATTTTATTTTTTATAACGAATGATAAAGATAAAAAAGAAATAGACATATTACAAAATAACAATATTTATAACCATTAAAAAATTCAAATTTCTATTTCATAATAATATGTAAAATTCAACATACATTTAACAAAAAAAGAAAGAGTACAATCATGTAAATAAAAACGGTAAAAAGAGACAACATTCTTCAATCTTGGATCCAATTTTTCCAGCACCACTTTTGAAAAGTAATATCACGTTCAAGCTTGACGAGTTCAATCCGCATGTAGTAATCTTCCTTTTCTAGAGCATGGATGAGCCTTTGACAGGTTTCAGTTTGGAGTATTTGGAGCTCACGGGCTGGAACACAGTTAAGATTAGTAGAGATGATTCCTGACAATAAGAGTTGTTGAATGGTATTTATTTTACTACTAATGCAAAGAAGACGAGTGTTTATATCGTACCTCCTATTTTCAAATTGTATTATAAGTTGTTGGACATCTTTTTTTTTTTTTGGAACAATGGTTTCCAAACACTTTGGTTCCTCCAATGTATGAGATACATCATGTGTAGTACACCCCTCATTCTTTTGCTTCATTTTTCCATTATTCTTCAGGTCTTCCATTTTCTGCTTCCCTTTATCCTTTTTGTTCATGTCTTTCATTTTTCCTTCTCTTTCTCAACTTTGTTTTTCATGTAATACTAATACATGTAATAGATTATTTATAAATAATTTTAAAACTTATCATTCAATAGTGTAGTTAATAATGATGGCATCTTATCAAATTAATATGAGTAACACCTATTGAGATTCCCTATTATTTTTCGAATTTTTTAATATAAATTAAAAAAAAAATTGTGTTTTCAAAAAATAAATTTATTCTCACAAACTTCTACACATTTGTTAAATCACATGTTTAATTTATCAAGACACTTATTCATCTTCACAATACCAATTAAAAAAAGTTAATAATTATATATTTTCAAAATATAATTAAACAACATTTATTATGTTCAAAGAACTTAGACATAGAATCAAAATTAATTCAATATTTGTATACATTTATTACACTTTATGAGTTATTCAAAAAACAAGTTTTCAATTAAAAAATATTAATTTCGAATTTCATAATAAATTTTAAACAAATTTACATTAATTTTTGCCATATTATTTTATATTTCAATTTTTATTTAATTCATTTTTTAGAAAAAGTTACACATAATTATTAAAAAGACACTTGTTCAACTTCCCATTGAAAAAACACACTTGTTCAAATTTAATTTTCTATTATTTTGAAATTAATTTAAAAATCTATACATAATTATTGAAAAGATTCCTGTTCAATTTCCCATTAAAGAAACAATTCAATTTACCATTGTATTTTTTCGAAATTATTTAACAAACACTATACATACTTAATAAAAAGACACATATTTAACTTCCAATTTACCAATGTATTTTTTCAAAATTATTTAATAAAAAGTATACAAGCCCGACGAAATCCAAGAAGTCCTTGAAAAAGGACTTTAAGGGCAATAAAGCCCCTGCCTTCATGTGCTCCTGACTCAAAGCCGCGTATCTTAGCTTATTGTCAAGATTACCATCTCCCGGGGCGCGGAACCTTTGCTCATGGGAGGTCGGAGCTCGACACCTCAGCGAGACCTACAGTCCAATATTGTGGAGGGCCAAGATGTCAGAGATCTGACCCAATGAAGAAATCGAGCTCCAGTAATGCTCGGCCTCAAAAAATTCTCTCTTCGAGGTGGGAATGGAGGTTGGCTGTGAGGTAGAAGGGGGATTTGAGGGCTCTCCCATCAGTGAAAATTGGAGATCATCGGGCCTGAAGGCGACTGTCACTTTAAGCGTGGTATCGAGGGGGATTGGTCTAAGCTCGGGGTCTGGATCTGGGTAGATGGCAATCGTGAGTCTCTTCCTTTTTCCTTCTTCGACCTCGTCGATTTGACGTCGAAAGTGGGCTCGGGTGTCTTCTTGCTCACACCTTAGTTCGAGCTCTCGAATCAAGTGCTGATTCCGAGTAAAAGGTGACTCCGGGCTCGGAGTTACCGGAGAGAAGGGAACCGTGAGTTTTGACCCCCACTGCTTTTCCAAATTCTGCGACATCTAGCAAGAGAGAAAAAGGGTGAGGGCCAGACGAACAAGAATAATAGCAAAAATCAAAATAGTCTGAGCTTGAATGCTCGAGACTATGGAACGAGCTCAATCATAAGAAGTGAGATTAGGCTTGGAGCGTGCATTCCACGTAAAGGCAAAAATTGGATTTATTTTTTTAGAATCCCTGATTTTCAGGGAAAAGAAGTTGGCGGTTACCCAAAAAGTGAAATTTTTGGGAAACGTGCAATTTGAAAACCCTAATCTTGTACCAGTTTCTTGGTCTACACGATATGATAGTTGGAAATCAAGATAACACATTGAAATGCCAAAATTTGGGTTTGAAAAATCCTAACAGAAGAGCCTAAAAACTACATGGCATTGATCGAAGCAGCCTAGCATAAAACTGGTCAAACGAACCTAAATGCTACTTCAACAATAAACATGCATGGAAAGACAAAATATATACACGAACATGTGAGACCAAAAATAAATACCTACACAATAATGAAGATGCCAGAAACAAAGAAATGGACGACTGGAGAAGTGGCTGCAAGAATGATCTCACTGAGTCGAAAAGGCCAAGCTTGTTTTGTCTTTTGGGTTTAGAGAACATGCCAAAAGAAAAGGAAAAAGAAAAGAAGGTTCTTGGCTCTGGTTTTTTCTTTTTTTGAAACTTGAAGTAAGAATGAAGATGAAGGGGATGACTATTATGTATATATATATACGTCCTAAGAGAAGGTCAAAGGTCGAGCAAATCTGGGCCTTTGGCTGGATTTGGTATCTGATCCAACGGTCAGGTACAAATGTCACAATGGCGGCAAATGCTGAAAACTGAAAGGACGTGGTGTGGTGAAAACACACTCAAGTATTCTGATCTTCCAATATCCACCTGACGCGTGTCCACACTTGAGTACAGAGGTTGGCACAGTTTCCCAAAAGGGCAGTACAAAAGTTTCCTTCTCATGAGATTCGAACTAATACTATTGAAGGGGCAAAATGTTATACCTAGATTTCGAGATAAGGAGTCTTGATCCTGAAAAATGGGCTCGATGGGTGTGAGCTCGAAGTATGCATGGTCGTCATTCAATCCTTCAGTCAGACCACTTTGCTGTAATTGCCGACCTCGAAAGATCGAAGATGTGTAACCTCGAATATGTTCTGAGCTCGCACGGCATGACACTTAAACATATTTTCGCCAATTGCCTTCAGGTGAGACAGCTTGAACTCGGGAAGTACAAGCTCGGATGTAGTAGCTTCGTCGGCATCCACATGCCCCGAGCATAGTACGAAGTTGGAGTGGCAAGCTCGTGAATGAATCTTGGTCTCGACAGAGTCAATGCTAATGGTCGATCTCGAAAATTGGATAATACATGTGAAATAACCCATTACGTGTGAACGTGTTTATTGTTATTTAATCCCCTAATTTTTGGGATATCATTTAATCTGTTATCCGTTCCCAATTTTCATGGGACGTTTCCATGTATATAGGAGATATTGCATTTAATATCATTATTTCAATTGATATACAAAATATCTTCCCGAAATATGTGGGAATGAACTCTGTAGCCTTCCCTATAAATAGAGAAGGAATCACCACTTGTAAAGGATCGAATTCTGATTTCTGATTTATTGGGAGAAAGCTCAGGGTGATTCATCTTTGAAGAATTTCCAGAAAACTCCAAGTCTTAATAACATAGACTCGTGGACTAGGCAGAATTAACTGCTGAACCATGTAAAAACCTTCTTATCTTCCTCTTTAAATTCATTCGCTCCATTTTCCATTTGCTTAATTGCTCTACATTTTAAGTTGACGAAAAACGGCGTCAAAAGATTGGTGCTTTCATTGAGAGCATTAAGCAGTAGGTGTGTGAGTCTAGTCAAAAAGCCTCCCTGAATCAACAATGGCAGCGAATGATCCCAACATTCTAGAGGAGGAAATTTTAGATGAAGCTAACTACCCCCGACGCTCTGGAAAACAGCCTATGGTGAATTCGGACCATGATGAGAGGAGTGGGTCATCTGACTCTCGGTGACCACCGGCCCCCAGGGACAACGAGGACGTGTATTATAATCCAGAACGATATGTCCCAATAATGGAGCTCGAAAATCGTCAACTGCGAAAGCAGTTGGCAGAAGCCAAGAAACGTAATGAGGAGCTGGCCAGACTAGCTGCCGAGGCCCAGGCGGCTCAGGTCCCGCCTCCGCCAGAGGCCCAGGCGGCTCAGGTCCCGCCTCCGCCAGAGGCCCAAGCTCTGCCTCCATGAGACATTCATGTTCCACCACGCAGGCCTCGTGGGAGATCGTGCAAAAATGCTGCCATCTCGAAACAACCGTGTAGCGAGCCATGTCAGTGATGGCTCGGGAGACACTAGATCGGTCAGTATGTATGACCAGGGACGCAGAAATTCTGGGAATCGAAGGGATCACCCAGATTTACGAGAACACCTGAACCATAATCGGGGTAATGATAACCCCTCGAATCCAGATATGAGGGATCACCTCAATGGACGCAAGAATCCTATGCGAAGGCGCAAAAATGGGATTATGATCAATGATAACCAGTTTCAAGTCAGACCCCCCGTGTATCCAGTTCAAGAAAGGATTGAATAACTGGAAAGAGTGTTCAGGCTCTTACAAAATGAACGAGGTCGGGATCGGGACAAAGAGTTCAACGTAGAACTAGAGCCCTTCGCCCCCCATATTTATAGCACCCCGTTTCCTCAAGGATTCTGAATTCCTCATGTCCCACCATTTGATGGGAATTCTGATCCATACAGTCATTTGAGTACTATCAATACAATCATGCGAACAAGTAATGTGGGCTACGAGCTCAGATGCATGTTGTTTCCAGCATCTCTCACAGGGCCAGCAAAAAACTAGTTTGAGAAGTATAAGAGACATTTGATCGCTTCTTGGGATCAATTGTCTAGAGATTTCAAAAAGCAATTCAAAGCCATGGTCAGAATTAGGCCCGAGGCGTCTGCCTTGACCAATGTCCGATGGCAGCCGAATGAAACATTGCAAAGTTACCTAACAAGGTTTAACTTGAAAGTCGCCCGAGCTCGTGACGTAGATGACAGTGGCCATTTAATGGTTGTCCGAGCCGGAGTAATGCCTGGAAGTCCTCTCTGGGAGGACATGTTGAGGAAACTCGTAAGGTCCTTAACCGAGTTCAATCGACGAGCTCAGAGGTTTGTTAATGTAGAAGAGGCGAGGTCAGCATTGAATATGACCTCTCAGGCCATAACTACAACAACAAACGCAAACTCTGCTTCAACCTCGGCGGATCCTACGACCTCAAAACCCCCTGGGGACAACTGTTCTAAAAGAAAGAAGAATGAAGGGAATAATCCAGAGGCGGAAGGGGGAGAGAAGAAGAAAGGGGAAAGATATTTCTCCGTGTACAAAGTGTATACCGAGCTCAATGAGTCTCGGGAAAATATCTACCTGGCCAATGAAAACCAGGTCCCTTTCAGACGTCCGAACCCCATGAGAAGCCAAAAAGCGAAAAGAGACTCCAACAAATATTGTAGATTCCATAGAGATATCAGACATACAACCAATGAATGCAGACAATTAAAAGATGAGATTGAAGGCTTGATCTCGAGAGGATATTTCAGGCAATATATTAGAAATCAAAACCCTAATTAGGCTTCTACCAGCCAAACGGCAGTAGCAGCACCTCCTGCCCAGAACAGCAACTCTCGAGCAAGGGAGGACGGACGACCCCTTCCGATTGATGGAGAAGACGTCATAACCATCTCGGGGGGACCACATATCCCATGATCGGGCAGGAACGCCCAAAAATGATATGTGAATGAGCTGAAAACAGGTGACATATCTCTTTACGAAACCGAGCCTAGAGCTCCAAAACAGCAAAGGGTTGAATCTCAACCCATAACATTTACTGAGGATGATGCGTCTCATGTACAATTCACTCACAACGACACACTGGTCATCACCCTTTAGCTTGCGAATAAGAGGGTACACAGAGTCCTGATTGATAACGGGAGCTCAGTAAATATCCTTTATAAGGCCACCTTAGAAAAGATAGGACTCGTGCTTCGCGACCTAAAGGCCTGTGCAACAACGTTGTACCGTTTTTCAAGAGAAGGGATTGCCTGTGTGGGATCCATTGAACTCCCAGTGACCTTGGGAGACTTTCCAGTCTTGACAACACAGATGATGGAGTTTGTAGTAGTGGATCTTCCATCAGCCTACAATGTACTGCTCGGGAGACCCGCCCTGGTAAGGCTAGGGGCAGTATCGTCTGTTAGGCACCTAGCCATCAAGTTCCCAACTTCTAGTGGCATCGAGACGCTGAAAGGAGACTAGCTCGTGGGAAGGGAATGTTACAGCATTTCCATTAGAGGGAAAAAACTGACAAGTGCACAAACACTTGTCATAATTCAGAACAAGGATGGGACAGTCTTTGAGATAGACGAAGAAATTGATCCAAGGGTAGAGGAAAGAGCCGATCTTGAGCCATTAGAAGAGCTCAAAGAGGTCAAGCTCGAAGAAGTAGACCCCCCAAAAACAGTAAAGGTAGGGAAAAGCCTTCCGGAAGAAACCAAATAGAAATTAATTTTCTTTCTGAGAAAAAAACCAGGATGTTTTCGCGTGGTCACATTCGGACATGGTAAGAATAAGTCTGAATGTGATAAGCCACGTTCTTAATAATAACAAGAGTTTCCCCCCGAAGCAGCAAAAGCGGAGACTCCTAGACGACGACAAAAAGAAAGCCTTGAAAGAAGAGGTTGATAGGTTAAAGGCAAATCGATTTATACGAGATGCCTTCTACCCGGAGTGGGTCGCTAACCCGGTGCTAGTTCCGAAACCTAACGGAACCTGGTGAACCTGTATTGATTACTCAAACCTCAATAAAGTATGTCCTGAGGACTGCTTCTCCCTACCTCGGATCGACCAGCTCGTAGATGCCACAGCTGGGCATGGACTTATGTCATTCATGGACGCCTATTCTGGATATAACCAGATTGCCATGCATGCCCCGGATCATGAACATACAAGTTTTGTAACAGAAAAAGGACTGTATTACTACAATTTCATGCCGTTCGGGCTCAAGAATGCTGGAGCCAAATACCAACGACTCGTAAATATGATGTTCTCTGAACAGATAGGAAATAACATGGAAGTTTATGTTGATGATATGTTGGTCAAACCTAAACATAACAATAACCATGTGGACAACCTCAAAGAATGCTTCGCCGTACTTCAGAAATACAACATGAAGCTCAACCCCCAGAAATGCTCCTTTGTAGTGTCGTCGAGAAAGTTCCTTGGTTTCATCGTAAACGCACGAGGAATAGAGGCTAATCCTGACAAGATCCAGGCGTTAATTGACATGCCCTCACCTTGAAAGCATAAATATGTCCAAAGTTTGACTAGGCGGATGGTAGCATTAGGTAGGTTTATCTCGAAATCTACAGACCGTTGTCTACCATTTTTTAATCTTTTGAGAGGGGGCAAAAAGTTCGAGTGGTCAGAGGAATGCGAGCTAGCATTCCAAGAGCTCAAGAAGCATCTCGCGGAGCCTCCTATCTTGTCGAAACCTATCACAAGAGAAATTTTATATCTATATCTCACTACAACCAAACACGCCATCAGCGCCGTGCCCGTTCGAGAAGACCAGAAGGTGGAAAAACCAGTGTATTACATCAGCAAAAGGTTAGTGGGAGCAGAATTGAGATACCCCTTTATGGAGAAATTGGCTCTCAGCCTAATTCACTCGTCTAGAAAGCTCTGACCTTACTTTCAAGCACACCTCATCCATGTGCTGACTGACCAACCACTACAACAAGTCTTATCAAAGCCAGAGGCCTCGGTCTGATTATTAAAATGGGTTGTTGAGCTCGAACAATTCGAGATTACTTATCATCCGAGGACAACCATTAGAGGACAGGCCCTGGCAGACTTCATAGTGGAATGCACCGGAGTGACTGACGAAGAAGTTATAACCCTGGCCCGCGAGCTGTGGAAACTTTATGTCGATGGGTCTTCCAACGAGAATGGATCGGGGGCAGGAATAATACTGATCACCCCAAATGGGAGTAGATTTCACTCCGCTTTAAGATTTGACTTCGAAGCGTCAAATAACGAGGCTGAATACGAAGCTCTACTGGCGGGACTTCGAATAGCCAAGGAACTCAAAGCTAAGGCGATACATTGCTACAGTGACTCTTAGTTGGTGGTCAACCAAATATTAGGGGAATACCAGGATCGTGGGACAAGAATGGATGCATATCTGGAAAAATCAAAAGCAGCACTCAAACATTTCGAGTTATACACAATAGAGCAGGTACCCCGAGAGCGAAACTCAAATGCAGACGCCTAGCCAGACTCGCATCATCCACCGAGGTCGACGAGCTGAATGTTGTGTCAATCGAACATCTATCGACACCCAGTATAAGCAAGCTTGGACAAGAGAATGTCTACATGATTAACTCTGAGCCAACCTGGATGACCCCGATTGTTGAGAACCTCAAAACCGCATCCTCCCAGCAGAACGATCCAAGGTTCGGAAACTGATGTATTAGATTCCTAAGTACATTATTGTGGAAGGTAGGCTATATCGGCGAGAATACTCTATGCCATTACTCTGGTGTGTAACTCCACCCAAGGCTAAGAAAATCATAGAAGAGATTCATGAGGAGTTCTGTGGGGACCACACTGAGGGCATAGCCTATCTAAGAAAATTATACGCCAAGCCCACCATCAAAGCACACTCATTTGATTACGACAAAAAGTACGATATATGTCAACAGTTTGCCACAATCCCTCGAGCTCCACCTTCCGAGCTAACTATGATGACCTCCCTATGGCCATTTGCGATATGGGGAATTGACCTCATAGGCTCGCTACCAACAGGCAAAGGCGGAGTTAAATACCCAGTATTTGCAGTAGATTACTTTATGAAGTGGACCGGGGCCGAAGCTCTGGCAACAATTACCTCGAAGAAAGTCTTGGACTTCATGGTGAAAAACATCATCTATCAATATGGGATGCCAAGGAAGATAATATCTGATAACGATACTCAATTTGATAGTGACTTGTTTACCAACTTTTGTGAGAAAAATGGGATAATAAAAAGTGTAACGCCCTGGATAGCCAAGACCGTTACACTGTGTGTTTATAAAGTGCCAGACTTGCTAATCAAGTCAATTAATTGAAAGCGTGTCATCGAAACTGTAAAGGAACTAGGGTTTAAAATGGTTTGGTCTCAAAAGCCACATTTACATTAAGAAACGTTATATGTTTACACGGGATCCCAAAAATACAAGTTTAAAGATCTTTTACAAAAGTTACAAGGTTCAGATACAATAACCTGCCATACTAAGGCAAAACAAACAGTTAGATAATCCCTGTCCTGATCCACTCCTCGACCATGGTGATCGAACAGCTGGCTATGTACATTCAACCCCGTAGCCCTCCATCTCAGGATTGGTCCAAACTGCCCTTGCCTTTACCTGCACTACGTAGCACCCGTGAGCCAAGGCCCAGCAAGAAAACACAACAACAGAGCATAAGCAATCAACAGACAAATCAATACCTCATGTTGTATCACAAAATCTCAACCATATAATCATTCAGTATAATCAAGCATTCAACACACTAACATGTCATCTCATTTCATATATCAATTCACAAGTGATAACTAGGGCTAGCGCCCTCAGGCTGCTCCCTCTGTTATCCCACTGACCCCGGCCCGCTTAAACCGAGCTCAGTGAATATCAAGCTGTCCTCAGCTACCAGTGGCCAAGCCGCGCCCTGTGCGCAAATATAATGTACGGCACTCTTAGGCCGCTTTCACATGTCCCATGGCGTAATACCATCAATGACATGATACAAGTATCGGGAGCACTTAGTCCCATCACAAACATATAACCGGGTGCAGTTTTCTTACCTTTCAGTTCACTAGCTTTGATCCCTCGACTCCTTGAGCACGATCCCCCTCAAGCCCTAGCGCTCACCTAAAAACAATCATGGCCAAAGTCATCATCAATCCTCAAGTCCAAAACCCAGCCCCGGTGCCATTCCCGAGCCCCCGGGAAGTCCTAGTTCCACCAAACAAGGTGATGGAATCAAACCCCAAACCCTAGGTCAAAAGCCCTTGCAAACAACCCTAAAATCCCCTTCAGAAGGCAGGGTAGCGCTACAACGCTCATGGGAGGGCGCTACAGCGCTACAAACAAAAGCAAAACCCCATCAGCAAGCTTGGCCTAGCGCTACAACGCCCAAAGGCTAGCGCTGTAGCGCTAGTCACAGACTGGCCAACACCAGTTTTGCCTTCCTGTGATTTCCTCAAACCAACTTCAACCAAAACTCTTCCAACTCTTTCCCAACCTCAAAAAAAACCTTATGACCATACCCCACTCATCCCAAGCATCCCAAATACCTAGAACTCAGCACATGCATCCCCAAACTCAAAATTCACCATAGCCACTCCTAAACACTAAAACTCAGCAGAAACCAGCTGAACAACAACAAAGTTAGAGTTAAGGGGTTATACCTTTGGTGGAATTTCGACCACAAGTTGCCTCAAGACTTCCTTGGCTTACTCCTCCTCAGCCTTAGGCCTGAATTCCTTAAAGTTCCCATCCAATTCAACTTAAACACCATAGCTCAAAAACCAGAAACAGAAACTGAAGAACTCTAAAGTCTTACCTCAAGTGTTAATGTCCTCTTGCTAAACCTCTGCCAATTCCTCCACCCTAGCTTAGGATCCTTGATGTTCAGTCTATCCCAGCTCTCCTCTGAGCTTTGCTCCAAGAAAATCCCAGAAAAGTGGTGAGAGAACCACAAACCGACCTAAGAGAGTGCAACTCTGTTTTTCCCTTCCTTTTCTCTTTTCTTTCTTTTTCCTTCTTTTCTCTCTTTCAGACTTCTATAACTTTCTACAATTCCCACTAACATAAAGCCTCAGCATATCTATCCCTTACATGCCAAATGACCTTAATGCCCTCCCCTTTATTTCTAATCCTTTAGTCCACTTAAGGGCATTCTAGTCATTTTACCCAATTCCCGCTAACTCCTCGAGTGTCTCTAATATTTCCCGCTTAACTCCCGATACCTAACTAATCACCAATAATTCACCTCAATATCAAGATAGACCCCAATGCACTCACCAAATTCCCATTTATACCCCCAAGCTCACCCCGAGCCGGGTATAAATCCCCGCCATGACTTTTTCACTACTTTGCTCACTAGGATCGTCTTGAGTCACAGATCACAGATATATCCACATAATAATGTGGTCTCGACAATTATCACATATATCAAAGCAGTTATGCCCATAACGGCCAAAATTACGATTATGCCCTTCTAACCTAATCAGGGCCTACATGCATACTAATACGCATAGTCATGCATCTCAAATATTCAAATAGTCATATAACATGCTTTAAATCATAATCATGCATCTTAATCATTAAAATCACATATAATTCCCATTATGCCCTCCAGGCATACTAATCAAGGCCCTTAAGCCTTATTAGTGAATTTGGGTCGTTACAACTATCCCCTCCTAATGAGAATTTCGTCCTCGAAATTTACCGAAACAACTCGGGATACTGATCCCGCATAGCCGTCTCAAGCTCCCAGGTCGCCTCTTCGACCTTACTATTCCTCCACAGCACTTTAACCAGAGGAATTTTCTTATTCTGCAATACTTTATCTTTCCGATCCAAGATCTGAACTGGTTGCTCTTCATAAGCAAAATCTGCCTGTAACTCCACATCTTCATACCTCAACACATGAGTCACATCTGAGACCTACTTCCGAAGCATGGAGCCATGGAACACATCATGAACTCCAGACAACGATGGCGGCAAGGCCAACCTGTACGCCACCTGTCCAACCCTTTCTAGGATCTCGAATGGCCCAATGAATCTAGGGCTTAGCTTGCCTTTCTTTCCAAACCTCCTCACCCCTCGCAACGGCGAAACTCGGAGAAAGACGTGGTCCCTAACTTGGAACTCCACGTTCCTACGCTTAGGATCAGCGTAGCTTTTCTGTCTACTCTGAGATGAGAGCATTCTAGCCCGGATCCTCTCTATGGCCTCACTTGTCTTTTGAACCATATCTAGCCCCAAATATCTCCTCTCACCCATCTCATCCCAATGAATGGGTGATCTACACTTCCTCCCATATAACATCTCGTAGGGAGCCACTCCAATCGTTGACTGATAACTATTGTTATATGAGAACTCAATCAACGAAAGGTTCTTACTCCATGAACCCTCAAAATCAATCACACATGCTCGGAGCATATCCTCCAATTCCTGGATTGTCCTCTCAGACTGTCCCTCAGTCTAAGGATGAAAGGCTGTACTGAATTTCAACTGAGTTCCCAAAGCTTTCTGCAAACCACCCCAAAACTTGGAAGTGAAAATAGGATCCCGGTTTGACACTATAGACTTAGGAACCCCATGGAGACGTACGATCTCCCTCACATACAACTCAGCGTACTGATCCACAGTATACGTCGACCTCACTGGAAGGAAATGGGCTAACTTGGTGTACCTATCCACTATCACCCACACCGAGTCATGAAGTCCCACTGTCCTGGGTAACCCTCCCACAAAATCCATGGTAATGTCCTCCCATTTCCATTCAAGAATACCCAAAGGCTGAAGCAACCCTGCTGGTCGCTGATGCTCAGCTTTCACCCGCTGACAGGTTAGGCATCTGGCAACGTACTCTACCACATCCTTCTTCATCCCAGGCCACCAATACAAAGTTCGCAGATCCTGATACATCTTCGTGGTACCCGGATGAAGTGAGTACGGCGTCGTATGAGACTCGTCTAGTATCTCTCGTCTGTTCCCCTCATCAGCTGGAACACAAATCCGCCCCTGATGCCGAAGTAAACCAACCTCAGAAACAAAATAGTCCTTAGCTACTCCTGCTAAGACATCCTCTCTAACCCTCTGTAACTGAGCGTCTGCCAACTGGCCTTCTCTGATCCACTCTAGCAGGGTCGACTGCAGAGTAATGTTAGCCAACTGTCCTACTACCAACTCTATCCCTGCTCTAACCATCTCATCAGCTAACTCCCTTGAGATCTGAATAGAACTATACAACTGACCTGGACCTCTGCGGCTCAACGCATCCGCCACCACATTGGCTTTCCCCGGATGGTAAAGAATATCACAATCATAATCCTTTACTAACTCTAACCAATGCCTCTGTCTCATGTTTAGGTCCTTCTGTGTAAAGAAATACTTTAGGCTCTTATGGTCAGTGTATACCTCACACTTCTCCCCATATAGATAATGTCGCCAAATCTTCAATGCGAATACCACCGCTGCTAACTCCAAATCATGGGTAGGATACCGTTGCTCATACTCCTTCAGCTGTCGTGATGCATAAGCTATAACCTTCTCATTCTGCATCAACACACAGCCTAAGCCCAACCTTGATGCATCACAATAGACAACAAACTTCCCTTCCCCCGAAGGAAGACTCAAAACTGGCGCTGTAATAAGTCGTCGCTTCAACTCTTGGAAACTGTCTTCACACTTGTCTGACCAGATGAACTTCAGATTCTTTCTTGTCAATTCTGTCATCGGTGCTGCTATCTTCGAGAAGCCCTCTACAAACCGTCTATAGTAACTTGCTAGCTCAAGAAAACTCCGCACCTCCGAGGCGTTCCTTCGCCTCGGCCAATCCCTAACTGCCTCTATCTTAGATGGATCCACCTTAATTCCATCTGTACCTATGATATGTCCAAGGAATGTCACTTCAGGTAACCAGAACTCACACTTCTTAAACTTAGCGTACAACTGATGCTCCCTCAACCTCTGAAGAACCTACCGAAGATGAAACTCGTGCTCTGCCTCTGAACTGGAATATACCAAGATGTCGTCGATGAAGACAATAATGAACTGATCTTGGAAGTCCTTGAACACCCTGTTCATTAGATCCATAAAGGCTACTGGGGCATTGGTCAAACCAAAAGACATGACCAAGAACTCATAGTGCCCATACCGCGTTCGGAAGGCCGTCTTAGGTATGTCCCCATCCTTGATCCTCAGCTGGTGATAACCAGATCGAAGATCAATCTTTGAGAACACCGTCTTACCCTGCAGCTGATCAAACAAGTCATCAATCCTTGGTAGGGGATACTTATTCTTGATAGTCAACTTGTTCAATTCCCGGTAGTCGATACACATCCTCAAAGTCCCATCCTTCTTCTTTACAAACAAAACTGGAGCACCCCATGGCAAGTAGCTAGGTCTGATGAACCCCAAATCTAGAAGCTCCTGCAGCTGTATCTTTAATTCTTTCAGTTCCGCCGGTGCCATCCTATATGGTGCCCTTGACACTGGCTCTATCCCTGGTGCCAACTCAATAACAAACTGAATCTCTCTACGCGGCGGCAACCCAGGCAAATCCTCAAGAAACACATCCAAAAACTCACAAACCAATCTGGTCTCCTCCGGTCCTACTGGTGAAACTCTGGTGGTATCCACCACACTAGCCAGAAAACCTATACAACCACCCTGTAACAAGTCTCTGGCTCTCAATACAGATATCCTGGGTACGCGGGGTCCATGCACCGCTCCCACAAAAACAAAGGGATCCTCGCCCTCTAGCTCAAAAGTCACCATCTTCTTCCTACAGTCAATGGTAGCTTCGTATTTAACCAGCCAATCCATACCTAAAATCATATCAAAGTCCTCCATTCCCAGCTCAATCAAGTCTACTGATAACTCCCTACCATCAACTACCACTGGCAGTGCTCTAACCCACTTTCTAGATACTACCAGCTCTCCTGTAGGCAATATAGTCCCAAACCCTGAGGCACTATACTCACTAGGTCTACACAGTCTATCAATCACCTTATCAGATACAAATGAATGCATAGCACCAGAATCAATCAACACACTAAAAGGAATGCCAGCACTAGAAAGTTGACCTGTCACTACCGAGGGACTAGCCTCGGCCTCCGCCTGTGTCAGGGTGAACACTCGAGCTGGAGTCAAGCTGTCCACCTTTCCGGTCTCTCCCTTCTTCACTGTCGGGCAATCCTTCCAGAGGTGTCCCACCACCCCGCACACATAGCAGGCCTTAGGGCGACACTCGCCCGGATGGCGTCTCTTGCACCTCGTGCACTCCGGATAAGTACTCCACGAATCACCGCCTCCCTGACGGCCACCCTGAGTACCCCGACCACTCCTATCAGGACCAGGAGCGATCGGAGCATCAGGAGTCTTTCTTTTCAAGTCACTGAGGCCACCCCCCCTACCAGAACCAGAATATGGAGGCACCGCCCTGTGGCCCTCCCTTCTCGCAGCACTCTCCCTCCATATCTTATTCTCTGCTTCCTCAGTGGTAAGAGCCCTCTCTACAGCCTGGGCATAAGTTGTCCCTCCAGGAACTGTGGTAATTCTTACATCTCGGGCTATCATAGTATTCAGCCCTCTGACAAATCTGTCTTGCCTAGCTGCATCAGTAGGCACAAGATCTGGTGCAAACTTTGCGAGTCTATCAAACTTCAAGGCATATTCTATAACTGTCATACTGCCCTGAACCAGCCCCACAAACTCATTCACTTTCGCTGCCCTGACGGCAACATTATAATACTTCTGATTGAACAGGTCCTTAAACCCTTCCCAAGTCAATGCAGCAACATCCCTAGTCTGTGATGCCACCTCCCACCAGATTCGAGCATCCTCCCTCAGCATATAAGTGGTGCAGGCCACTCTGTCATGTCCTTCCATTCTCATAAAATCAAGTATGGTAGTGATCATAGTCATCCACTGCTCAGCCTTTAGCGGATCTGGTCCTCCCTCAAAGATCGGGGGCTGTTGCTTCCTGAACCGCTCATACAACGGTTCCCACTTGTTCCCAACATCAACTGGCTGCACTACTGGTACCACCGCAGGTGGCAGAACAGGGGCAACACTCCCAGATGGAGCCTGCTACAGATTTCGAATCTGTTCATCTTGGCTCTGAAGCCTAGCCTGCATATCTGCCATTAATTGCTGCCAGTTCTCAGGGACTGGCAGAGGGGTCTGGCCCTGGTCATCATCTCTAGCCCCAGGCCTGCCGGCTAGTCGCGTGGATTTCCTTGAACGCATAACTATTCAAGTCAATCTGCAATCAACAACTCGGCAATTAGGCTATGATGACAGGGTAATAATCCTTCCATGATCCATCACTGGACTCCAATTATTCACAAGCAATCAAAGTATAACAATTTATCCAGATATTCATTCACATGCACAGCAGTGCAAATAAGCACGCCACAATAACATCATGCAATAGTCAAGGGCCAAGCCCTATCAGTATCTCATGCTCCCTATTCACCAAACAGATATCGACAATCATATTTTACTCAAATTATTCAAGCACATAATCATGTATACACAATTACCAAACCCTGAGTTGAGCTTGTCTCTTGCGGCGAAAGTACATATCCAGCCAGTCTTCAGGACCCATAAACCTAGGATGCTCTGATACCAAGTTGTAACGCCCTGGATAGCCAAGACTGTTACACTGTGTATTTATAAAGTGGCAGACTTGCTAATCAAGTCAATTAATTGAAAGCGTGTCATCGAAACTGAAAAGGAACTAGGGTTTAAAATGGTTTGGTCTCAAAAGCCACAATTACATTAAGAAACGTTATATGTTTACACGGGATCCCAAAAATACAAGTTTAAAGATCGTTTACAAAAGTTACAAGGTTCATATACAATAACCTGCCATACTAAGGCAAAACAAACAGTTAGATAATCCCTATCCTGATCCACTCCTCGACCATGGTGATCGAACAGCTGGCTATGTACATTCAACCCCGCAGCCCTCCATCTCAGGATTGGTCCAATCTGCCCTTGCCTTTACCTGCACTACGTAGCACCCGTGAGCCAAGGCCCAGCAAGAAAACACAACAACAGAGCATAAGCAATCAACAGACAAATCAATACCTCATGTTGTATCACAAAATCTCAACCATATAATCATTCAGTATAATCAAGCATTCAGCACACTAACATGTCATCTCATTTCATATATCAATTCACAAGTGATAACTAGGGCTAGCGCCCTCAGGCTGCTCCCTCTGTTATCCCACTGACCCCGGCCCGCTTAAATTGGGCTCAGTGAATATCAAGCTGTCCTTGGCTACCAATGGCCAAGCCGCGCCCTGTGCGCAAATATAATGTACGGCACTCTTAGGCCGCTTTCACATGTCCCATGGCGTAATACCATCAATGACACGATACAAGTATCAGGAGCACTTAGTCCCATCACAAACATATAACCGGGTGCAGTTTTCTTACCTTTCAGTTCACTAGCTTTGATCCCTTGACTCCTTAAGCACGATCCCCCTCGAGCCCTAGCGCTCACCTAAACAAAATCATGGCCAAAGTCATCATCAATCCTCAAGTCCAAAACCCAGCCTCGGGGCCATTCCCGAGCCCCCGGGAAGTCCTAGTTCCACCAAACAAGGTGATGGAATCAAATCCCAAACCCTAGGTCAAAAGCCCTTGCAAACAACCCTAAAATCCCCTTCAGAAGGCAGGGTAGCGCTACAGCGCTCATGGGAGGGCACTACAGCGCTACAAACAGAAGCAAAACCCCATCAGCAAGCTTGGCCTAGCGCTACAGCGCCCAAAGGCTAGCGCTGTAGTGCTAGTCACAGACTGGCCAACACCAGTTTTGCCTTCCTGTGATTTCCTCAAACCAACTTCAACCAAAACTCTTCCAAATCTTTCCCAACCTCAAAAACAACCTTATGACCATACCCCACTCATCCCAAGCATCCCAAATACCTAGAACTCAGAACATGCATCCCCAAACTCAAAATTCACCATAGCCACTCCTAAACACTAAAACTCAGCAGAAACCAGCTGAACAACAACAAAGTTAGAGTTAAGGGCTTATACCTTTGGTGGAATTTCGACCACAAGTTGCCTCAAGACTTCCTTGGCTTACTCCCCCTCAGCCTTAGGCCTGAATTCCCTAAAGTTCCCATCCAATTCAACTTAAACACCATAGCTCAAAAACCAGAAACAGAAACTGAAGAACTCTAAAGTCTTACCTCAAGTGTTAATGTCCTCTTGCTAAACCTCTGCCAATTCCTCCACCCTAGCTTAGGATCCTTGATGTTCAGTCTATCCCAGCTCTCCTCTGAGCTTTGCTCCAAGAAAATCCCAGAAAAGTGGTGAAAGAACCACAAACCAACCTAAGAGAGTGCAACTCTGTAACGACCCAAAATCGCTAATAAGGCTTAAGGACCTTGATTAGCGTGCCAGGAGGGCACAATGGGATTTATGTGTGATTTGATGAGATTAAATGCATGGTTATGATTTAAAGCATGTTATTTGACTATTTGTTTATCTGAGATGCATGACTATGTATACTAGTATGCATGTAGGCCCGGATCGTGTTAGAAGGGCGTTAATATAATTTTGGCCATGTTGGGCATAACTGTGTTGGTATGTGATAATTTCATTCCGTGAAATGTACCACGTGAGTGTGGTTTTATTATTGTGATGCACATGCCGAGACGGTCCTAGAGAGCTAGTTAACTTAGATGTCACAACGGCATTTTGTACCCGGCTCGGGAGGAGCCTAGGGGTACCTCGGGAATTTTATGGTTAAGTTGAGATTTAGCGGGTAATGGTTATTGGAGATTTAGTAACCTGGGTAACCATTAGTTACTGCTGAGAGTAACAAGTTTTAGAAAGAAAATGGTAGAAATGAAATGAAAGTGTAAAGACTTAAGTGCCCTTGGAGGTTTAGCTAAGGAGGATTAGTAGGAAGGGGTAATTTGGTCTTTTGGCATGGGGATTATGAAAATTCTCAGCTGGGTATATGGGGTTCGGTTTGGGCATTGGTTATATGAGGCATTGATAGAGTTTGAAGAGAAGAGAAAAGAGAGGGAAAAGCTAGGGCAAGCAAGAAGAAGAAGAAGAAGAAAAGGAGAAGTGGGAGTCTAGGAGGAGATCAAGGACTTTGTGTGGGTTCTCCATTGGAGGTAAGTGTTTTATACATATTTAAGTTTGGGTTTTGTTTTGATTTGAGGAATTTAAATGCCTAAGCTAAGCTTTGTTGAGTTTTGGGATAGTTGCTGAATTTTAAGATCAATGGGTGTGAATCTTGGGTATATTGATGTTTTGAGCTTGAATCTTGAGTTATGGGTTGTTATATGGTCTATTTGATGTTTGAAATTGATTTTGGGGTTTGGGTATTGGTTTGGTATGATTTGGAGAGGTTAAAGCTCGGGAAAAATGCAGGAAAAACCCAGAAAATCTGGGTTCGGGTATGAGCGCCGCGGCCCTGTTCTTGGGCGCCGCGGCGCGATGTTGCTTCAGGCGTGGCACTGGTCGCTGGGCGCCGCGGCCCTTGGGGGGAGCGCCGCGGCGCTAGGCCTTTTTCTGGGCACAAAAGTTGCATTTTTGAGGTTTTGCTCCGGGGGTTCGGGGGATGTTTCCGATGAATTGTTTTAGGATTTTGGGAGTCCCGAGAGTGCGGGATTGGTCCCGGGAAGCGGTTTTTGATTTGATTAGTGTTGAGGGATGTTTCTTGTGTGTTGTGACTAGGTTATTGGTGGGGCTCGTGCTAGAGGACCGTGCTCGCGGCTTTAGTGCATCAGGAGGCTCGGAATACAGGTAAGAAAACTATAACACCCGTAGGATAGGGCGTGGGCCCATAGTGTGATTGCAGGGCACGGCCCTATATTGCATGATGAGATGATTGCTGGGCATGGCCCTATATTGCATTACATGTTTGGGTGTAGACTTACATGTATTAATAATTGTATGAATGCTGTTTGATTTATGCTATGTATGATCATAATGAAATGAACGGCAAGGGCCGAGTGCGGCGTAGGCCGGGTACGGCAGCGGAGCCGGAAGTAACACTAAGCACATGGGATGCTTATGGTCAGGGCAGGGCCCGGGACCCAGGGGATACGTGTGATATCCCTGCGGTGAGAACCGATACCCCAGGGCTTCGGTAAGGCTTCTGGGGCGGCATGGCCGTATTTGATTGGTCTAATGGTTGACTTGTTTGCATGTGGATTATCTGTTATGATAAACTGTTAAATTGCATATGTTATGTTCGGCATGAGTTTTCTTGCTGGGCTTCGGCTCACGGGTGCTCTGTGTTGCAGGTAAGGGCAAAGCTTGAGTCAACCAACCATGAGTACGGAGAGCGTGAAGCAACGCGTACATGTTTGGCCTGCCCGACTGCTTTGGTTGGGGGTTTATTTGAAAATGGCTGTAATAATCTATGATTTTATGATTTATCAACTGTAAACTTATTTCAAGATGTAAATAGTTTTCAAACCTTATTTTGGGATCCCAGAGGTTTAATACTAGCAGTTTTAAATGAAACGACGCATTTTTCTAAGATTACAGCCTTAAATTTTAATTAGTCACACTTTTGTCTCAAAACCTCGGTTAGCGAGTTCTTTGCACACTGTTTTGTCTTAAAAATCACTTAGTAACGGCTCTAAGGAAGTTGGGCGTTACAACTTGGTATCAGAGCGAGCCAAGGTTTATTGGTTCTGGAGATCGACCAAACATGTACGCTCGCTGTCAGTGACAAGCTTGACTCAGGGTTGGTTGGTATGAATGATTGACATGTTTGAATATATGTTTGAATGCCCTGTTTGCCTGCTTATTTATATGGAGCATGAGGAATGAGATGACATATGCATGAGGTACTGATAGGGCCTGGCCCTTGACTGTTGCATGTTGAGATCAATGTGTGCTGAATAACATTATTATGCATGTGGATGAATATTGGCATAATGGTTCGCATATTGAGCGTATGTGGTTAGTTTTCTGAATTAAATTCATATGTTATATCTGTGTATTGGCTTGTATGAAGCATGATGAGTATGGATATACTTAGTGATGATTGAATCTGGTAGCTAAATGTATATCATTGTGGATTTGACCTAGTATATGCTTGTGTGTGCATTATACTTGTGGATATTTGGATTTAGTTATGAGTTGGTTCAGGGTATGAACCTCTGAGTTCATGAGTTTGGTCGGTTTTGACGGATGAACTCAAGTTGTTGGTTCCTAGGAGGGTTTGGGGACCTGATATTGTGTTGGAAGGGGTTTCTAGACATAAGTTGGAGTTGAGATCTCTAGTGATCCCTGGAAGCAGCAGCAGTGAGTCACTAGTGTGTGAGTAGGCTGTGGAGTTTGTTAGTTGAGATGGGATAGAAGAACAGCAGATTTCTCTGGGGAAATAGCTGATTTCGATGTTTTAACAGTAAGGTTACCAGTGTCGGTCTACTGTGAGGGATGGACAGATAAGGGTATTACATGAAAGGCTTAAAGGGTGTTAACCTCGGGTTTTGAGGAGAGTTCGAGTTGATAAGGAATTTATCAATAGGTGAGCAGAGTTAATTCCACCCTTGGTTAAGAGGATGAGAGATCCTGATTAGAGGGTTGTGTTAAATGTTGGGGCAGAGAGTTGCTTGGAAGTGATACTCGGGCTGAGGTACTGGCTTATTGGGTTGGCAAGAACCTAGATGATGAATTGTTAGAGGTTATAAAGACGTGATTTGAACTGTGGAGACAGGTGGACTTATAAATTCGGTTTGGACTGATAGAGTAACAACAGTGTAGAACTATGGGTTTGGTGAATTGGATAATTCATTTTGGGAATTTTTACTGACGAATGTATCCGGAATTGGATGGCGATCCATTTAAGGATATGAGATCTGAAATAGTCTAGGGAATTTGGGCCGCCCAGATATAAGGAATTATTGTATGTATGTGGATGGCGGAGAGGGCCATGATGTCGAGGAACTGATGGTTGATGATTAGAGCATGAGTGCTAGAGCCGCAAGGGCAGTGCTTCCTTTGATGGAATTGGTAAAGATGGACTCGTGATAATCAAGTTAAAAGAACCCCGGATAGGGTTGTGGCTTCTGGTTTGCCAGAAAAAGGGAAAAGTCTGATGGATAAGATGGTACTTGTGTTGATAGAACGCAGCTTGGTCGGATTCTCAATTTTGAGGTAGAAGGACCCCAGAAAGTGCTTGGGCACCTGATTTGAGATTGGAAAGAAGCCTGATGGAAGAGGTAGTTATCAAGTTGGTGACAGGAACTAGGGAGGTTATTTTGTATGCATAAGGGAAAGGATTCCACCTGAGAGGAGGTCAGGTGAGGGCATGACTTCTGCGTAGAATGACTTGAGATGTTAGGATGGAGTTCCCATGGTAAGGGAAACGGAGAACTGGAATGCGTCGATACATTACAAGTTCGAGGCTGAGTCCTCAAGGAGGAGTACTGACGAGCTTATGCTTTGGGCAAGTAGCGAACTGGAAGGACTCGATGTTGTGAATGCTCCGAGAGGGTGATGGACATAGAGAGGTTGCCTCATTGGTGCCATTCGAGAGGCTGAGGACAGTCATGCTTATTGAGAAGAAATAAGAAACTCTGGCAGATGGATTGTTGAGGATATCATCTGGAGTATGTAAAGGAGACTGAATGGAAACAGAGCTGACCAGTGGGAAAGCTATGAGGGTACGTAAAGAATATTTAGGGAATACTTCAAGGTCAGACTACAGGTAGGGTTGGTATAAGGAATGTCGTAAAAGACGGTTTTGGCCGACAGAAAAGTCTATTGAAGCAATCGAAGGAATTTGCCCCTGGAGTAGCCAGAGTGTTGTACTACGGGGACTGTTAGCATCGCAGGGTTAGGACGAAAAGTAGAAAGGTTGGATACAAGGTGGGACGATGTCCCTAAGAGTTGATCTATGACCTGGTTATTACCAATTGGAAACCGAGGATAGAGACATTTCGGAAAATTGTCTAGTTGCACCGGGTAGGGTGTGAGGAGTTGATAACAAAGATTCTGGAATGGTTCAAGCTACAACAGCACAGGTAAGTTCTTTAGGCAGAGAATGCATGAACGGTATGGACAAGTCCCCTTCAAGCTCACGAGCAGTGCATGTGGATTACTCCCAGACGGAAATGGTGAGCAACTGATTATTATGCTGAAGACGTTTGTACCCAGAAGGCAGAGTCTCAGGTAAGGTTCTACGGAGTGTTAGATGGGTGTCGTCAGGAGTTCTCAGATTAGAGCTACAAGAAGAAAGGACAGGTAAGAGAAGAATTGATCTGAAGCCGCAAAGAAGCTAATGAAGAACGTCCAAAGAATTGAAAGCATAACAAAACTGGTAAGCGCGTCATCTATTGCACGAGCATCTCCGGGAGACAACTACATCAAGGACAGGAAGAACAGTAAAACTAGAGGATAGACGGAAAGGATGGTGTCAAATTAGAAAGAAATTCAGAAGACAAGGTAAGATTTGATTGGTTACGGACGATGATGGAGTTTGTGTGTGATACGGGTAAGTAAGAGTGATTGCATAAAGGACCTGATCTATGGTAAGGATATGGATTTATGGGGGTGCAGCACGAGTTGGGCACGCCCAGGTATAATTGGCGCGAGGATGGATCGAACCTTGCGGGAGACGAAAGAATGGATCACGGTTGATATACTTGGAGCATTAAGTTAACGGTTATGGATATCATAAGATGCTTGAGTATCGGGTATTAGTAAGAAAGATAACGATGAGACCCAGATGTGGAGAAAAGTAACAGACAGATGATCAGTATTTGAATCCTCGATTGAGCGAGGGGAGATTTAATTGGAGGCGGAACTCCTAGCTGGGAGGCGTGTTCCAGCCAAGGAATAACGCTATGAATTGTAATAGAATGGACAAGGCAACGACTGAGATTGGCATAATGTTAGTAGGTAATGGTTAGCTAGTGGGTGTCACTGAGCTATGGAATTCAAAGTGTTGGCTTGAGTTGAAACAGGGAAGGACCCTGTCATGGTGGTACAAGTAGGATACCAGGATCGAGTGAAGGATCCAGTTAGGATTTGGTTTTGAATGAGGGTTCTGTATGGACATCATTCCACCTCCTAGGGTACGCGGTACCGGGAGGGTTGAGCGGGTGACAGAGTTTAGTGTTTCCTTTTTGGACACTAAGAGTTTAGGTGATGTGGTGGCGTATCGCGGGAATAGACCACAATAGACCTTAAGTAAGGCATCCGGGCATGAAAAGTTTTAACTCAGTTGATCGAGTTAGTGTAGTTGGGTCAAGTGAACTGGTTTCAGGATGAAGCGTCGATGATGTCGAATTGAGACCCTGTATTATTTTAAATTTTGGAATGGATTAAGAGAATGAAAAGAACAGAGTGGGAACCTGGAGTTATCAGTTGATTGCAAGTGAAAAGGCAGTTTGAAAGTTTATCAGATATCTTAAGGGATTGAGCGCTGAGTAGGCGAACACTTGAGGTATTAAGGGAAGCGTGACCCCTGATGAGTTAGCCGTGGTGGCAGTTGCTGGTGTCTTGTTATTGTAACACGACATAGGACATGGTAAGAGGTAAAGAATAGTGAATACTACTATTTGGCAATGGCTCAGAGAGGAAGCCAGAGAGGCTGTTGGAATTCTTAAGGCAGGAGTGTCTGCCTATCTGAAAGAATAAAGAGCTTGTGAATTGTTAAATTATGAGGAAATAAAGATCAGGAAGGAAAGAGTTGCATCTCTGCGTAATAACAGACGAGGATCTGTAAGGTATTCAGAGAAAGAAGAGAGAGTTCTAACTCTTGATTCAACATAAAATTCCAAAGTTGTACTAAGGGTTAGGCCAGTGGGGCCTACAAGTTGATCCCACCTGGTGGAGGTGATGACTTTTGAGTAACTCTGGAATCAAGAATAATACAATGAATTGGTCATTGTATTCTAGGCAGACCCTGAGGTTTCAGCAGGGTTGCGGTGTAAGCAAGAAGCTATCATGGTATGGCTATTAGACGAGATCTTGCGAGCCAAGATTGTTCTCCTGAAAGAGCATTGGTGGGAACTAAAGTAAGGCGATGGACCTTGGAGATTATGGTCAGGTTGCGGGTTGCTGACTGATGTGTTTGGGTAAATTTCGAGGACGAAATTTTTATGAGGAGGGGATAGTTGTAACGACCCAAAATCGCTAATAAGGCTTAAGGACCTTGATTAGCGTGCCAGGAGGGCACAATGGGATTTATGTGTGATTTGATGAGATTAAATGCATGGTTATGATTTAAAGCATGTTATTTGACTATTTGTTTATCTGAGATGCATGACTATGTATACTAGTATGCATGTAGGCCCGGATCGTGTTAGAAGGGCGTTAATATAATTTTGGCCATGTTGGGCATAACTGTGTTGGTATGTGATAATTGCATTCCGTGAAGTGTACCACGTGAGTGTGGTTTTATTATTGTGATGCACGTGCCGAGACGGTCCTAGAGAGCTAGTTAACTTAGATGTCACAACGGCATTTTGTACCCGGCTCGGGAGGAGCCTAGGGGTACCTCGGGAATTTTATGGTTAAGTTGAGATTTAGCGGGTAATGGTTATTGGAGATTTAGTAACCTGGGTAACCATTAGTTACTGCTGAGAGTAACAAGTTTTAGAAAGAAAATGGTAGAAATGAAATGAAAGTGTAAAGACTTAAGTGCCCTTGGAGGTTTAGCTAAGGAGGATTAGTAGGAAGGGGTAATTTGGTCTTTTGGCATGGGGATTATGAAAATTCTCAGCTGGGTGTATGGGGTTCGGTTTGGGCATTGGTTATATGAGGCATTGATAGAGTTTGAAGAGAAGAGAAAAGAGAGGGAAAAGCTAGGGCAAGCAAGAAGAAGAAGAAGAAGAAAAGGAGAAGTGGGAGTCTAGGAGGAGATCAAGGACTTTGTGTGGGTTCTCCATTGGAGGTAAGTGTTTTATACATATTTAAGTTTGGGTTTTGTTTTGATTTGAGGAATTTAAATGCCTAAGCTAAGCTTTGTTGAGTTTTGGGATAGTTGCTGAATTTTAAGATCAATGGGTGTGAATCTTGGGTATATTGATGTTTTGAGCTTGAATCTTGAGTTATGGGTTGTTATATGGTCTATTTGATGTTTGAAATTGATTTTGGGGTTTGGGTATTGGTTTGGTATGATTTGGAGAGGTTAAAGCTCGGGAAAAATGCAGGAAAAACCCAGAAAATCTGGGTTCGGGTATGAGCGCCGCGGCCCTGTTCTTGGGCGCCGCGGCGCGATGTTGCTTCAGGCGTGGCACTGGTCGCTGGGCGCCGCGGCCCTTGGGGGGAGCGCCGTGGCGCTAGGCCTTTTTCTGGGCACAAAAGTTGCATTTTTGAGGTTTTGCTCCGGGGGTTCGGGGGATGTTTCCGATGAATTGTTTTAGGATTTTGGGAGTCCCGAGAGTGCGGGATTGGTCCCGGGAAGCGGTTTTTGATTTGATTAGTGTTGAGGGATGTTTCTTGTGTGTTGTGACTAGGTTATTGGTGGGGCTCGTGCTAGAGGACCATGCTCGCGGCTTTAGTGCATCAGGAGGCTCGGAATACAGGTAAGAAAACTATAACACCCGTAGGATAGGGCGTGGGCCCATAGTGTGATTGCGGGGCATGGCCCTATATTGCATGATGAGATGATTGCTGGGCATGGCCCTATATTGCATTACATGTTAGGGTGTAGACTTACATGTATTAATAATTGTATGAATGCTGTTTGATTTATGCTATGTATGATCATAATGAAATGAACGGCAAGGGCCGAGTGCGGCGTAGGCCGGGTACGGCAGCGGAGCCGGAAGTAACACTAAGCACATGGGATGCTTATGGTCAGGGCAGGGCCCGGGACCCAGGGGATACGTGTGATATCCCTGCGGTGAGAACCGATACCCCAGGGCTTCGGTAAGGCTTCTGGGGCGGCATGGCCGTATTTGATTGGTCTAATGGTTGACTTGTTTGCATGTGGATTATCTGTTATGATAAACTGTTAAATTGCATATGTTATGTTCGGCATGAGTTTTCTTGCTGGGCTTCGGCTCACGGGTGCTCTGTGTTGCAGGTAAGGGCAAAGCTTGAGTCAACCAACCATGAGTACGGAGAGCGTGAAGCGACGCGTACATGTTTGGCATGCCCGACTGCTTTGGTTGGGGGTTTATTTGAAAATGGCTGTAATAATCTATGATTTTATGATTTATCAACTGTAAACTTATTTGAAGATGTAAATAGTTTTCAAACCTTATTTTGGGATCCCAGAGGTTTAATACTAGCAGTTTTAAATGAAACGATGCATTTTTCTAAGATTACAGCCTTAAATTTTAATTAGTCACACTTTTGTCTCAAAACCTCGGTTAGCGAGTTCTTTGCACATTGTTTTGTCTTAAAAATCACTTAGTAACGGCTCTAAGGAAGTAGGGCGTTACAAACTCTGTTTTTCCCTTCCTTTCTCTTTTCTTTCTTTTTCCTTCTTTTCTCTCTTTCAGACTTCTATAACTTTCTACAATTCCCACTAACATAAAGCCTCATCATATCTATCCCTTACATGCCAAATGACCTTAATGCCCTCCCCTTTATTTCTAATCCTTTAGTCCACTTAAGGGCATTCTAGTCATTTTACCCAATTCCCGCTAACTCCTCGAGTGTCTCTAATATTTCTCGCTTAACTCCCGATACCTAACTAATCACCAATAATACACCTCAATATCAAGATAGACCCCAATGCACTCACCAAATTCCCATTTATACCCCCAAGCTCACCCCGAGCCGGGTATAAATCCCCGCCATGACTTTTTCACTACTTTGCTCACTAGGATCGTCTTGAGTCACAAATCACAGATATATCCACATAATAATGTGGTCTCGACAATTATCACATATATCAAAGCAGTTATGCCCATAACAGCCAAAATTACGATTATGCCCTTCTAACCTAATCAGGGCCTACATGCATACTAATACGCATAGTCATGCATCTCAAATATTCAAATAGTCATATAACATGCTTTAAATCATAATCATGCATCTTAATCATTAAAATCACATATAATTCCCATTATGCCCTCCAGGCATACTAATCAAGGCCCTTAAGCCTTATTAGTGAATTTGGGTCGTTACAAAAAGCTTCTCCTCTGTGGCCCATCCCCAAGCGAATGGCCAGGTGGAGGCTGTGAATAAAACACTAAAGAATTGTATGAAGAAAAAGTTGGAAGAAGCTAAGGGGAAATGGCCCAAAGAGTTCCCCCAAGTTTTGTGGGCATATCGAACCACAGCTCGTACTTCAACAGGACATACCCCTTTTTCTCTGGCATATGGATGCAAGGCTATGCTGCCAATCGAGGTCGAAATACCCATCATTCGAACACACGCTTATGACCAAGCCTCAACCCAATCCCAGCTCGAAGTAAGTCTGGACCTGATTGAAGAAAGAAAGGACGAGGCTAAACTAAAAAATGCGGCATACCAATAGCGAGCTACCCAGTATTTCAATAAGAGGGTTCGACATAGAAAATTCAGTGTGGGAGATTTGGTGTTGAGGCATGTGTTCTTGGCTACACAGGACCCAGCTGCTGGCGTGCTCAAGCCTAATTGGGAAGGACTTTATCAGATCGAATTAGCTATTCGACCTGGCGTCTACAAATTGGCAAGATTGAATGGAGATTTGGCACCATGAGCATGGAATGGCAAACATCTACGACCTTACTATCAATAGTGTAGGAACGATGACACCTGTAACCATGCTTGTTTATCTTTTTTATCTTTCTGTTAATAAATTGTTCGATTTCGAATAAACTTCGTTTTCATTTCAATATGCTGTATTTTTTGCAAACTCTCTTGATTTAATAACCTGTGGTCACACTCATAGGATATTAAGGGGGCATTAGTGGTATATATACCGTCAGCTTGAACAAATAAAATAGCATATACGAAAAAGCATAAAAGTGTTTGGAAATAACCAAATACGCAAGCTAAGATAGTTTGGACATAACCAAATTATTAAAAAATAAGTGTTTGGAAATGACCAAATACGCGAGTTAAGATACTTTGGACATAACCAAATAAAAGTGTTTGGATATAACCAAATGCGCGAGACAAAATAATTTGGATAGGACCAAATGCACAATCTAGATATAACTAGATCAAAAAAATATTTGTGTGTGGATTACGAACCAAAAGCACGACGTAAACAGGTTTGGAACCAAACCAGCTAAAATTAATCAAGAGAAAGTTGGAATAAACCTACTTCGAGTTAAGTCGAAATTGAGGCTGGAGTATCTAGGAAAAAGATAGTTTCGACCTCATAAATTTGGGGAGCTACCCGATGTTAGGAAAATATATATTGCCTCAATGGATATGGGTAAGAATATTACAACTCTATGCAATATATTACAAATAATAATGATTGATTTAAAAACAGTTACAACTCTATAACTGAAAATTACAAATAAAGGAGAAGGAGATGTAAGATGATAGAAATAGAAAATACAACTCTATTACAAAAGATACAAATAAACTATAAGTGTTTGAACAAAAGGAATTAAAAAGATTACAACTCTTAAACAAAAGGTACAAGTAAATAGAACAAGAAGAAATAGTAGAAAAGAAAATGGAAGAAAATAAGAACAAGAATGAAAACAATAAACTCTCACTCACACAACCAAAGTGAAGAGTGTTGGGGATCACCAACTTGAACAAGGTTTGAAACCTTTGTCCAAAAGCTTACTTCCCCCTAACTCAAGCACTAAGGGATCTCTCACAGATATTGGAAAAGCTTTATGGAATTATCAAGCTTCAAGGTGTTTCTAGCCAAGTGCTCTAATGGATAGAAATATTGTGTCATACAAGTGAGCTATAGGCTCCTATTTATAGAGTTTAGAGACACCCTTTGAATTTCAAATTCCACCAACCCCCATGGCTGTTACCAATGTTCAATTGGATTAATATGGAACAAAAAAAGAGATTTGGGAGTTATTTGGGTTTTTTGAGTCGTTCAACAAAGATTGAAAAAACTGAAAATTGGTCAGTTTTTGGCCTGTGACCACGGCCAGAGACATTAGTGGCCGCGGCCACTAGTCTCTGTCCCACAGGCCGCGGCCACTGACCAATTTCAGCACAAAAAATGTGCTGTTTTTCCAAACGATTCCAAACCCTCCCAAATAATTTTGTAACTCCTATAACACATTATTTGGGTTAAAATCATATCTCTAACAGCCATATCACATATGGCTTTATGAAATTCATCTCAATATTATGTGACAACAAATTTACACAATAAAGGGTAATATTTGGAAGTTACAAATTTGTAACACCAAATATGTTACATTATTTGGATACTTCTCATATATCTAAATATTGTAACTCTCTATTATATATTACAATATGTGACACTCTTTGTCACATTTATTTAATCTAAAACATTATATTATAATATAATATAATATTACATTATATTATAAAATAATATAACATTCCCCCACTAGATTAAATAGTTATCTATTGTAACACTTATTTAATCAATCATTATATTTTGAAATATAATATATCCCCCACTTGATTAAATAAGAACTCTCTCTTATAGGAGTCATTGCATTAGTGCATAAAGCAAAGTGTTTTTCAACTTGAACTTTACTATAGTGTAATTATCACAAAATTTGTCAAAAATTTGGTTGCACTAGGCATTGAACCATCTTTTTATGATAACAAATCGGTGATAACACACACACCTTTCCGATGTTCACTTGAGACCTCTATGTCTCTCTTTGCACCGTTAATGGCCATGTGCACTTTCCATTCATGGACGTTCTTGAGAATACTCCCAATTCCCATGAGAGGCGGCACCACCCCTAGGTCCATATAGGTAGACTTCTTACATTATTTTGTTACCAAAAATACTTGTCTTTACAAGACTGAATTCTATTAAAAAACCTTTCGGTTTTAACCCTCCACTTGGTAACACACAAGTACTCAATATCTCAGATGGGACTTGTTTTGAGTACAACTAATATTCACTTGATTGATTTGTTATTACCTATTGAACCTGGCACTAGTTGAATAACTAGTGTTAAGATAGGTTACCATCAATCATGAATCTCTTTTGGGAGTTTAAGTCCCATCCCTCGAGATGATGCGGCCACTAAATCCCTCGTTAGTGGCTTAGTGAAAGGATTCGCCAGATTTTCACTTGTTCTCACATAGGATATTGAGATGACTCCTCTTTGAATCAATTCTCTTACATATCCATATCTTAGACTAATGTGTCTAGACTTCCCATTATACACTCCGCTGTATGCTCTAGCCAATGTCGCTTGGCTATCACAATTTATCGATATAGTAGATACATTCTCTTTGATTAGGGGAATCTCTATCAACAAATCCCTTAACTATTCGGCCTCTTTGCCGGTAGCAGCTAGAGCTATGAACTCTGCTTCCATAGTGGAATGGGATATACAGGTTTGTTTCTTAGAACCCCAAGAAATTGCACCTCCACCAAGTGTAAATACCCAACCAGTTGTGGACAAGTTGTCCCCAAGATTGGATATCCAACTTGCATCTGTATATCCTTCTAATATCAAACGAAATTTGGAGTAGTGAAGGCTTAGTCCTTTGGTTTTCTTGAGATAACCTAGGACTCTTCCGATTGCCTTCCAGTGATCCACACTTGGATTACTTGTAAACCTACTAAGTTTACTAACCGCAAATGCTATATCAGGTCTAGTACACTAGGCAGCGTACATTAGACTCCCTATAGCACTAGCGTACTCCAATTGAGCCACCGTTCTTCCTTCATTCTTCTCTAGTTTTACACTATGATCTAATGGAGTATTGGCATCTTTAACCTTGAGATGGTTAAATTTGTTCAATACTTTCTTAACATAATGGGCTTGCCCTAACGCGAAACCCCCACTATGTTTCTTTACTTTGATACCAAGTATGGTATCAACTTCTCCAAGATCTTTCATCTTGAAGGTTGATGATAGAAACCTCTTCGTTTCTTCTATCCCTTTCATGCTATTACTTAGAATAAGCATGTCATCCACATATAAGCAAACAATGATCACATATCCCTTACAAGTTTTGGAATACAAACACTTTTCCCCATTGTTATGTCTAAACCCATTAGACATGGTGGCTTGATCAAATTTCTCATGCCATTGCGTAGGAACTTGTTTCAATCCATATAAGGATTTTACAAGTCTACAAACTTTATGTTCATATTTTGGTAGGACAAACCCTTCAGGTTGTTCCATATAGATCTCCTCATTGAGGTCACCATTAAGGAATGCCATTTTGACATCCATTTGATGAACATACAAGTTGTGTATGGAAGCTAAAGCGAACAAAATTCTTATAGAAGTTGTTCTTACAATAGGCGCATAGGTATCGAAATAATCGATACCCTCTTTTTGCCTAAACCCTTTAGCAACTAATCTAGCTTTAAAGGTTTGGATAGTTACGTCAGTGTGGTATTTTCTCCTAAATACCCACTTACACCCAATTGGCTTAGACCCCGGTGGGAGGTCTACCAATTCCCAAGTGTTATTGGAAAGAATGGAATCCATCTCATCATTGATGGCTTCTTTCCAAAATGCACTATCTCTCGATTGCATAACTTCTTTATAAGTCTTAGGATCATCCTCAATGAGAAGTACAATAGGAATTTGCCTAATGACTTCCTCTCTATTTCCTTCTACCATGTAGAAGGAAATTCGTTGAGAATATATCTCATCCACTACTAGACTTTTATGATTTTTAAGCGTTTTACTTCTTCTAGGTTCAAAGGGTTGCTTTACATCCTTTTGAGAATTCTCCTCTTGAGAATCAACTTTGGATGTAGAAGCTTGAGAATTTTTCTCATATAACAAATTCTCCTTTAGAGATGTTGAAGCTTGAGAATTGTTGTCACATAACATATTCTCAAAAAATTCAACTTCTCTAGATTCAATCACAATCTTAGACTCTAAGTCTAATATCCTATAAGCTTTACTATTGTTGGCATAACCAACAAAATCACACTTTATGGCTCTTAAACCTAACTTGGTTCTATTAGGTTCGTTTTTCTTGCAATATGCAAGATACCCCCACACTTTGAAGTACCCTATGTTGGGTTTTCTTACTTTCAATAACTCATATGGAGATATCTCATTTTTCTTCATCGGTATTCGATTAAGAATGTGACAAGTGGTTAAAATCGCTTCACCCCATAAGTTGAAGTTCAACTTAGAAAACACCAACATAGAATTTATCATCTCTAGATAAGTCCTATTTTTCCTTTCGGCAACACCATTGTGTTGTGGTGTATAAGGTGCAGTGCACTCATGAATTATACCATTTTCTTCACAAAATGTATTGAATTCATTAGAGAAGTACTCTCCTCCTCTATCACTTCTTAGCACCTTAATCTTTTTATTTAGTTGATTTTCAACTTCTAATTTATACAATTTAAAAGCATCAAAAGTTTCATCTTTATGCTTTAAAAGGAACACATAGGTATATCTACTAAAATCATCTATAAAAGTAAGAAAATGCCTTTTACCACCTCTAGTTAAAACACCATTTAATTCACAAAGATCACTATGGATTAAATCTAGTAAATTACATGATCTTTCTACACTAGGAAATGGATTCTTAATCATTTTTTCCTTAACACATGTTTCACATTTACCACAGTTTTTAATATTGCATGCAATCATACCACATTTTACTATTCTTTTCATGGATGAAAAACCTATATGCGATAGTCTAAGATGCCACAAAAATAAAGAATCATACTCAACAATATAGGCGGAATTAGCATTTTTATTGATAACATTGAAAGTTACATCACTGGTGCACAATTTAACCATTCCCTCACAAGAGTACCATTTTTCCAAGAATACATTTGATTTGGTAAGTATAAGTTTACCGGACTCAAAAACGGCTTTAATGCCGGGCTTGCCGAGTAAATCACCACTTACCAAGTTTCTACTCATTTCGGGAACATAAAGTACATTCACTAATGTAACTTTCTTGCCGGAGGTGAAGTAGACTTCTATAGTACATTTTCCAAGTACCTTGGATTTGCCCTCATTGCCTATTTGTATCTCATGGTTGCCCTTTGACTCTTCAAAGGTCTTGAACAATGATTTGTCATAGGTGACATGGACTGTGGCACATGTATCATACCACCATCTCTTGGACCGGATTCACTTCGCTAAGGGTAGCAACTATGTTTTCCTCTTGAGTTGCGTTCACCTTAGGTCCTTGTTGGTCTTTTCTATGCCTACACTCTCTAGCATAGTGACCCTTTTTCCCACACACAAAGCAAGGGCCTTTCTCGCCCTTAAACTTGTTTGGGTTGATTTTTGGACCCAAAGGTTTCTCATTACCCTTTTTCCCTTTGTTTTTGGGATGTTTTGGTTGTGACACCGCATTTGCTTTGGAAGTCTTTCCATTAGACCCCTCCACAAGTTTATCTCTACATATCGATTCCTCTTCGATTCGAATATGATTTTGGATTTCCTCCAAAGAATAATCCTCATTTTTATGAAGGATTCTTTTCCTATAGCTCTTCCAAGTTGGTGGTAATTTAGCCACTATAGCACCAACTTGAAAGGCCACGGGAAGCTCAATCTTTAGCACTTTCAATTTGTTAACAATTATTTGCAATTCATGAATTTGAGGAAGAATAGGTTTATCACCAAAAAATTTGAAATCGAAGTATTGAGATATCAAAAACTTTTTGGTACCTTCCTCTTCCGCCTTAAACTTTTTCTCAAGTGCATCCCATATCTCCTTGGCCGATTTGGTCTCGGTGTAGAGGTCATAGACCCTATCGGATAAGGCATTGAGGATATGACCCCTACAAAGGAGATTGTCCTCCTCCCTCTTCCTTCTCTTCTCCACCTCCTCGGGAGTGTCTTTGTCGGATGGCTCGGCTAGAGGTGCCAAGGAAGACTCAAGGATGTAGGCGATTTTGAGAGTGGTTAAAATAAACCTCACCTTGTCTTGCCACCTAGTAAGATTGGATCCATCAAACCTATCCAATCTGACTAGGTCTTGGTTCATGATTTTGATTGTCTCCCCTTCCATTGAAACAAAAAGGGATAAGCTTTTGAATGTTAGGAAAATATATATTGCCTCAATGGATATGGGTAAGAATATTACAACTCTATGCAATATATTACAAATAATAATGATTAATTTAAAAAGATAAGTGTTTGAACAAAAGGAATTAAAAAGATTACAACTCTTAAACAAAAGGTACAAGTAAATAGAACAAGAAGAAATAGTCGAAAAGAAAATGGAAGAAAATAAGAACAAGAATGAAAACACTAAACTCTCACTCACACAACCAAAGTGAAGAGTGTTGGGGATCACCAACTTGAACAAGGTTTGAAACCTTTGTCCAAAAGCTTATTTCCCCCTAACTCAAGCACTAAGGGATCTCTCACAGATATTGGAAAAGCTTTCTGGAATTATCAATCCTCAAGGTGTTTCTAGCCAAGTGCTCTAATGGATAGAAATATTGTGTCATACAAGTGAGCTATAGGCTCCTATTTATAGAGTTTAGAGACACCCTTTAAATTTCAAATTCCACCAACCCCCATGGCTGTTACCAATGTTTAATTGGATTAATATGGAATTAAAAAAGAGATTTGGGAGTTATTTGGGTTTTTTGAGCCGTTCAACAAAGATTGAAAAAACTGAAAATTGGTCAGTTTTTGGCCTGTGGCCACGGCCAGAGACATTAGTGGCTGCGGCCACTAGTCTCTGTCCCACAAGCTTCGGCCACCAACATTTAGTGGCCACGGCCACCGACCAATTTCAGCACAAAAAATGTGTTGTTTTTCCAAACGGTTCCAAACCCTCCCAAATGATTTTATAACTCCCAAAACACATTATTGGGGTTAAAATCATATCTCTAACAGCCACATCACATATGGCTTTATGAAATTCATCTCAATATTGTGTAACAACAAATTTACACAATAAAGGGTAATATTTGGAAGTTACAAATTTGTAACACCAAATATGTTACATTATTTGGATATATCTCATATATCTAAATATTGTAACTCTCTATTATATGTTACAATATGTGACACTCTTTGTCACATTTATTTAATCTAAAACATTACATTATAATATAATATAATATAATATAACACCCGAGGACGAGGAAAAGTAACTATAAAAGCATGATATAACTAAACCACCTATATTACATGCCATATAATTACTTTCGGGTGCATGGTAAAAGTAAGTTCTGACCTTGACATGTAACGAGATCGAACACAGATACGTCGAGTAAGCTATGCATGAACGCATTGAAGCTCGAGCTTAAAATCCACCACATGTTTGTATGAATAAACAGACATAAGGACTCTTTAATATAAATTTCTTGAAATGTTTCATCTTAAGAAATGTAAAGCAATATTAAAGTAAAGTCAAAAACGGTATTATAAATATCATAAATAAAAGAAAAAATAGCTCTTACACGAGCTATAAATTTTCTTGGCCCCAAGGGCATAAAAAACAGAAGATAAAAACTATTACAAAAGGTTCAAAGGGACGCAGCCCCGAGTCGAGATTTATGAGGGAGGAGCATTCTCCTTAGCCTTATCAACATCCTCCTTAGCCTTCTCAGCATCCTCCTTGGCTCTCTCTGCCTCCTCCCGAGCAGCGTCCTCCGCGTCGAGCCAAGCCTGCCATTTGGCCACGAGTTCTACCTCGAAAGAGCCTAGGAAGCTGGTATCGAGATTAGCATTACTGGCCCAGATCCTATACATGGCCAGGTCGACCGCCCGATCCTTCTTCTCCTTAAACTCTGCAAGGAGACGAGCCTTTTCGCTCTCCATTATCTCAAAAGTGGCAGCTTTCTCCTCCTCAAGCTTGACATTGATCTTCTCAAGCTCGATTATTCTGGCCTTCATCTGCTCGGCTTCAGCTTCCATCTTCCCCTTTGTGGCCTTATACTCGTCAGTAAGCTTAAGCTGAAGATTCTTAGCCTCTTGGGCATAGGACCTGCTCGAGTGGACCTCATTGCTTAACTTATAGTTAAGTTGAGCAACGACAGCAAGAGACTGAAACACAAACAAACAATTAGAACACATGCTAAGCATAAGTACAATAAACGGTAAAGCGAGAGAAATTACCGCAGCATCGAGCTCGATACTCTTGTCATAAAGGATGTTACAGTCCCGAGCATTGTTCAAAAATTGCCATTGGGGAGCCTCGAAGTTGCTGATGCTCTGACCTACCCGAGATAAGATGTCCGAGCTGAGAGTAGCCCCATGAGTCCCAGCGGCGCTGTCGATGACATACTGATCAACATGAGTAGAAATTGGCAACATGCGCTCTTTCAACGCTGGCTTCTTCGGAGGAGGGCCGAGAGTTGGGCAGACCATGATAGTAGGAGGCATAGGAGGGACATCTGTGGTCGAAGCTTCGACCTGGGAAGCAGGGTCCACAGTCGGGCTCGTAATAGTGGGAGCTGGAGGAGGAGGAGTTTTCTCAGTCCGATTAAGGACTTTAGCAGGCCGATCTGACCTCCGCGAGCCCCTTGTGCACTTACTCCTTTGAGCCCCCTCTCCACTGGCCAGGACGGTATCAAGATCAGAGTCCATAACACCTACATAATTACACCACATTATAAGAAAATCTCAGACACAAAAAAATCAGCACAATGCAGGCATGCACAGAATAAAAGACAAGTAAAGAGGAACCTAACTGGAACTCTCCCCCGAGCTCGTGCTTGGTGACCACGTAATTCCCCCATCTTCAGAAGAGGCAGGGGGAGTCCCTTCCCTATATGTGAAAGTCAACCTCGAAAGGTCCCTATAATCATTTTTCCTATATTGAACGGATATTCTGTCCCATACCTTGTTAAGACTATACATGGTATCGTATTTCCCTAGCCAACTATCGAACCTTTGTACTCTCTCATCTACCCATGACCATACATAAAGTGTTCCTTATCATCTTCACACAAGACTAATCTGTCTAGGTTATGCTTAAGTAGTGAGGGAGACCATAAGTCTGAGCTAAGTATGACTGTACCTTTGTCGCTCGAGCTCGAGGCCTCGTCATTGGCCTCGTTCCCTGATTGCGGACTCCTGGGATGTCGAGTTGGGGGTTGTCGCATAGAACTGCGCCTTAGAGGGAGGCTGCTAGTAGGGAGAGGCACAAACTCCCACTTGGTATATTTCTTGTTGGACCAGTCATTTGTAGACTGATCCTTTTCCAGGAGGCCACAAGCTCGAAGCATATCTTCGTGAAGAAGATAGGAAAGGGAGCGCCTACCGTAAGGTAATTGGAGCAAGGCCTCCTTGTGCTCTTTCATCTTATCGGAGGGAGAAGGCTGATGATAATTGGCTGAAGAAATAAACATATCATGAGTGATTCGAGCCTAAGCAAAAAATTCGAGCACAAAAAGAAGAGAATTTTAATACTTACGAATTCGTCTGAACGAATAGATCTGGAAAGGGCCAGGCCATCTGTCCAAAAGAAAGCCTTCTTGAAATCGGGGGGATGGTTAGGTAAATCCTCAAATATTTTCTTCTCCTTGGGATAGCTCGAAAGATAGTAGAAGTCGTCCCCTCCCCGAGCTCGGGAGGGATTGATCTTCAAGCAAAAGAGATACAGGATCTCCTGTGGTGAAGGTCCTTCCCACTTTAGCTCGTGGTAAAGCAACCTCAGGGCTGACAAAACCCTTTAAGAGTTGGTGTTGAGCTGGAAAAGAGCAAGCACAACAAAATCCAAGAAGTCCTTGAAAAAGGACTTTAAGGGCAACAAAGCCCCTGCCTTCATGTGCTCCTAACTCCAAGCCGCGTATCTTAGCTTATTGTCGGGATTACCATCTCCCGGGGCGCGACAACTTCGCTCATGGGAGGTCGGAGCTCGACACCTCAGCGAGCCTGAAAGTCCAATATTATGGAGGGCCAAGATGTTAGAGATCTGCCCCAATGAAGAAATCGAGCTCCAGTAATGCTCGGCCTCAAAAAATTCTCTCTTCGAGGTGGGAATGGAGGTTGGCTGTGAGGTAGAAGGGGGATTTGAGGGCTCTTCCATCAGTAAAATTGGAGATCACCGGGCCTAAAGGCGACTATCACTTTAAACGTGGTATCGAGGGGGATTGGTTTAAGCTCAGGGTCTGGATCTAGGTAGATGGCGACCCTGAGTCTCTTCCTTTCTCCTTCTTCGACCTCGTCGATCTGACGTCGAAAGTGGGCTCGGGTGTCTTCTTGCTCACACCGTAGTTCGTGCTCCCGAATCAAGTGCTGATTCCGAGTAAAAGGTGACTCCGGGCTCGGAGTTACCGGTGAGTAGGGAACCGAGAGTTTTGACCCCCATCACTTTTCCAAATTCTGCAACATCTAGCAAGAGAGAAAAAGGGTGAGGGCCAGACGAACAAGAATAATAGCAAAAATCAAAATAGTCTGAGCTCGAATGCTCGAGACTATGGAATGATCTCAATCATAAGAAGTGAGATTAGGCTTGGAGCGTGTATTCCACGTAAAGGCAAAAATTGGATTTATTTTTTTAGAATCCCTGATTTTCAAGGAAAAGAAGTTGGCGGTTACCCAAAAAGTGAAATTTTTGGGAAACGTGCAATTTGAAATCCCTAATCTTGTACCAGTTTCTTGGTCTACACAATACGATAGTTTGAAATCAAGATAACCCATTGAAATGCAAAAATTTGGGTTTGAAAAAGCCTAACAGAAGAGCCTAAAAACTACAAGGCATTGATCGAAGTAGCCTAGCATAAAACTGGTAAAACGTACCTAAATGCTACTTCAACAATAAACATGCATGGAAAGACAAAATATATACACGCACATGTGAGACTAAAAATAAATACTTACACAATGAAGATGCTGGAAACAAAGAAATGGACGACTGGAGAAGTGGCTGCAAGAATGATCTCACTGAGTCGAAAAGGCCAAGCATGTTTTGTCTTTTGGGTTTAGAGAACATGCAAAAAGAAAAGGAAAAAGAAAAGAAGGTTATTGGCTCTGGCTTTTTCTTTTTCTGAAACTTGAAGTAAGAATGAATATGAAGGGGATGACTATTATGTATATATATATGTCCTAAGAGAAGGTCAAAGGTCGAGCTAATCTAGGCCTTTGGTTGGATTTGGTATCCGATCCAACGGTCAGGTGCAAATGTCACAATGGCAGCAAAAGCTAAAAACTGAAAGGACGTGGTGTCGTGAAAACACACTCACGTATTCTGATCTTCCAATATCCACCTGACGCGTGTCCACACTTGAGTACAGAGGATGGCACAGTTTCCCAAAAGGGTAGTACAAAAGTTTCCTACTGATGAGATTCGAACTAATACTTTTGAGGGGGCAAAATGTTATACCAAGATTTCAAGATAAGGAGTCTTGATCCTGAAAGCTGGGCTCGATGGGTGTAAGCTCGAAGTATGCATGGTCGTCATTTGATCCTTCAGTCAGACCACTCTGCTGTAATTGCCGACCTCAAAAGCTCGAAGATGTGTAACCTCGAATATGTTTTGAGCTCGCACGGCATGACATTTAAACATATTTTTTGCCAATTGCCTTCAGGCGGATAGATTGAACTCGAGAAGTACAAGCTCGGATGTAGTAGCTTTGTTGGCATCCACATTCCCCGAGCATAGTACAAAGTTGGAGTGGCAAGCTCGTGAATGACTCTTGGTCTCGACAGAGTCAATGCTAATGGGCGATCTCGAAAATTGGATAATACATGTGAAATATCCCATTACGTGTGAACGTGTTTATTATTACTTAATCCCCTAATTTAAGAGATATCATTTAATCTGTTATCCGTTCCCGATTTTCATGGGACGTTTCCATGTATATAGGAGATATTGCATTTAATATCATTATTTCAATTGATATACAGAATATCTTCCCGAAATATGTGGGAATGAACTCTGTAACCTTCCCTATAAATAGAGAAGGAATCACCACTTGTAAAGGATCGAATTCTGATTTTTGATTTCTTGGGAGAAAGCTCTGGGTGATTCATCTTTGAAGAATTTCCAGAAAACTCCAAGTCTTAATAACATAGACTCGTGGACTAGGCAGAATTAACTGTTGAACCACGTAAAAACCTTCTTATCTTCCTCTTTAAATTCATTCGTTCCATTTTCCATTTGCTTAATTGCTCTACTGTTTAAGTTGACGAAAAACGGCGTCAAAAGATTGGTGCTTTCATTGAGAGAATTAAGCAGTAGTTGTGTGAGTCTAGTAAAAAATCCTCCCTGAATCAACAATGGCAGCGAATGATCCCAACGTTCCAGAGGAGGAAATTTTAGATGAAGCTAACTACCCCCGATGCCCTGGAAAACAGCCTATGGTGAATTCGGACCCTGATGAGAGGAGTGGGTCATCCGACTCTCGGGGACAACCAGCCCCCAGGGACGATGAGGACGTGTATTATAATCCAGAACGATATGTCCCAATAGTGGAGCTCAAAAATCGTCAACTGTGAAAGCAGTTGGCAGAAGTCAAGAAACGTAATGAGGAGCTGGCCAGACTGGCTGCCGAGGCCCAGGCGGCTCAGGCCCCGCCTCCGCTAGAGGCCCAAGCTCTGCCTCCACGAGACATTCATGTTCCACCATGCAGGCCTCGTGGGCGATCGTGCAAAAATGTTGCCACCCGGAGAATAGAGCAAACTCCACCACCAGCAAAACAGCCTGCTCCATCAAGGCCCCAGAGAAGTATCCGGGCTGGAGCTCCTGCCAACTCAACTGCGGAGGCACCGACCAAGATAGGGAATAACTGAGCCCCGACGGAGGCTCGGACCCAAAATCCTGGTAACATATAGAATGTTCCTTCGAGCAAACTCGAGACCTTCTAGGCCTCGTAATGGATGGCAGCCACCATCACCCATAAGGCACCAACCATCGCCGATAAGGTATCCCTCACCAACTCGGAAAAACACGCAATCGACTCGGGGTGATAGGGAAAGGTGAGCTGGGCAAACACATGGGAATGGAGAGACTGCTAAGGGGCATAGAGGTACCCAACCCTTGGGAAGCCAAATGTCTTGGTTTCATACTATTGAGACGAGGCAACCAGCAAGGAACCCATCTCGAAACAACCGCGCGACGAGCCATGTCAGTGAAGGCTCGGGAAACACTAGATCGGTCAGTATTTATGACCAGGGATGCAGAAATACTGGGAATAAAAATAAAAATAAAAATCTACAAAGTACAATAGTAGATAGACAAACAAACAATTTCCTTACGCTCTCTTCAACTTTTCCATCATTCTCAATAGCGCATCCATATTTTTCAAGTGCTCATCAACTTTTGTTTGTTCCTCTTCGATAGTTTCTTCATTTTCTCAAATAATGCTTCGCGATTGTTGGATCCAAAACTCACTCCAAGACTATCGATCAAATGTGTAGCAAGCAACACAATCTCTTTAACTTCTTTCTCTCCTAAGTCATCATAATATTGAGTAAATGGACACATTCTTAAAATGATAAAATGATTTCAAACTCTACCTAAAAAAAAAAAGTTTACGTTTGCCTACAAATGATAACAGTGTATATAAGATAAAATGATTTTATAAATAGTGTTAAAAACCACATAATTTCGAAATTATGACATTTAAAATATCTAATTTTTTTTTAAAAAAAAACAAAAACTAAATTCCATTTTGACCAATACCTGAATTTTTTTGGTTAAATTAATAAATAAGATGGGTAATAGTTACGGAAAATATAGCAATTAATGGACTATTCCATATCCCTAAATCATGCTCAAATTTCTAATTAGTTACACTTCTCAAAACATAACATGAACATATTTCAATTCTCTAAAATAACACAATAATTTTGTTATTTGTTAGGTTGATTATGCATAATTATTCCCTAAATTCTAAATGGTTAAGTTGTTATTAACTAGTTTATTTACTATGCATTGATTTTTAATTTAAATTTAAAACACAATTTTGAAATATATTTAATTTTTTTTATAGATAAAAAAGTTTGGTTGAGTTAGTTTGTGTAAAAAATATATATAGTTTATTAAATTTCTCTTAAAAAATGTGAGCAATTAATTTAGAAAATGCCACCTAATTACATTAAATGCATGTTTTCATAAATCCATTTCAATACCCTAATATCATGCTGTATATATGATTGGTTGAGTTATTAATCATTTCTCATAAAAAAAACGTGTACAATAAGATCATGCCAACTAATTTTATTAAATGCATGTCTCTATAAATCCATTCCAATTCCCTAACATCATGCTCAAAATTCTTATTGGTTGATATATTAATCATTAAATTTGAAATTAACATATACAAAATTATTTTTATTTAATAAATATGATATTAATGTCTACAAAAACCATTTGAAACTTTCAATAAACAATAACGCTGATTGTGAAAATGATAAAATTTAAAGTGTGTTTTAATATTGTTAATATATAATTAATTCAGAAAATAAACTATTCAAATTCTCCCAATTATTGATCATCTTCTAATTTCTCAAAATTGATAAATAATAATACAAATTTCTTTCTTTTACACAACTTGATTGAGAATAACAAACTTAGGGCACAGATCATTATCCCTAGTACTATATTCCTCTGCTTGAAATGAACTCTCGAACATCTTTCAATAATTTTGCTCTATTCTTGTTGAAATTTGAGCATGCAATCCACGAAGCTATGTGACACCTTTCTTTATTAGAGTCAAACTACAATAGTGAAAAAAAAATACTCAAGTATAGTATGATAAGAACAAAATTAAAAAAAAAAAAACTTAGTATGAAATCTACTTACCACAAAAGACCGCGAGTCTAGCTTACAACTATTAATCATAAATAATATGACAAAGATTCCACAATCGTACAAATTTTGTTGTCTAGGGACATTTGTACCACGAACTATACCAAAACTAGCAAAGTTGAAACTACCAGGTTTCCTTTTGATCTGATTCTCCAAGAACAAATCTAGATTGTGTAGCTGCATTTGCACTCTAACATCAGAATTTATAAATTTAAAATTTATAAAAAAAAATAATATATTCATCCAATAAAAACTTACAATATCAACAATCTTAGATGACTGTAATATAGGATTCTTTTCATCAGCAAGTGTGTCCCAAACTTCTACTTTTTTTTTCTTTCATTATCACTCGTGCAAGAATGAAGTGTCTTACAAGCAACATAGGAATATAAATCTACAAGTATAATTGTTGTTAGAAATTACATAATAAATAGATGCTTAAAATTATATTCAACATAAATCATTAGAATTATATTTCATTGCAATGTTCGAGGGAGCCCATAAATCTTTCGTAGTAAAGCATTTTCCTCCAAATTTGATGTAGTGGTAAATTGGAGTAGGAGTCGAGTAGTAAGTATTTCTATTGCAATAATTTTAAAAAAAAAATTAACTTCACAAACATGGAATATGTTTTGACAAAAAAGAACAACAACAAAAAACTCACCATATTTCGAGCAGGAAGATACCAATTCTTACGCTCTTTACCCATCTTCAACCTCTCATCCTCGATCAAGAATGAAGAAACCATAGTAACAATCTACATTTACCAAAAAAAAATTATAATAGTCATGCTAAAATTATTAATATATACAAATGAATTACCTCAATCTCCAACTCTGTTTTAGGTCCAAGATAACGGAAGTCGGACCGTCGAAGAAAACTAAACTCACTTTCAACTATAATTTCCCTATGATAGATACAATAATATACATTAAAATATATTGAAAAACTGACAAAAAATATATACATTAAGATAGAAAAATTTACAATTGATCATAGTTTGAGAAAATATATTCTAACACTTCCCTATCTTTCGGTCTTAAAGTATTACCGAGTTTAAAATGTTCAAAGAACATAACATCATCTTGGCTAATAACATGTCTTTTTAGAAATAGTGATGGTGAGGTTTTTTCGCTAATGGATTCACATGTCAATTTTTTTTCTTCTCGTATCTACATGAAATTTTATCCTTGGCTTGTAAATCCAGTTTAATAGAATGTAGTTCATCTCTCAACTCTTTCAACTCATGTTCAATTACTGTCCTCCATTCCATTTCTGATTCCATCATGAATTTCTATACAAAAAAATTGATGAAGATTATCACTCTGTAAGAAATATTTTTGAAAAATAATACTATGTTCGAAAAATTTACATGATGAAAATTTCAAAACTTTAAAATTCCTCACATTTTTAGTTTATTGAAGAAAAATGAACTACAAAATAATTTGTAATAATAATGTTTTAAAAAAAAATTAAAAATTGGAAATTTTTAAAACCCTATAACCTTCAATGTAAATGTATAACCCTAATAGTTGATATCTAAGAAGTTTGAATAATTTCGAATTTTACAATGGGAGAAAAAAATGATAATTTGTTTGTAAAAATAAAGAAATCACAAAAATGATTGAAAATCTTGCAAGAAACACTATGAAAAATCTAGAGCTTTTTCATCAAACATTTTTTTTAAAAAATTGTTCTTGTGAGATTTTACTAAACAAGTTTTTCAAGAGAAATAAATATTTTTTTGAATTTCAAATCCTACATGACAAATAAAACTAGGTTGGAATTTTTAAAAAAAAAAATAATAAAGATCTAGTAGTGAATTTCGAAATATGAAATTGGAGAAATAGATGATAAATTGTTTGTAAAAATAAAGAAAGCACAAAAATGATTGAAAATCTTGCAAGAAATACTATGCAAAATATAGAGCTTTTTCATCAAACATTTTTTTTTTAAAAATTGTTCTTGTGAGATTTTACTAAACAAGTTTTTCAAGAGAAATAAAATTTAATCATTTTTTGGAATTTCAAATCCAAAATGACAAATAAAACTAAGTTGGAATATTTTTTTAAAAAAAAAAATATCTAGTAGTGAATTTTGAAATATGAAATTGGGGAAATAGATGATAAATTGTTTGTAAAAATAAAGAAAGCACAAAAATGATTGAAAATCTTGCAAGAAACATTATGAAAAATCTAGAGCTTTTTCATCAAACATTTTTTTTAAAAATTGTTCTTGTGAGATTTTACTAAACAAGTTTTCAAGAGAAATAAGATTTAGTCATTTTTTTTAATTTCAAATCCTACATGACAAATAAAACTAAGTTGAATTTTTAAAAAAAAAAAAAAAGCTCTATTAGTGAATTTCGAAATATGAAATTTGAGAAATAGATGATAATTTGTTTGTAAAAATAAGGAAAGCACAAAAACGATTGAAAATCTTACAAGGAACGCTATGAAAAATCTAGAGCTTTTTCATCAAACACTTTCAAAAAAATAATTTTTATTGGTTTTCACTAAACAAGTTTTTCAAGAGAAATAAGATTGACTCATCTATGTAAATTTCAAATCCCACATAACAAAAAAAAAGTTTGAATTTTTTTGAAAAAAATAGAAAGTCTTCTAGTGATTTTTGAAAATGACTTAGAAATCTTACTTGAAAACACTTTCAAAAATTGGAGCTTCTTCAATAAACAAGTTTTTTAAGATGAGTAAATTTTGTATAAAAATATATATAATATATATAAATTTCGAAATATGCATCATTAATTAGCCAACTAATTGTAGTTGGGAAGATATGAGTTATTAATGCATAAGGAATGAATCTAGAAAGAACATGGAATGAACAAGGAATGAAAGGAATGGAGAATGAATGAAGAAGGAATGGAGATATGGAATCTTGGAATGAATCTTAAATAATGATTTTTTAATTAAATTAAAAAGTGACCGCCATGTCAGCAGGTAGCCCATTACTAAGTTTGAAAAAGTCAAAGATAACATTAATTAATATCTTTAAATATGGACCATTGGATCTTAATCTAATGGCTAATAATTGACAACCCATCCATGGGGAAAAAAGTCAATCACCATTAAAAGTGAACCCGTATTAATATATATATATATACTGTTATACCCATTTCTAACTCGGTGACGTGGTAGAAATGTGTTGACTAGATTTCTCAAAGTAGTAAAGTTTCCAATGTAGAGGACACTCAATATGAAGCATGCGCAAAAGACATTACTGCAAATGATAGACATATCCCAATGGATTTTGCCGATTTAGGCAAAACGTTGTCACATCAACTCCGTCTACCCCTTCTACTATAAATACTAGAAGGCACAACCATAAATAAGTTAGAGAACATACTCACGAGAGAGATCTACTTGTACTCAAGAGCATTTACTCTTTGTAATCAATCCCCCAATAATCTTAAAAAATTCATTTGACTTAAGCTCATTTGATCTTAGTGGTAAAGGAAAAATTCAGCAATAATATTCACTAAGTGGATGTAAGTCTTTACTGGACCTTGAAATAATTTTAAAAAGTTATTTAAATAATTTTTTAATCATAGACTAACCATGTTTTGTCACTACTTTTTCATAATTAATGTTACCTTTCATCACATTCTATCTCTTCGCTTTCTCACCTCACTTTCTTTCTCATCACTTTCTCACTTCACTTTCTCTCTCATCATTTTCTCTCTTTACTTTCTTTTTCATCATTCTCCCACTTCACTTTCTTTTGCATCATGCTTTATCTCTTCTAACTTACTTTTTGTGCACTCTCTTACTCCTTACTTTCTTTCCCCCACTTAATCTTTTCTAGTTTTCTTCTCTTTTCTCCATTTTTCTCTCATGTCTCTTTATTTCTCAACTTTCTTACTCTTATTACATTTCTCATATTATTTAATACCTTACTCAAAATTTCAAAATTATTTTGTAAATGCTATTCTTATTTTCCTTTTTCAATTTTACTTTTAAATTTCGAAATAAAAGTTACGAAACGTATTTCTATTTTTTTTATTATTTTCAAAAACAAAAGACACAAACATAGTTACCAAACACATTTTTATTTTCCAATATTAAAAAAAGGTAACGCTTGAAAAATACTTTTGATTTTGTATTAAAAAAACAAAAAAGTAAGATTTTTGTAAAATCCTAAATTGGCAAATTAATGGAAATATCTTTTTTATTTAAAAGCTTATTTAAATTCATTTTTATTGTGATTTTCACGTTAAATATCTTGGATTATTTGGTGGGATTTGCAAATATCCCATATTTATATTTATATTCACAATATGTTTAAAAAAGGAATGTTTATCTTGGTTTTATGAGGAAAATATTAGTGCCTTAGATGAATTCATTTCTGGATTTTCCTGTGTTAATTTTCGTACTCTACAAGGATGGTTGACTGCACGAAATAAAATATTGGAGAGGTAATTTCTTATTTTATATATTTAAAAAATTATGATCTGACTCAGGTTTAAGTTGTCCTCGCGGTTTACGTGAGTGCCAAAACAGAGTCAATTAATTGGCAAATCTTCATCAATAAAAAATATCATCAAATATTCTTACTTTTATTATGGATTCTTCATCAGCCCTTCTGAACACAAAATGGTCTCTATAAATAGACTACTAGGGCTTTGAGAAAAAGTGAACTCTTTGGTGTAATGTTTTGAGTGAATTGTAATATTTGTGAGAGTTTCTTGTCTTTATACAAGATCACCTTGTTCATGTGATCTTGTAATAAACTGAGTGTTTAGTTTTTTTGGTGTGTCTATACCACACTCATGTTTGGGTATAGATTGTATTTTAAGCACAACTCTTAAGGTCTTTGGGAGGAGACCTCTTCAAGCCTTGCTTCGGGAGGAAGCAAGCACTTTTTGATCATTGAAGGGAGTTCAAGTTGTTAGGCATTTCAACCAATTATCTTTATTGGAAAGTTAGAATGAGAGCATTCATCATGTCTCAAGAAGCTAAGGCCTCGAGATCAATCTTAACTGGTTGGACTCCTCCCGCAGAAAGTGATGATATCACTAAGGTAAAATCTGAACTAGAATGGACAGATGCTGAAGATAAATTGTCCAGTTACAATAATAAAGTCTTGCATGCTATTTTTAATGGTGTTGGTGAGGGTCACATTAAATTAATCTATTCATGTGTTTCCGCCAAAGAGGCTTGGTGAATTCTTCAAACTCAGTTTGAAGGAACTACTTATGTCAAGCGCTCTAGGCTTGTTATGCTTACAACAAAATTTGAAAATGAATGAAAATGAAACCCTCATCGAATTTTATGCAAAATTGTGCGATATTGCTAACGAATATTTTGTTCTTGGTGAAAAACTAGAAGAAAGTGTGTTAGTTCGAAAAATCATTATAGTTATTCCTGACAGGTTTCAGACTAAACTCACTGCAATTGAGGAAGCAAAATATTTGAACAAAATAAAGGTAGAAGAATTAATGGGTTCACTTCGAACCTTTGAGATAAACCAACAAATCTGATAGAAAGGTAAAATAGAATAAATCAAGGAAAAATCTATTGCCATGAAATCTTCTAAGGAGAATAAGGAAAGTTCGGATAGTGAGGATGATGAGATGGCCTTATTAATGAATAATTTCCAAAAATACATGAAAAATTTGGGAAACAAAAAGGCCATGCTCAAAATTGGGAAATAAAAAGGCCATTTTATAAACCCTTTGAATCTAACAAGAAGGGTATTCAGTGCAAGGAATGTGAAGGGTATGGACACATTCAATTCAAGTGTTCCAATACCTTAAAGAAAAAGAAATCCACTGCAACTACTTGGAGTGATCAAGGCTCTGAACAGTGTGATGAGGAAGACAACAATGTTTCCTTAACGTCTGTTCACAACGGTATGGTTTTCTCTTCACTTGATACCAAGAACACGGTATGTTTTAATAATTTTGTTCAAAATAGTGAAAATTCTAACATCAACTCTGATGAATCTGACTTAGATGAGGTGTCATTGAGAGAATCTTACAAAAAAAATGCATGGTCAATAGCTGAAAGTTTGCTCTGAGAATTTACTAATGGCTAATAATAACAAGAAATCTTTCGAAAAAATTATAGAGCTTGAGTTGATTATGGCTTCCAAAGATGTTAAAATTAATATTTTGAGCAAAGAAATTGATCATATGAGAAAAGGTGTCAAATTGCTTAATCCAAAATTTGGAGTTTTGGATGATGTTCTTCTGCAGGAAAAAGAGTTGGTGATTTCAGGGGATTAGGATCTAAAGGATCTGATCCTGTAGAAAAACAATTGTTGTAAAATTTGTGAACTGTCCTTCTGTCATTACAACTAACCATTTTGCAAGAACAAGTGGTTCTTCGGAGGAAGCAAAGTTGGCATCTATTACAACAGAACTACAACTGAGCAAAATTTCTTTGAAGTAAAAAGCTCGACAATTTGTACTAGTTTGTCATTTCTGTGGTATGAAAGGCCATACCAAGCCAAAGTGTTTTCATTATTGGATTTGTTAAAAAAAGAATTATATTAAACACTTTGGTAACATGAATCAATTCTTGACCAAAAATAATCCAAAATAAAAAAAAATATGGGTCCAGAAAAATCATTCTGTTTGTTTCGTGCTTTTACTTGTCATAAATTGCATGCTTCTAGTTCATGGTACTTTGATAGTGGCTGCTCTAGGCATATGACAGGTAATGCCAGCATACTCACCAATTTCACATCCTTGAAATGTGGTGTAGTAACTTTTGGAGATGGGATGACGGGGAACATTCTAGAAAAAGGTACCCTAAACGTTGATGGGTTACCAAAAGTGAAAAAAGTTCTCCTTGTTGATGGGATGAAAGCTAACTTGATTTACATAGGCCAAATTTATGACCAAAGATTTGTAGTTAATTTTTCACACGATGAGTGTAATGTTGTAAATCAAAATGGTGACATTATTCTAAAAGGTTCTGGTTGTTTAGATAATTGTTATCCACTCATGCAAAAATTCACATGTCATGCATCATCACCTAGTGTTAATAACACAAATTTGTGGCATGAAAAACTTGGTCACATAAATTTAAAATTTTGGAAAAGCATTGTCGATAAATTTCTCATACGTGGAATACTTAAACTGGATAAAGAATCTGCTGGTAAGTGTGAATCATGTCAATTGGCAAAACAATTGAAAAGTTCCCACAAATCTTTATGTGATATTAATACTTAGAAAGTGTTGGAATTGTTTCATATGGATCTCATGGCTCTAATAGTGGTAGAAAATATTAATGGTAAAAGATACATTTTTGTATGTGTGGATGATTTTTCTAGATTTACATGGGTTGACTTTATAAGAGAAAAATCATAAAAATTTGAGTCTTTTAAAACTCTATGTACGAGACTTACAGTTGAAAAAGACTGTAACATTGGGAAAATTATAAGAACTCGAAGTGATCATGGTAAGGAGTTTAAAAATTCTGTGTATGATGAATATTGTAAATATTTTGGAATTTTGCATGAATTTTCTGCTCCCAAAACCCCAGAACAAAATGGAGTAGTGGAATAGAAAAACCGTAATTTGCAGAAAATGGTTAAAGTTATGCTAAACAACAAAATACTCTCAAATAAATTTTTGGCTGAGGCAATTACCACTGCCTGTTAAACAATTAATCGTATTTTCCTGCAACCATGTACAAATAAAACTCCTTATGAGATCTGGAAAGGTAAAATACCCAATGTTAATTATTTCCATGTTTTTGGATGCCTTTCCTATGTTCTTAGAGATCGTGAAAATCTTGGCAAGTTTGATGCCAAAAGCGATCTAGGGGTTTTTCTTGGTTACTTGAATAATAGTAAGGCTTATCGTGTTTATAACATGAGAACCCAATATGTTATGGAATCTGCTGACGTGGTTGTTGATGATCTGAAGGATTTCTCTAAGTATTCTTGTGAGGAAGAAATTGATAGATTCCTTGATGCTCAACATCAAACAGAAAAGACAAATTCAACGGAAGGCCATTGTGTGGCTACAACATCCGAAAATGTTCTGACAGAAACGGAATCTGTTGCAACAACTTCTAGACAATCAGAGAAGGAGACACCAATCATTATCTCTGACTCAGTTCAAAGAGAACCTTCGACCTGAGTCAAGAAGAATCACCCCTCTGGACTTATTTTGGGGAATCTTGAAGAAAGCATGGTCACGATAAGAAGGTATATGTTAATTTTAGTCAATTTTTTGCTTCACTTCTACGTTTGAGCCAAGAACGTGAAGGAAGCTTTGAATGATGAATCATGGATTAGTGTTATGCAAGAGGAGCTAGAGCAATTAACAAGAAATGAGGTATGGATTATTGTCCCTAGACCAAGTCATGCAAATGTTATTGGTACCAAATGGATCTTTAAAAACAAAACTGATGAATTTGGCACCATATTAAGGAATAAAGCTAGGCTTGTTGCACAGGGGTACACTCAAATTGAATGTATTGATTTTGATGAGACCTTTGCTCTTGTTGCAATACTTGAATCCATAAGATTGTTGTTAGCGATTTCTTGTATCATTGGTTTTAAATTGTACCAAATGGATGTTAAATCTACTTTTTTTAAATGGGGTTTTGAATGAAGGGGCCTATGTTGAGCAACCTAAAGGATTCAAGGATCCTCACCTTCCTAATCATTTCTTTAAGTTGTAAAATGCCTTGTATGGGTTGAAACATGCTCCTCGAGCTTGGTATGAAAGATTGACCCAATTTTTGGTCTCAAGAAGGTACAAGAGAGGGGGAGTAGAGAAAACTATTTTCATCAAAAAGGTTGAAAATGATTATGATTGCTCAAATATATGTCGATGACATAGTCTTTGGGTCAATTAATGATTCTCAAGTGTAGAAATTTGTGAAACAAATGCAGGAAGAGTTCCGAGATGAGCATGGTGGGAGAGCTTAATTATTTCTTTGGGCTACAAGTTAAGAAGTCCAATGATGGAATCTTCATTTTGTTAGAAAAACAATCAGAGTGAACAACGAAATTGGTGTGGTGGGCCAGTGTTATAAACACAAAAAAAATCCATCTCTCATATAAACAATTTATATGTTCAAGAAAACACTCAGACAGAAACATTAATAGGCAATATCACTAGTCATGCAATATTTATATATATATATAAATATACACATACCTATATATATATCATATGCACATATACACAAATATTCAAGAACAAAAATATTTACCTCTTGAAGCCTATCAAGTGTCATTGAGCGTTTTGTATATATATATCGATATTCATATCCAACACTTTGAGTACTCCAACCACGATCTTGCGGAGTGTTCTCTACACCTCAAGATATGTGTCGGCACATAGAGAAAATGGGTTTATAATTTAGAAATCACAAGTACATCTCAACACATGAGAACTTGGATTATGGCTTGAGAAATGTTAGAATAAAAGAAGAAGATGACAATTTCTTGTGTGACAAATTTTGAAACTATTTCTGAATTCTCATTCTCTTGTTTTCTTCTTGTTATTCTATAATATATATATATAAATATATATATAGAGAGAGAGATTGTGTATTACCTTATTATTCCTAAGAATAATAGTAATATAATAATAATAATATCATAATGATGATAGGAATTGATTTAGGTAAATATCTAACTTACCATTTGAAAATATCTATTTTCAAATTATTAATTAATTAAATAAGTAAAATAAAAATAACACAGATACATTATATGCACTGTCTTGCACGCATGGCACAGTCCCTGGACTGTGCCATGGGTGTAGCAGTATTCCATTTTCAGGGATATTGTATTTTTCTTTTATTTATTTATTTAATTAAAATCAATCCTTCCACAAAATATGGTATTGTGTTTTTAAGGAAAAGATCACAACCATATTTCAAAATTTAAATTTTAAATTCAAAATTCAAATTGATGATCATCATTATCATCATCTTTTAAAATTCAATCCATCAAAAATTATTTTGACTTACCAATTTTATTTTCTCCTTTGTAGGGGTCATATCCTCAACGCCCTATCCAATAGGCTCTATGACCTCTACACCGAGACCAAATCGTCCAAGGAGATATGGGATGCACTTGAGAAAAAGTTCAAGGCGGAAGAGGAAGGTACCAAAAAGTTTTTGATATCTCAATACTTCGATTTCAAATTTTTTGGTGACAAACCTATTCTTCCTCAAATTCATGAATTGCAAATAATTGTTAACAAACTGAAAGTTTTAAAGATCGAGCTTCCCGAGGCCCAATCAAGAGATAGTACATTTTGGAAAGAAGTCATCATTGATGAGATGGATTCCATTCTTTCCAATAACACTTGGGAATTGGTAGACCTCCCACCAGGGTCTAAGCCAATTGGGTGTAAGTGGGTATTTAGGAGAAAATACCGCACTGTCGGTACTATCCAAAACTTTAAAGCTAGAATAGTAGCTGAAGGGTTTAGGCAAAAGGAGGGTATCGATTATTTCGATACTTATGCGCATGTTGCAAGAACAACTTCTATAAGAATTTTGTTCGCTTTAGCTTCTATACACAACTTGTATGTTCATCAAATGGATGTAAAAATTGCATTCCTTAATGGTGACCTCAATGAGGAGGTCTATATGGAACAACCCAAAGGGTTTGTCCTACCAAAATATGAACATAAAGTTTGTAGACTTGTAAAATTTTTATATGGATTGAAACAAGCTCCTGAGCAATGGCATGAGAAATTTGATCAAGGCATCATGTCTAATGGGTTTAGACATAACAATGGAGACAAGTGTTTGTATTCCAAAACTTGTAAGGGATATGTGATCATTGTTTGCTTATATGTGGATGACATGCTTATTCTAAGTAATAGCATGAAAGGGATAGAAGAAACGAAGAGGTTTCTATCATCAACCTTCAAAATGAAAGATCTTGGAGAAGTTGACACCATACTTGGTATCAAAGTAAAGAAACATAGTGGGGGTTTTGCATTAGGGCAAGCCCACTATGTTGAGAAAGTATTGAACAAATTTAACCATCTCAAGGTTAAAGATGCCAGTACTTCATTCGATCATAGTGTAAAACTAGAGAAGAATGAAGGAAGAGCAGTGGCTCAATTGGAGTACGCTAGTGCTATAGGGAGTCTAATGTACGCTGCCCAATGTACTAGACCTGATATAGCATTTGTGCTAAGTAAACTTAGCAGGTTTACAAGTAATCCAAGTGTGGATCACTGGAAGGCAATTGGAAGAGTCCTAGGTTATCTCAAGAAAACCAAAGGACTAAGCCTTCACTACTCCAAATTTCCTTCAATTTTAGAAGGATATACAGATGCAAGTTGGATATCCAATCTTGGGGACAACAAGTCCACAACTGGTTGGGTATTTACACTTGGTGGAGGTGCAATTTCATGGGCTTCCAAGAAACAAACCTGTATATCTCATTCCACTATGGAAGCAGAGTTCATTGCTCTAGCTACTACCAGCAAAGAGGTTGAATGGTTAAGGGATCAGTTGGTAGAGATTCCCCTAATCAAAGAGAATGTATCTACTATATCGATACATTGTGATAGCCAAGCGACATTGGCTAGAGCATACAACGGAGTGTAAAATGGGAAGTCTAGACATATTAGTCTAAGACATGGATATGTAAGAGAATTGATTCAAAGAGGAGTCATCTCAATATCCTATGTGACAACAAGTAAAAATCTAGCGGATCCTTTCACTAAGCCACTAATGAGGGATTTAGTGGCTGCATCATCTCGAGGGATGGGACTTAAACTCCCTAAAGAGATTCACGATTGATGGTAACCTATCTTAACACTAGTTATTCAACTAGTGTTAGGTTCAATAGGTAACAACAAGTCAATCGAGTGAATATTAGTTGTACTCAAAACAAGTCCCATCTGAGATATTGAGTACTTGTGTGTTACCAAGTGGAGGGTTAAAACTGAAAGGTTTTTTAATAGAATTCAGTCTTGTAAAGACAAGTATTTTTTGTAACAAAATACTGTAAGAATTCTACCTATATGGACCTAGGGGTGGTGCCGCCTCTCATGAGAATTGGGAGTATTCTCAAGAATGTCCATGAATGGAAAGTGCACATGGACATTAACGGTGCAAAGCAAGATATAGAGGTCTCAACTGAATTGATTAAACAACTTTGACTGAGTAAAAATGTTATCCTAACAGCTGTTGGAAGGTTCTAGAGCTTCTAGATCTTTCTTTTATTTAAACTATTCATCAAAAATAATTAAATCCTTAATAAAAATGATTATGACAAGTGTCACATTCTTAATAATTCTATCTAAACCTTAGGTTATAATAAATAATATTTCTAGGACCAGCAATATTATTCAAACCTTATGTTATAATTAATATTTCTAAACTATAGGTTACACTTATAAAATCCATAACTGTTGCTATGAGTTTCCAACTAAGTCCCGGCTTGAACCAAAATCCACGGAAACTAACATATTACAAACTACTACTAGCTACTATTAGTACTATATAGCTAAAGTAAAATTCTGAGACACTACAAAATAAATCATATTTACCTTTCTTATTCTTCATAAATTCAGTGATCATTTCACACTTGGCCGATAGGATTTCATTCTCATAAAACCAGTTATCATATATGTGTCCCATACGTAGCATGGACGGCCTCCCATATATCATATGCAGATTTAAGGTTTTGTAGAGTATTTTTGGTCTCTATATTCACTAATTGGAGTAAATAATACCCAGCCATATGATTTATTCTTAACCACTTGTCGTACTCAAACTGATCAATCACTGAAGCATCTATTGGTGGTTCGTCGATTGGTGGTGTTTTAACAACCTCCATCAAATTCTCCCTTAACAATAATGTATCCATATCATGTCTCCAAAATACTATATTTTCATCATTAAGTTCAACCACTACATTGCAGTTATTTTGAGACATTTTAACTGAAATAAAATAAAAAATAATAATATTATCATTTGAGAAAATATCAATGTTTTGGAAAGTAAACATCATGCATGAATGCAACAATTAAAACACATAAATTAACATTTACTTTTCCACAATAAAACTACCCAACAAATAAAGTGCTGCCTTAGGGTCGGTCAAATAAATTCAGATAGCTTACAAGACAATCTTATCTTTATAATTTGAAACTTAAAATAACTCTTTATTTTCTCTTTTATATATAAAGTACCGCTGGTTTGGTCAAGATGTAATTATCAATCACAAAAGCTTAATTACATATTTGTAAGTGTAACCCATTCTTTTGGAATTCATGACTTAACTTAGAGAGTGTCACCGTAGGGTCAATCAAGCCTAAAATACATCACTTCCTCCTATCTTCGTAAGAAGCCAACCTTGGTATTGATATGTCTAGAAACCTTGCTTAGGGGAATGGAAACAAAGCCGCCTCAAGGCCCTATTCATATGTCACAGTGTTCTACTAATAATGGAGACCATAGGTCACATTGATATGTTCACCTTCTCACACTTACTATTTTAGATTAAATGTGTTTTATAAAACTAATCAATTAATTCCAAATTAATTACTAGTTTGTTAATAACCCTATGAATGAAATTAATTACAAAAATCATAATTATAAAGAGTTTGTTTCTATAATTAATGCAATCTAAATAATTACACAGTACATTCATCTAACTTTACTAAAACGATTTTTACCTAAAGTTGGTTATCTTAAAGGCCTATAGAAACTATTGTCTTTATTACGGTGTGATTTACCAAGTTTTAAATAATTTAATACTTAGTAGTTTACGTGCAATTGATTTCACCAAAAACAATTCATATAAACAAATAGGACAATCCTAGATAATCATGTTTTTAAAAGATGCATGATTACTGAGAAACTGTGTGGGGTTTCATGAATTGCATATTGTAATAACCCAAAATTGCTAATAAGGCTTAAGGGCCTTGATTAGCGTGTCAGGAGGGCATAATTGTTATATGTGTGATTAAATGATTAAATGCATGATTATATGATTATATGACTATGTGACATGCATGTTTGTGAGTATTAGATATGCATGTGGGCCCTTTATAGCTTATAATGGTATATTTGTAATTTTTGCCCATTGAGGGCATAAATGTGATTATATGTGATAAATTGTTGAGACCACATTATTATGTGGATATATTCTCAACGTATAGCTCGAGACGGTCCTAGTGAGCGGATTTGTGAAATAGTCACAGCGGGGACTAATACCCAGCTCGGGAGGGGCCTAGGGGTATTTTTTTGGGGAATTTAGAGAATATCTTGGGAATTATTAGATACTGAATAAATAATTGATAACTAAATGGGATGATGGGATTAATTTGTTAATGGTAGGAACACTCGATGAATTAGCGGGAATTGGGAGCGAAATGACTATACTGCCCTTTAAGTACTCTTGGAAGATTAGTAAGTTTAGGAGGGTAACAAGATTTTTTGCTTAGAAACTAAGGGATATACTTAGAAACTTAGGAAGTAGAGGTATTTAGAAACTGAAGGAAGTTTCAGCTCTCTCACTCATCACTCTCTCACGATTTCTCTCTTTCATTCTCCCTTGTGAAACCTAGTGGAGCTTGAAGATTTAGGAGATGTCAAGCTGGGTGTTCTGCTGAGTTATAGCTAAGAAACTTGGGGAACCAAACTTTGGAATCGAGGGCTTGAAGCTAAGGGAAAAACTGAAGGAAATTTTGGGGATCAAGCTGGGAATACTCAGAAAAATTGTGAAGGAATTTGGTGGCCACTTAAGGTAAGAATTCTGGTTAGAATCTCTTAATTATGCTGGAACTATGTTTAGGATTAAGCTTGCTTAAGGTTTGGTTTTGTTAGTTGGTTCTGAGTTGAATTTGGGTGCTAGTGAGAATGTGAATTGCTACTGAATTGGGGTATTGATTCTAGTATAATTATTAGGAATTTTATGTTTAAAGTATGTGATTTAATCTTGAACTCGTGGTTGGGTTCGGTTCTCATTGGGAGGCTTATTGGATTTGAGTTCTGAGGGAAATTGGTTGGAAAAGGTTGGAGAGAACCCAGAATTTCTGGGTTCAAAGAGGGCGCACCGTCACCCAGCTCTAGGGTGTCGCGATGCGTGTGCCCAGAAGGGCCTAGGTTGGCCTCTAACTTGGGGGCGCGCCGCGACCCTAAAGGGCAAGTCGCGGCCCGCCTCCCCTTTAGCTTGGGTACTTGCTCTTTGACTTGGGGGCAAGTCGCGACCCACAAAGCCAAGTTGTGACTCGCTTGGGATTTTAGCCTTAGAATTATTCCTAGAATTGGTAAGGCTCGGGGGTTTGAACCTAGGCGCTCAGGACAATTTCTACTACCCGGTTTAGTAGAAATTAAGGTCCCGGAGGCTAGTTTCTGTCTCCTAAGTATTTATTTGGATTGAAAGTTAACAATAACCCATTGGACATTGTGACTAGGTTTATCGCCAAGGCTCGAGACTAAGGATCGTTCTTGGAACCATTCCATTTTCTCCGTTTGGAATTAAAGGTAAGAAAACTGCACCCTTGGTGGCTGTGTTGGGACTGAGATTCTCTGTATTTGAATACATATGTTGTATGATTGTGATAATGGCATGTGAGCATGAAATAAATGGCCTAAGAGAGTCTGGGCTAATAATTTGCGCACAGGACGCGGATCGGCCACTGTGAGTCGGGGTCAGCTAGATAAACACTGGACTTGACCTAAGCGAGCCGGAGTCGATGGATTAAACAGAGGGTACGGCCTAAGGGCGTCGACCATGAGTATTGCATGTTGATTGAGATGAATTGTTGAATTTAAATGTTTAGTGTTGTCAGCTTGATGCTATGTCCTTGAGAGAAAAATAAGAGAGAAATTGGAGAGGAAGAGTCGGTTTTAGGCAGAGCTTCTAAGGTATTCTCTTGTTTTGTCTTATCTAACTTAAGTCACTTAAGTTAATCCCAAGGCTCGGGGTACCAAAAACGTCGCCAAGGGAAAAATGGTAAATTTCCCCAATATTCCCTCCTAAACTCTCTAACTTCAAATATATCTCCAATTATTTATTTTCATAATCCGATAACCCAATTAAATGTCTATTACCCAAAATACCCCTTGACTCGCCCCGAGTCGGGTATCAGGTCCCGTTGTGACTTTCCCCCTAACTTGCTCCCTAGGATCGCCTCGTGCCTAATAATCCAAATAAACCCACATAATAATGTGGTTTCTCACATATATCACATATATGCACGCAAATACACATTTATGCCAGCAACGGGCCAAATTACCAAAGTCACCCTTCTAATAAGAATCGGGCCCACATGCATATTTAATACCCCTAAATATGCGCATTTAATCATATTATCACATAATTCACATATTCACAATTAATATAGCAATTAAACACATAATTCCATATATTGCCATCCCGGCCCCCTAATCAAGGCCCTAAGCCTTATTAGGTAATTTTGGGATGTTACAATCCGTTTGTTGATGATGATGGTAATGGTCCCAAGGGGGTCATTCCTACCATACTAACAAATACAGAAGATAAGAAGTAGAGGGGCAAAACAACTTGTAGTGATGTATTCAAAGTAAGAAGTGAGGGTCGGAATTATGAAGTCGAGTACAATCGCTTTGGTTGCGCGATGGGAAAATGGGGGTCCAAGATGAAAAAAATCATTGGTCTTCTATCACGCACAACCTTTCCTTTAAATGTCGACAATTGGAAACAAATACCAAAGGATAAAAAAGAAACGATATGGGGTCAAATCCAGGTATGTTTTAATATTAACTATTAAATTTATCCTAACATGTATTGAAAAAAAGTTTAAAATTTTATTGTTAATTTTTTGTAGGGTACGTTCAAACTACCTAATTCTGCTAAAACAGACGTTCTCAAAGAAGCAAGAAAGACATGGAGAAACTGGAAAACAAGACTAACAAAAGATCTTGTTTATGTATATAAGAAGGTAGCTCCTGAGCTTCTTGACAAAAGGCCATCGAACTATATCGAATATTACGATCCTGAAGATTGGAAAAATTTTGTTGCAAAAAGACTAACCCCAGAGTGGGAAGAGATGAGGAAAATAAAATAAGATGCTCAAGCTCATAATAAGTATCCACATCACTCAAGACATGGTGGTTATGCACTGGTAGAGCAAACAATGGAGCAGTAATTGGGTCATGAGTTGACTGAATATGACAGATCTGGGATGTGGACATGGGCACAGATGAACAAGAATGGAGAAGTTGTTGGTGAAGACGCTCGAGAGGTGGTGAAAAGAATTGTAAGTGTTCTTTGACTTATTTTTTTTTACTAATTTCAATGATTAACGTATGTGTTAAATTATAACTAATTAAATTATATTTTGTATATAGGTGGAAATAGGCAAAAAGTAGCAGATGGCGAGTTGGTGGAGGAAGGTTCAAACGATATATTAACTATTGCATTAGGCACTCCAGAGCATGGGGGACGTGTTAGGGGGTCGGTGGGCGCGTCGTTCCCCGTGCAGTTTTTCATAGCCCACTGCCAAGAAGATTTAACCACAAACAAAAAGGTGAGGAAGATGCTCGTTATAAAGACCTTGAAGAGAAATGACGTCAATCTAAAGAAAGGACATGTCAACAGGAGGAAAAGTTAAACCAATTGATGGCGTATATTCAATCTCAACAGAGTGATGCATTTGGATCATCAAATGCATCTGGTTCGAGTGTTAGAGGAGCCTCAAACACACCATATGCCAGTCCACTGCCGACACATGCACCATATGCCCCTCCACCACCAACACAGGCACAATATGCTCACTGACCACCCTCACAGGCACCATATGCCCAGTCACCACCACAGTCAAAATTTCCCGATGAGGTAATATTTTCTTATCAACTCATTATTGCATATGTATTGGATAAGGTAAAAACAAATTAGCTTATTTGAAAGGATGACTTTGATTGTTTTGTAATGTAATAGATGGATTGCAAGTTGTGTCTTAGTTCGACACAAAATATAGTTGCAGAGGGGAGACTTTTAAGTACTCGTTGCACAAAAAAATACATAGTGTTCAACTGCCTCCGAGAAATTATTGTGTGAGAGTTGAGGTAGCCATTCAAGAGAACGCTAGTTTACCGCGTTTGCTTACAGTGGAAGGTTATACCTTGGTTGGTCAAGCAGTCAGGTACAATGTTGGATGGCCACAACATTGGGTCCTTACTAATCAACAAATTAAAGAGTCACTCGCGCCCTCTACCCAACAACCAAGACAATCAAGGCAAAGAATAGATGCATTGACACAGGAACCTATAGAAGTGCCTATGACAAAAATATTGAAATGTTTGTTGAAGTTTATTGATCGGTGGAAAAGTGACCACGTGGAAGAAATTCTGATTGTAGAAAGGGTATTTAGATTCTCAAATGATGCTCAATTATGGAAAGATGATATTCTTCACTTTTGAAACTATGAGATGATTGGACCGATTGAGCTAACATTATATATGAGGTACAATGGTGTTTATAAATTTATAGTTTAATTAGTGTAACTTGAAATTTATTAGTTTATTGACTATTTTATATGTAGGGTGCTCGATGATTTAGTGAAAACGAAGGGGTTGAACCACATGTACACTTTCTTGCATCCTGCTTTAGTGTCTACTCATGAAGGAACCAATGAAGCACGAGCTAAAAATCTCTTCGAACGATTTCTGCAAATGGAACTAGAGACACAATTTTTAATTTGTTCATGGAATAACAAGTAAGTCATCTTAATTTTATATCCATATACTTTTTTAATTGATAAATATCTTACACAAAAGTATTTTTGGTTGTAGCTTTCACTAGATGTTAGTATTGATTCAGCCACACAATCATTTGGTGGCATTTTTGGATCCTGTAAATTCACATTTTCGTCTAGAAATCAAGAAAATAATTATCATATAAGTTATACATATTACTTAATCAATTTACGAATTCATCCAGACTCACATTTGAATAAATATTAATATTTTGTGCAGGACATTAGATCAATATGATACACACCCAAGAAAAAAAGAGTCTATTAAACTAAAAGTTTGTGTTCCTAAAATAAGTAAATTATTATTTATCTTATTAAATTTTTGGACATATTTTTCCAAATATGATACTTACATTTGTATAACTATGCTATAATAGTGTCGAAATCAAACTGGGTGAGTGTGGCCATTACATTATGAAGTTTGCTAGAGATTTGATTTTATAACCTAGACCGAAGACCTACTTGAAAAATGATGTATTATTTTACTCTTTGAATTTTATTTAAAATATCGCTTATGGTTTCATTTGGATGAATTAATTCTAACTTATTATTTTAAATATTTCTTAAATAGGTTAAAAGTACAACACCATATACGGCTGACGAAATCAACGAGATATGGAATGAGTGGAATTAATCAATTTTGGCGTATCTCAGTTAACAAATTAGCAAGTTTGGTGAGGAAACTTTAGTTTAAGTGTTTAATGCTTAGAATTTTAGAATGCAATAGTTGTAACTACATACAATGATTAACTTTGAAATCCGAATTACTTTTGTAGATTTTAATCACAAATGTTAAAAAGACAAATGTCTTATTTGATATATGGTATTTTTTTATTTATGTTTACACTATTGTTTTTCTATTTTTGTTGCTGCTTCTTCTATTCATGTTATCATTTTTCTGTTTCTGCGATTTTTTTTATCAAATAGGTTAGGGGAATTGGCATAAACATTTACAATTTTACTGGTTAAAATATTATGTGGTAGTTCCTAACTGATGCAAAAAAATCATGTTTTTTAGCTTTTGTGGCAGTGGAGCACTGATGCAAACATGTCTAGTATTCGCGTCAATGGGACACTGATGCAAATCTGGCAGTTGTGTCAGTGCTAAACTGACTCAAACCAACCTGGCATTAGCGTCAGTGGAGTAGTGATGCAAACCTAACATTTGTGTTAGTGGTACACGGACTCAAATGCCTAACATTTGCGTCAGTGCCCCACTAACTCAAATGCCACGTTTTTATCAGTGCTCCATTGACACTAATGCTAGGTTGGTTTGAGTCATGGGAGTTCGCATCACTTTTAAAATTGACGCAAAAAGTCAATTGTTGCAAGTGGGAACTTACTCAAATGACATTTTTTGTAGCAGAGATATATAAAAATTAATGATTGTGATATTTTCTTTTGTTATTTTGTATACATATGTCTCGTATTGGACGTTTGCTTCTATAATTGGTTTGTTTGTTATGAGACTCATGTGTAGTCATCATGACCCCATTAATAAATATGCATAAAGATTATATAAAAATATACATTACGAGTTTTATATGTGTTAACAAAAGGAAGAAAAAGAAAAAAAAGATAGATAAGTTTTGTATGGATAAAATTGTTAAAACTTATGCAAGAATGTTTTGTTGAGAATTTAATTAATGGACCGATCAATCGATCGATGCCAAATGTAATATAATATGTACGTGAGAAACAAACTCCATCCGCACGTAGAGACGAGAGGGAACTAGCTACAATCATCTGCTTAGACCTGAAGATTGGCCACCTTTTAATAAAATGGTCTTAGATCACGTGACCCCATATGTTGTCTTCTTTAATCTTTACGTAAAATGCACGTGCCCACACTCTTTCCACATCTGAATCTTCGATCTCTCTCTCTCTCTCTGTATAAGCCTTAAATTACAAGCCTAAATGCTGTGCTTGTGCCCATATACAAGTATTCTTCATGTGCAAACACTTTAAATCCAAACTACTTACATAAATATTTGTAATATACGTATCACCTTTCTCATCTTTTGAGTATTGAGCCTTGCATTTCAAACCTTATACACGTAACCCAATTCCTTTTCTCTTTTGTGGAGATTCCAACGTAAAGAACAAGTTGTTTCGATAACATAAACTACAATTCATTTATTCAATTCTAATATATATATATATAACATTTACCTTTTAAAAAAAAATTATGCATTACTTGCCCGAATATGCATGGGGTCCAATCATGGCCTTTCCAGCGATATATAAAGTTGAACAAAGTGTTGTGCTCTCTACCCACCCTCCCTTTAAATTATTTTATGTTATCCGCGTTGAGCTTTGTTATTTAATAAGTTATAATTAATAACACACGTGATTTTTAATTATTCTAATTCTCTGGCTCATTATCTTGTACTATGTATAATTATTATATTTATATAATATATATATACGAGATGAGTAAATAAATCGTCATTATTGTATGCCATTTGACCTCAAGACATGAACTTTCAGCAAATTATTTGGCATATTTTGCATATTTATTAATTATATGGGAAGATCAGTCTCACAATAATTCTCGTGAAAATCATTATTAGTTTGGTTAAGACTATAAGTTTTTGGAGTTTACTGCTCGATTAAAACTTGTAATATATAGTGTCTATATATATATATATATTATATGTTCACTTGTCCCAATTTGATATAAGTGTGTTAGAGGAAAGCCATATATTTGATTGGCCAAAGTTAAAGAAGATCATAGTAGGAATGACTTGAATTTAATTGCTTTGTGATGAACTTCCTACAGTAAAATCTAAACGTCCAACTAATGAATTTTCTCTATTCAATAAATATATATTAATACCAAACTTATGTATATATATAGCTACGATGTGCAAGCAACGTACAGTGCAAGTTTGCTTAGTTTTTGTTGTTTGTATTTTCACCAGTTGACACATGGTCGTCATTAGAGAGTAATTAGGCTTCTCGGGCCCTGAGAATTTGTGTGTGACTCACCTGACCTACTCGGGCCAGAGGCTATTCGTAGTGGTTATGCTCCACCTGGAGGAGGGTGTCCTGAGGCAAACCACGCCTCAAGGATCGTTCTTGATTTTCTCCATCTCCTTTCAAGTCCTCCAGGTCTGCGAGGAGTGTTCTCCACCCCTGGAGCATTGTGTCAGGTGTCATGCACAGTAACCCTGGACCACAAGCAGCAAACTAACAAAGTTACTATTCACACTAGTAATGGTGTCGAATCCGTGCAAGCGATAGCAACATGCATGTCCCAATGCGTCGCCTGACATGGGGAAACATGCGGCTACCCCCTGACATTGTCAAAGGCGTGTCACCCCAAAAAGTAGTGGGTTGAAACCTCAAAAATGGGTCCCGTGTGATATGCACTGGCCCACCACAACCTTAATTACAATAAGTTGTATTTATTAGAGTTTATACCCCAATTAATGGGGAAGGTTTTGTAATAAACCCCCATTATTGGAATTAATCACATTGAGCCATCTATAAATAGGGCTAGGTGTAACGCCTTGGATAGCCAAGACTGTTACACCATAAACGTGCAACTAATTGTGATTAACGATTTAGGGTTAAAAATTTCGGTCAAAAGGAATAGTTATTTCGTTAAAACGTTAAGTTGTACATACGATCCCATAATGAATGTTTACAAAGTAGTTTACAATTCCAAAAGGGTAATTACAACTCAAAAGTTTCAACCAGCCGACCTAAGCGACAAAAATAGGGTTTAACCGTAGTTCCTCTGAGAAATCTTGGCTGTGGTGGTCAAACAGCCGCATATGTACACGTCACCACCGAAGCTCTCCAACTCATGGCTAGTCTAGCTTCCCTTCCCCCTTACCTACACCACGGCTCACATTGTAAAGGATCCCCCAACTTTTGATATTCAAAGCATTGCAAAAATATTGCCTGAAACTCCATAGAAGCTTGACTCCTCAATTTCCTCAAATTCTAATACAATCACCTCGTGGACTAGGGTTAATTATTAACCTGAACCACCTAAGTCCCTATGTTCTTTACTGAAATTCTTTAAGCTTAGATTTAATTAGTTTATAGCAAAAAAGGCAGTCAACATTTTGGTACTTTCATTGAGAGCTTGAAGAAAGCTTTCCAGATTCAACAATGGTGACCACCAGAAGAATTCCATTGATGACGTTACTCTTCCCATCGTCGCAGAGGGGGGACGATGGGAGAGAACCCAGCCGACCACCTCCAACAGCAAACCCGGAGGTGGCCCAAGAAGATTACGATGAGAACGCCGAATATGACAACGAGTACTATGAGAGTGACTACTCTCTATCCATTTACACAGAAGAGCCACCAACAAAAGACAGCTACATAGGAGGGGAATATTGCTGCCCTGCAGGAGATGGTTTGCTCCATAAGGGCCACTTTGGTAGCTCAAAGGCTGCAAGTGGACCCCCATGGCGAAGTACCGCCTAGGCAGCTAGCTGGCGTGCCACCCGTACACCCAGCTGGAGTGCCACCTCCTTCGCTAGTTGGCGTGCCTCCCGAGCACCCCACTTATAAGGCGCAAGATTCGAGATGGATTTGGAGCCCCACATGCGCCACAGGATCATGTCAAAGGGAAGGTTGATGAAGAGCCATCTCACAGGAGAAAAAGATGCCATCGGTCTTCCGAGCCCATTTAGGTATCGAGAAAGGCCAATGATAATCAGGGGGTGGTTCCTGAGGATCGCGGCAGGCCGCTAGCGTCCGTGGATCCCAGTGCCTTCCGCACAGGCGCACTGCAATAGACTGTGTTAGGCCTAGAAGTGGTGTCCCGGCAGCATATCGTCTGCCTCCAAGAAATCCTGGCTAGGAGAAACATCTCTGGCAACCAAGGACAGAGAATTAACATCTTAGTTAATAATGAATATGTTGACTTTGAGAGGGATACTATAGTGGGAAACTCCAAGGACGGTGGTCGCTGCCAAGCGCAACCTGACCTGCGAGATGACTTGAACGTTCACAGGAACAGGGTAGCTCTCGAGGACAACTCCGTGAGACGACAATAGCCAGACCTTTGAGATTATCTTAATGCTCGAGAAAGAGAACACCCAGCACAAAGTGCCATTCTAGATTACGACCCTCTCTGTGTAGAGTTTGAGAGTTTGAAGAGGATAATGCTTAAAATGGCCTGGAGACAAGGTCATGACTCTATCTCTAAGGATGAAGATGGGGAGCCTTATACCCTTCACATTATGGACACCACTTTGCCTCGAGGTTTCAAGATGCTAAATTTTACCCCGTACAGTGGGGGAACAAAGCTATGCAAAAATCTTTCGAAATTCAACAGATCTATGTCGGTTCACCGTATCTTTGAGGATGCTAAGTGTTATGTCTTTCCGTTAACCTAGACGGGACTAGCAGATGAGTGATTCAAGAAACATCAGCCAGGCTCAATCCACTCCTTGCAACAACTCTCCACCTCCTTCCAAATACAATTATAGCTGCTCGGAACGTGAATTTCGAGGTCAATGCTTTGTCCAACATAAAGCAAGGACCTCTTGAAACCTTTAAAGCATACATCAAGAGCTTTAGGTAGGAAGCTGCCAGGACCAACAACGTCAACGATGGCCAACAATTGATGGCCCTACAAGCTGCATCTGAGCAGGTTCTCCATTGTGGGATGACCTTCAGCGTGGAGGATGCCACAGGCTCGATGATTTCATACGTCGGACCCAAGAATATATCAACTGGGAGGATGCCTAGATTGGAGCGTTTGGAGGACAAGTCTATTTCCTCGCTCCACTAGTCACGAATGTCGTGGATCCGAAACCATAGTTCTCACCATACACTCATGCCCAAACAAGTGTTATGAGTGCCCCAAAATTTAGCCCAGTTGTTCCACCGGTTGGCTTCAGTGCCGTTCCCACGGCTGGTTTTAGTGGCACTCCAACCAGCTATGGAGCATCCCCTACTGGGTACAATGCCTTTTGAGACCCCAAGCATGAACAAACGTAGGGGAAAAGGCAAGGGCAAGAATCCCAAATGAACTAAAGCAACTCCCGACGAGAGGTATACTCCCCAATATTCTGAGTACATGGACTTGGTAGACACTTGAGAAAACATTTTCTTAGCCACGGAGTAGCATAGCCACTACCGAAAGCCACATCCTATTCGGAGGGATCATGAGAGAATAAATTCTTCTAAGTTCTGTCGATTTCATAATGATGTGGGGCACCACACCAATGAGTGTAGGCAGCTTAAAGGCGAGATCCTCCACAGGTGGCTCCACCAGTATGCCAGGGCCGGAGCACGCCCTACGCAGGCTCCAGTCGTAGTCATGCATCCTCCACAGGTTTCATTTCAATCCCCAGGCCAAGTGTAACGTCCCAAAAATGCTAATAAGGCTTAGTGCCTTGATTAACATGCCAGGATGGCATAACTGGATATATGTGTGATTTTTTTATTTAATGTGTGACTATGTGGCATGCATGATTTGTTTGATAAAGTGAATATATTTATATGCATTTTTATAAGTATTAAATATGCATGTGGGCCCGTTCTTGTTTATAAGGGCATACTTGTAATTTTGGTTCATTGAGAGCATAAATGCAATTATATGTGTTAAATGGTTGGGACCACATTATTATGTGGATATATTTGTAGTATTCAGCTCGAGGCGATCCTAGTGAGCGGATGAGCGGAATAGTCACAGTGGGGTTTAATACCCGGCTTGGGGTGAGCCTAGGGGTATTATGGGAAGTTTAACATATATTTGGGATTTATTGAGTAATGGGTAAGTATTTGGTAGTTAGTTGGGCATAACAGGATTAATTGGGAATCGGTAGGATGACCTGAGGAATTAGCAGAAAATGGGGCAAATGATCGTTTTACCCTTAAGAGCAATAGGGGGGCTGAGTTGATTTTAGGGGCATTTCGGTCCTTTTTAGTTAAGGGATATACTCAATTGGAACTCTAGGAAGTAGCCAGAACCATCATAATTTCTCAAACACTCTCCCTCTCTCTTGCTCTCACGTTTTCTCTCTCCCCTTTGGAGTGCATTGAAACTGAAGGAGATTTTTGAAGGAAAGGCCTGGGAATTTAGCAGGGAAGTCAGGGGAAATAAAGCTAGGAATATCCAAGCAATTGTTGAGGATTAAAGCATCTAACTGAGGTAAGATTTCAGGTTTTAGGTTGTAACGCCCCATGTCACTATGGTTGCTTCCTGGAATGACGACTGGCCCTGCAAACCAACACGATTCTTTCTAGCGTGCTTTGTCCTCACTCACACGCTTCATAGGAATACTTCCCAGGAGGTCACCCATCATGAGATTACTCCAGTTCAAGCACGCTTAACTTTGGTGTTCTCAAGTGATGGGCTACCAAAAAGAAGATGCATCTTGTTGGCATAGGTAGTACCCATCAACCCATTTAAACCATCTTCAACTGTGTAGTCCCATACCTACACAGTCTTAGAATCATCACACTTGACCTTCCCCAGGCGATGTGGGATTGCACAACTTTTACCCAGTTTTTTCCCTCCGGATCACGGGATTCTAACTATCACAATCACCCCTCCTTAGGGGTCCAACGTCCCCGTTGGCCACACTTCCAGCTGGGTCAAGGCTATGATCCCATTTGCAATGCCCCATGTCACTATGGTTGCTTCCTGGAATGACGACTGGCCCTGCAAACCAACACAAGTCTTTCTAGTGTGCTTTGTCCTCACTCGCACGCTTCCTGGGAATATTTCCCAGGAGGTCACCCATCATGAGATTACTCCGGGTCAAGCATGCTTAACTTTGGAGTTCTCAAGTGATGGCCTACTTAAAAGAAGATGCATCTTGTTGGCATATGTAGTACTCATCAATCCATTTAAGCCCACTCCAGTAGTGTAGTCCCATACCTACATAGTCTTAGAATTATCATACTTGACCTTCCCAAGCGATGTGGGATTGCACAACTTTTACCCGGTCTTTCCCCCTACGGATCACGGGATTCTGGCTGTCACATAGGTTGTTGAATTTCTGGTTGGTTTTGATCACGTTGAGGGTTACTTGGGGGGGGGGGGGGGGGGGGGTTCTGAATTTAGCATTTAGGGGGGATTGAACTAGTTCTTTAGGCTATTTGTGTGTTGTTTATGAGGTAATATGGGGCTTGCCCTCTTTCACCATAAAATGGCATTTCTCCCAATTCAACACCAGATTAGCCATCTCACAACGACGCAGCACGTTCTTTAAATTACCCAAACAGAGGTCGAATGATGAGCCAAAAACAGAGAAGTCATCCATGAAAATCTCAATACACCGGTCTACCATGTCTGAAAATATGGCCATCATGCACCGTTGAAATGTTGCAGGGGCATTGCATAGTCCAAATGGCATTCTCCTGAAAGCAAATGTGCCATAAGGACATGTGAAGGTTGTTTTCTCTTGATCCTCTGGTGCAATAGCGATCTGATGATACCCAGAATACCCATCCAAGAAACAGTAGTAGCTGTGGCCTGCCAATCTGTCAAGCATCTGATCAAGAAAAGGCAAAGGAAAATGATCCTTCCTTGTTGCCTTATTGAGCTTGCGGTAGTCTATACAAATCCGCCACCCCGTTTCAGTCCTTGTTGGAATGAGTTCATTGTTCTCATTTTTCACCACAGTCATTCCACCCTTCTTAGGTACCACTTGCACAGGGCTCACCCATGCACTATCAGAAATTGGGTAGATCACCCCAACATCCAACCATTTAAGAATCTGATCCAATACTACATCCTTCATGGCTGGATTGAGTCTTCTCTGGGCCTCTATGGATGGCTTGCTATTCTCCTCCAATAAAATTTTATGCATCACTGTCGCTGGGCTTATTCCTCTAATATCTGCCAATGTCCACCCAATGGCCAATTTATGCTCCCTTAGAACCCTCAACAGTTTCTCCAATTCTACCTTTGACAGGTCAGCTGACACAATGACCGGTAAAGTTTCATTCTCTCCCAAATAAGCATATTGCAAGTGATCTGGGAGGACCTTTAATTCCAACGGTGGTGGCTGCTGAATGGAGGTTAGCGGTTTATCAGTCGCATCCGCTAATTCTTGGAACTTTTTCCAATATGGTAAGAAAGAGTTGATCCAGTTTACACATTCTCTTGAAGACATTAAAGACCACCTCATCTCCTTGAACTCTCAGCTTAAGCTCTCCTTTTTGAACATCAATAAGAGCTTGGCCTGTGGCTAAAAATGGTCTACCAAGAATAATAGGAACATCTGTGTCCTCCTCCATGTCCAGAACAATAAAGTCAGCGGGAAATATGAACTTATCCACTTTCACAAGAACATCCTCAATAATACCTCGTGGATGTGTTAACGATCGGTCTGCGAGCTGTAAAGTGACAGTTGTTGGTTTTGCCTCCCCCAAACCAAGTCTTTTAAACACAGATAAGGGCATCAAATTGATACTTGCCCCCAGATCACATAAGGCGTGCTTACATTCAAACTTGCCAATGGTGCAAGGTATGGTGAAACTCCCCGGATCTCTCAGCTTTTGGGGTAACTTCCTTTGTAAAATAGCGCTGCACTCTTCAGTGAGTGCTACAGTCTCATAGTCCTCCATTCTCCTTTTCTTTGACAGAATCTCCTTCATAAACTTAACATAACTGGGCATCTGCTCCAAGGCCTCCGCAAAAGGAATGTTTATGTGCAGCTTTTTAAACACCTCAAGAAACTTAGAAAACTGTTTATCAAGGGTAGTCTTTCTAAGCCTCTGAGGGTATGGAACTCTAACTGGCTGCTCAATGACAACTGGGGGACTCTGTTCTGACTTCTGATGGTCTTCAGTAACCCTTTCTGAATCAAACTGTGCACCCATCTCTTTTTTCTGAACCACTGCCTGTGGAGGTCTAGGCTGCTATGTTTGCTTCCCACTCCGCAAAGTGATTGCTTGAACTTGCTCCTTGGGGTTGACTTCAGTATTACTTGGCAAGTTTCCCTGGGGTCTGTTATTGAGCATATTTGCCAACTGCCCAACCTGTGTCTCAAGGTTTCGAATGGAGGATCTTGTCTCAGTCATAAATTGAGTCTGAGTGTTAGTAAGAGTCAACAGGGCAGCTTGCAGTTCATTAGGTCTCTCAGGTTGAGGCATTGATTGTTGAGGCCTAGGCTGCATTGATGACGAAGCTTGATTCATAGGTGGCTGAGGCATGTTATTCTGAAATTGACCCTGAAACTGAGGTTGTTGGCCTTGATTATTCTTCCACGAAAAATTGGGATGATTTCGCCACCCAGGATTGTAGTTGTTGGAGAATGGATTATTGAGTGGCCTCTGAAAATTTCCCACCGCCTGAACTTGAGCATGATCCATGGGGGTGTTATTCATACAGATAGGGCACTGATCGACAGAATGAGCACCACCACACATTTCACATCTCACTGCCATCTGAACCGCATTAGCAGACACACTACTCTGTTGCAACTGCTTGGTCAAAGAGGCTACTTGCGTTGTTAAGGCAGTGATTGCATCTAGCTCATGCACCCCAGCTACCTTTCTGACTCCTGATGATCTTTCCTCAGACCACTGATGGTTGTTTGTAGCCATGTCCTCCAGCAGCTCATAAGCGCCAGTTGCGCTCTTGCTCATAAAAGTGCCACCCGCTGCAGCATCTATAATGGTTCTGGTTGTCGGACATAAACCATTGTAGAATTTCTGTACTAGCATCCACTGTTCAATGCCATGATGAGGACATCTTCTAAGGATTTCCTTAAACCGTTCCCACGCCTCATATAATGACTCTCCGTCATTCTGGCAAAAGTTATTTATCTCTCCCCTTAATTTAGCAGCTTTGGACGGAGGGAAGAATTTGGACAAAAACTTCTGAGCTAGATCTTGCCAAGTGACAATGGAGTTTGGCTGCAGAGAATTCAGCCAACTTTTAGCTCTGTCCCTTAGAGAAAATGGGAAGAGCCTAAGCTTGATTGCGTCATCACTCACCCCATTATATTTGAAGGTTCCACACAACTCCAGAAAGTTGGACAAATGGGTGTGAGGATCTTCAGAGGGCAACCCATTGAATTGCACAGAGGACTGCACCATTTGTAAAATAGCAGGCTTTATTTCGAAGTTGTTGGCCTCTACAGTTGGTGGGCATATACTATTTTGTACTCCCGTCAGAGTGGGTAGCACATAATCTCTCAGACTCCTCTCAGCGTTGGTCTGAGCCTGAACCCCTTGGACAACTCCTGGATTTAGACCATTCCTGCCATCCCCATCATTCTGTGCCATCTTCACAGAATTCTGGGTCTCTCTCTTATTCTTTCTGATTTGATTGCAAGACTTTTCGATCTCGGGATTCAGAGGAACAAGTGTGGCTTTTCCTTTTCTGCCACGCATATACCAAAATTCACCTGAGATAGACAAATTAAGCAACTAAACAGATTAGAAACGAGAGAAATTAAAATCAAATTAGAATAAAAATTAATTAGACTGATATTGATAATTTTCAGTCCCCGGCAACGGCGCCAAAAACTTGTTGCGATAATTTTTGCTATGCAAGTGCACACAGTCGCGAACTTGTAATAAAATGGTAAAACCAAGTATCGTCCTCAAGGACTGAATTATCAATTACCAGTCAATTAATCTCTTGTTCTATTTGATGAATTAAAATTTCTTGATTTTTGTAAAATACAGCAAAAGAATCGATAGAGTGCAGAAATAATAATCGACAATTAAATAGAATAATAACTAATAGTAAAAACTCGTAATTCAATCACTGAGAAACAATTAGGATATTCAATCTCATCAACTATCCTTTCTATTATTCCCTAATGCCAAGTATGAATTCTTCTTATTTTTACCTAATTCAATTAACAAGTTGAGACAGCAGCCTATAATCATTCTATGAATTATAAACTCAACCTAGGTGACAATTTCCTATATTTCTATGGTAAATTGAACCACAAAGGTAGCATTAAATTCCACAACTTAATAACAGTTACACAATTAATTCAGATACTTTCGTTCTAAATTAGAATTATGTCCAATATAACCACAGCATAATTAAATCTCACTTCTCAGATTTTGACTTAAAAACATATATATATATATGACTAAAGATGGCCAATCAATAATCAATCTATAAGAACAGGTTATAAGGAATTGAAGAAGATTAAAGAAGAGGAAATTAAAATTGCATTAGGTCATAATAGAAATTCAAGTGATTCAATTGAACATCCTAAACAGAAAATTAGTTCATAGTCATAGTGCTAATCACAACAGAATTTAAAGATAACATCAAAAAGAAAAACATGTAAAAATACTCTAAGCTTGAGCCTTCAACACCAGAACTCCTCCCTTCATCCGTACGTGCTTCTCTCTTCTTTTTCATCCTTTAAAACCTAGGATTTTTTAGATTTTAGAGAGGCGGGCCGCGGCTCTACATACACTATGCCGCGGCCTGTGTCAAAATTTCTGGGCATACTATCCTTTCAATGCCGCGGCTCTCTGAAACCATGCCGCGGCCCGCATCATTGTCTTCTGGGCAAAATGCCCATCCATGCCGCGGCTCTATCTAGCCATGCCGCGGCCCGAAGATGTCCTCAAAAACCATGCTTCTGTTTCTCCCCCTAGCCGCGGCCCTACTTTGATCAAGTCGTGGCTCTTAAGGAATTCTTCAATTCTTCAAGTTTTCATCCCAAAATTTCACCAACACTTCCAAATTGTGTTGAGAACCATTCTTGATCAAAATATGATGAAAAACTCGATTATTTCTTCCCTTTCTTTGGCATTTCCTTCCACATGCTCAATTCTTCCTGATATTCACAAAAACAACCAAACAAAGCGTAAACCCGCGCTAAAACAAGGAAAAACAAAATAAAAGACTACTAAAAACATCACCAAAACATCATGAAAACTAGACTCATCAATTATGATAGTTATTCATTTTTGCTTGTGACTAGGGTTGCCGTTAATGTAACACCCTACTACCTTAGAGTCGTTACTAAGTGAGTTTAAAATGTGCATTAACTTGCTAATCAAGAATTTAGGTCAAAAGTGTAACTAAACTGTAATAAAATCACATAATTTGAAAATGTAGTCATTCATTGAAAATTATAAAGTGTTTAACATTCAGGATCCCAAAATTCTGTTTATAAATATTTACAACTCAAAATATGATTAAAGTCGACTACACGACAAAATAAGGTTTAGTACAAAACATCTCCCAAAAATACCCCTGGTCGTGGCAGCAAGGCAGGGCAAACATGTACGCGCCGCTTCACACTCTCCGTACTCATGGTTGGTCGACTTTCCCCTTGCCCTTACCTGCACTATAGAGCACCCGTGAGTCGAAGCCCAGCAAGAAAACTCACATAAACATATAACATATGCATATTTTTCACTTATCACATAATCAAACCGCCAACAGGCTAAACATATCCGGCCATGCCGTCCCAGGCGCTTTACCAGGCCATGGGTTTGTGGTCTACACCATGAGGATATCCCAGGTATCCTTTAGGGTCTCACCCTGGAAACTCGCACTCCGCATGCTAAACGCTACTCCCGGCCTCTTGCCATTCTTGGCCTTCGCCGTTCCCGGCCCTTGCCGTTCATTCACATATATGCACACAAAGCATAATTAAACAAATACTTAAACATGTATTAACATAATCAATGGGGCTACGCCCTGCATACAATCATCTAGGGTCGTGCCCTGCAACACAACTATGGGGCCTCGCCCTGCTCTACGGGTACAGCAGTTTTCTTACCTGTGTCCCAAGCTCTTGAGCACCGAAATCCCGAGAACAGTCCTCTAACCCGAGCCTCGCTGAAAACCTAGTCACAACACATACATAGCACTCTCATTACTAACCAAATCATAATCATCCCCCGGAACCAATCCCGTGCTCTTGGGACCTCCCGTTTCCCCACACAAGGTAGCGAAAGCATCCCCCGAGCCCCCTGAGCCAAAACCCTAAAAACTCAAATTCCCCTTTTCTAAAATTAGCCTAGCACCGCGACACAGCCCTATAGGGGCTGCGGCACCCAAATTGGTTCCCTGCTCCTGATTCAACCTAGTGCCGCGACATAGAAGAACAGGGCCGCGATGCTCATACGCGAACCCAAAAAACTGGGTTTTTCCCAACATTTTTCCCGAGCCAAAACTCTTCCAAATCAATACCAAGGTACACCCAAGTCCCAATTCAACCTAAAACTCCAAATAAATAGTATGGCAACTCATAAATAACAAAACAAGCCCAAACATACAATCAAACCCAAGAATCACCTAGTGGTTTAAAACTCCACAAACTTAAACCATACTTTATAAAATTTAAACCACCTTTCAGAAATCTTAAACCACACCAGCAAATAAGCTTCAGAAATACACGAAATTCTTACCTCAAAATGGGATTCAACCTTAAGCCACCTCCAAATCCAATTCCAAGCTTAATTCCCTTGATTCCCAAGCTGAACCTCACAATCACTAAGCCACACATCCAATTTTCAGCACTCAACCCAAATTCTCTAAAACATGCAAGGAGACTCAAAAGAGAAGATGAAGCCTTACCTCTGAATTATTCTTGGCCTATGCTTGACACTAGCTGCCCCAATCTCAGCCCTGAATTCCTTCCTTGATCTCAAGGAAAACTATCTCTTCCTCTCCTTCCTTCTAGCTTTTTGGTTCCCTCTAAACTTCCAGCAAAACTCTTGAATAAGCCTAAGTGTAGAAAAAACATAAATGACTTCTTCTCAGCCAAGGTTATCCTCTCCTAAAGCCAGATTATCAATTTTCCCTTTCCCTTAATAAAATCCTTATGCAACCTCAAGGGAAATTCTATCATTTTACCCAAATCCCGCTAAGTCCTCAAGTATTCCTATAAATCACATTTAATCCCGACATACCAAATTATTAATAATCTACTAACCATTACTCAATAATTCCCGAACACATTATAATATTCCCAAAATACCCCTGGTATGATAGCCAGAATCCCGTGATCCGTAGGGGGAAAGACCGGGTAAAAAGCTGTGCAATCCCACACCGCCTGGGGAAGCTCAAGTGTGATGATTCTAAGACTGTGTAGGTATTGGACTACACAGTTGAAGAGGGCTTAAATGGATTGATGGGTACTACCTACATCAACAAGATGCATCTTCTTTTCGGTAGCGCATCACTTGAGAACTCCAACCTTAAGCGTGCTTGACCTGGAGTAATCTTAAGATGGGTGACCTCCTGGGAAGTTTTCCCAGGAAGCGTGCGAGTGAGGACAAAGCACGCTAGAAAGACTTGTGTTGGTTTGTAGGGCCAATCATCATTCCAGGAAGTAGCCATAGTGATGTGGGGCATTACACCTGGGCTCCTCCTGAGCCGGGTATTTGACCCCGTTGTGACTTTCTAGCTAAACCGCTCTCTAGGACCATCTCAGATCGTGCATCACAATTATATCACCACACACACATGGTATCAATCACAATATATACAAATATCACATTTATGCCCTCAACGGGCTAAAATTACAAATATGCCCCTAACAACCAAATGGGACCCACATGCATATTTAATTCACCTAAACATGCATTTCTAACCACATATTCATTGAATTCACATATTAACAAAATAAATCAATTATTGCCCTCCAGGCACGCTAACCAAGGCCCTAAGCTCTATTAGAAAATTTGGGACGCTGCAGTTAAGGCTCGAGATTGAGGATCGTGCTCGGGACAGCTCCACATCCTCTGCTCAGGACTTGAGGTAAGAAAACTGCACCCAAGTTGTGAATGGGACTGAGATTCCCTGTAAATGAACATATGTGTTCTATAACATATATATCTGTTATGTCTGATGTGAAAGTACGGCCTAAGGGAGTCGAGGCTGATGTTAAGCGTACTGAACGCAGCTCAGCCTAAGCGAGTCGGGATCAGCTAAATAACCAGAGGGCTCGGCCTAAGGGCGTCGACACCTGATTATTTGTATTAAAGATTGAATTATATGTTTGGAAGTATATGTTTACTATTGCCTAATTTATTGCTTGTACTTTTTTGTTGGTTGAACTAGTTGATCTAAAGTTTACTATGCACTTTCTGTTGTTGTCTATGCTTGTTGATTAAAGTTTTCTTATTGAGCCTTGGCTCACGGGTGCTACGTGGTGCAGGTAAAGGCAAGGGAAAGCTGGACCAACCATGAGTTGGAGAGCTTTGGGGGCGGAGTGTACATCGGCAGCTGCTTGACCGCCACGACCGAGGGAATTACAGGGACAAGAGCTCAAACTTATATTTTTCCATTTAGACTGGCTTCTGTTGTATTAACTTTTGAGGATTATATCCGCCATGTAAACCTTATTTTGGGATCCCATGTGTCAAACTCTTATTTTAATGAAAATCAACCATTTTACGATCAAAATCTTTTAACCATAACCTGTCACTTGACTTTAGAAATACATTTAAGTTCAAACGACTTGATTAGCAAGTCTTGCACTATTCTAAACACATAGTGTAACAGTCTTGGTTCACAAAAAATTGAAGGGATGAATTGCTCTATTTTTTTTTATTGGATTTATCCAGGGCATTACACCAAGTCCCTGTGGCACCACCACAACAAGTAGCCCATGGACCTCCCTTGCTGAACAAGAGAGTATGGACTATCTCTGGGGGACCCCACCTTGGGTCACATCAAGGGGCTCGCAGAATTGCTATGCGCGAGCCCTAAATCACGACGATAAAGTGTTGGCGCTAGCCCAGCTACCAGCACAAATGCCTCGGATGACAGATCAGGTCATCAACTTCTCTGAGGATTAAGCATGGAGAGTGCATTTTCCCCACCATGATCCTTTGGTGATCAAGATCTAAACTTCCAACAAAATGGTGGCTCGAATCCTGGTAGACAATGGGAGTTCAGTGAACATTCTGTTCAAGTCAGCCTTCGAGAAGATTGGGCTGACTACCAGTGACATGTCCCCGGGCACCTCTACTTTACGGGTTCTTGGGGGATGGTCTCATTCCAATGGGACAAATAAAGCTACCAGTGATACTTGGAGAAGCTCCTCGTCAAGCCTTCAAGTACTACATGTTTTTGGTCGTAGATAGCTCCTCGGCATACAATGTCGTCCTGGGATGTCCGGCCATGGTAAATTTTGGAGCCGTCACCTCTATATACCATTTGTGCATGAAGTTTCCCACCGAGGCGGGAATAGGCATTGTCCATGGAGACCAGAAAGAGGCTCGTCAGTGCTATAGTGTGTTGCTTAGACATCCAGTTATGATGGTTGAGGTGGTAGCCCCCGAGCAAGTTCCACCCAAGGAGATGGAGGTCTAGGCTGTTAAAGAAAAAAGGGAATCCAACGAATTGGACCCCAGGGTTGAAGAAGAAAGGGATATTGAGCACATGGATGAAGAGGTCATTCTTGACACCTCCAATCCTGAGAGAAATACTAAGGTCGGGAAGAGCCTCAAGGCGGAGGTTCGAGAAGCTCTATTGAGCTTTCTCAAGAAAAATCAGGACATCTTTTCCTGGTCCCACTCTAACATAACGGGCATTGAGTCGAATATCATATGTCATGCCTTGAATATCGATCCAAATGTTGCCCCGGTGCAACAAGAGCAGAGGAAAATTGAGCCGACCCGGGCAGAGGCCTTAAAGGCAGAAGTCGACAAGCTTGTCGCAAAAGGCTTCATTCGAGACGCTCAGTACCCGAAGTGGTTGTCAAACCCAGTCCTGGTGCCTAAGCCGAACGGCACCTGGAGGATGTGTATAGACTTCTCCAACCTTAATAAGGTCTGCCCAAAGGATTGCTTTCCTTTTCCAAGATTGATAAATGATCAATGCCACCTCTGGGTATGAGCTCTTGTCCTCCATGGACGCCTACTCAGGGTACAATCAAATATCCATGCATGTCGCAGACCAAGAACACACTAACTTTCGAGCAGACAAAGGTGTCTACTGTTGCAAGGTGATGCCTTTCAGTCTCAAGAATGCTAGTGCCATGTATCAGAGATTAGTAAACCGGATGTTCAAAAAGTAGCTTGGTTGGAACATGAAGGTGTATGTAGACGACATGCTGATAAAGTCAAGAACAACCCCCAACCACGTGAAAGATTTAGCGGAAGCATTTGCAGTCCTCCGCAAGTTTGGGATGAAGTTAAATCCCCATAAATGAACTTTTGGAGTGGCCTCCGGGAAGTTCTTAGGATTCATTGTCAATGCCTAAGGAATAGTGGTGAATCCTAAGAAGATAAGGGCCCTTATAGAGATGCCATCCCCCAAGAAATAGGAATGTGTAGATCCTGACAACTTTGAGTCGCTTTTTCTCGAAGGCAACTCACAAGTACATTCCCTTCTTCAACACCCTCCGAGGAGGTCAAAGATTTGAATGGATGGAGGAGTGCGAAGAGGCATTCCAACAGCTGAAGTCCCACATGGAGAACCCTCAAATTTTGTTGAAGCCTATAGAAGGAGATCCCCTCCTTCTCTACATGGCTGTCTCCAAAAATACCATAAGTGTTGCCTTAGTCTACGAGGAAGGCCATGTTAAATATCTTGTTTACAAGATGAGCAAACGACTCATCAGAACGGAGTCCAGGTATTTGCTCATGGAAAAACTAGCATTTATCCTAATGATAACTTCTAGGAAGCTCCGTTCTTATGGCAAGTCCTCACCCACCAGCCCTTAAGGCAAGTCCTCCAGAAGTTGGAGTCCTCTCGGAGACTCCTTAAGTGGGTGGTTGAGCTGTGTTAGTTCGACATTACTTACCACCCAAGGACTTCCATTAAAGGACAAGCACTAGCAAATTTTATTGTTGAATGCACGGGAACACATGAGCGACCCAGGGAGGCCCATGTGGTCGGGCTCACATGGAAGTTGTTTGTAGATGGGTCTTCGAACGAGAATGGAGTCAGAGTAAGCCTTATCTTGGTAGCCCCCGAAGGGCACACGGTTCACAATGCTTTGAGATTTGGGTTTGACGCCTTAAACAACAAAGTTTAGTACAAAGCACACATTCTCGGGGGACAAAGATGGCAGCTTATTTGGCCAAAACCTAGGAAATGTTGTACAACTTCAAAAAGTTCACTATCCAAAAAGTGCAAAGGGAATAGAATCCCCAGATTGCTACTGCTAAGGATGTCGAGTTGATCAATGTGGTTCCGATAGACTACTTGTCCTCTCCGAGCATCTCAGCTCCCGTGGAGATAGAAGTGGTCTAGCCCTAAGACGGTTGGATTGAACCAATAGTGTAATGCCCTACTAATCTAGAGCTGTTACATCTTTAAAGTAGTGTTTAACTCGTTAAGGGAGTTGTTTAGGCTGAAAAGTGTAATTAAAGTAAGGTAAAAGTCCAATTAATCAAATTTTGGATAAAAAGGTTTAGACTTCCATTAAGACTCTAAAAGAGTTTACATGGGATCCCAAAAGTTAATTTAAAACATATTTACAATCACGGTATAAGATACAGTCAACCTAAGCGACAGAATTTGGACCTCTATACTAAGTCCCTCAAAACTATCCCGACTGTGGTGGTCGAGCAGGCTGAACATGTACACACCACTCTGAAGCCCTCCAACTCATGGTTGGTCTGCTATCCCTTTGCCCTTACCTGCACCATAGAGCACCCCTGAGCCAAGGCCCAGCAAGAAAAATTTACATGGCATAATAAATATCATATCAGATACAAGCAACAACCAGCATGCTTTACAAATAATATCCCATTCCATTTCCAATCATAAACTATTTATGCGGCCTACGCCAAGAAGGCGCATTACCGGGGCACCAAGCTTACGGCCTATGCCGAGCGAGTGTGTACAGCACCCCCTAAGTGGCCCTGCCATCACGGCCTACATACTAGATGTTTTTTGTCGAATCCGATCAATGCTGATCAATCACAAGCAATTATGATATAAATAGAAATTATCATCTAAGAAAGGTACTTAACCTCCTCATATAAAGATATACATAAATGATCAGGCCATGCCCTACTCTATGTGGATATACCAGTTTTTTTACTTGAATTCCAATAAGCTAGATTTACCGGCCCAATTGTGATCCCCATCAAACGCTTAAAATAGCCATCCTCTCTAAAGCCGAAATCCCCAAATGAAGTGATGATTAGGCAGCCATTTATCCCTTCTTTAATGCCCAAACTTCTTCTAAAATCATTAAATGACTCCAGTGATCAAGACCCAAGCCTTTCCTTTGTGTTAGCGCTCAAGAACTTTCAAGAAATACCAAGAAAAGTGAGGATGAGTATTTTGCTTGTACAAAGAAACCTTCAGCCCTTGGTTTCTCTAAAATAAAGGTCAAAAGACCAATTTACCCTTCCCAAAACTTAACTTCTTAGCTAACCTCAAGGATATCCTAGTAATTCCACTTTCTTTTAGAATAATATTACAAATTCCCTTTATTTCCATAATAACCACTAAACATCAAAAGTCCCACTAGTACCACAAAAATTCAACTATCAACCAAATATCTTACTTTGTGACATTCAGCTAGTACCACTTGAAGGAATTCACCATTGCTGAATTTCACATACTACTAGGTAATAATGTGGTCGCACTTCACATTGTATATAACTACAAATATACCCTCAATGAATCAAATTAAAAAAATGTTTGTACTTACCGAGAACGGGACTGAAACATAATTAAATTCACATAATCACATATATATATATAAATAAATTCAATAATAGTCACATAATTCAGAATAATTCAGCTCACGCCCTCTTGACACACTAACCAAGATATTGAACCTCAATATGGATTTTAAGGATGCTACAATTGTCCTCTCCTAATAGAAATTTCATCCTCGAAATTTACCTGAACAACTAGGGATACTGGTCTTGCATATCTGATACAAGTTCCCAAGTCACTTCCTATACTTTACTGTTCCTCCACAACACTTTCACTAAGGCAATAGTGTTGTTCCACAAGACATTGTCCTATATGTCCAGAATCTGTACTGGCCTCTCCTCATAGGAGAAATCCTGATCCAACTCGAGATTCTCATAACGCAGCACGTACTTCTGAAGCATCGATACATAAAATATGTCATAAACTCCTGATAGAACTGGAGGCATAGCCAATCAATATGCTACTTGCCCAATCCCTTCCAGGATCTCGAATAGTCCTATAAACCTTGGGCTCAACTTTCCTTTCTTCCCAAACCGTTTCACCCCTTTCAACGGTGAAACTATGAGAAATACATAGTCTCCCACTAGGAACTCTACGTCCCTGCGCCTTAAATCTGAATTTCTTTTCTGTCTACTCTGTGAAGCTAACATTCGGGCTCTAATTTTCTCAATGGATTCAATTGTCTTCTGAACTTCTTCAAGACCAAAATACTTCCCCTCACCCATTTCATTCCAATGAATGGGTGATCTACACTTCCTACCATACAACATCTCATACGGTGTCACTCCGATAGTCGACTGGTAGTTGTTATTGTAGGAAAACTTAATCAAGGGAAGATACCTACACTAAGATTCCCCAAAATCCAATACACATGCCCTTAGCATATCTTTTAATATCTTAATCTTCCTCTCAGACTCTTGCCTGATACTAGCATCCATCGGAACACAAATTTGATCCTTATACCTTAACATGTATGTCTCTAATATAATAAAGTCCTTAGCCACTCTAGCTAGGACATCCTCCTGATGTTTCCTTAACTGAGGATCATTTCTTTGAGCTTCTCTTATTCTTTCAAAGAGTGTAGACTGAATAGTAATGTTGGCTAACTGGACAACCACAAGTTCAATCCTCGCTCTAGTCATATCTTCAGCTAATCTCTCAAATATTTGTTTCGAGCTAAACAATTTCCCTAGACCTCTCTGACTCAAGGAATCTACCATTACATTGGCTTTCCATGGATAGTATAGGATTTCACAATCATAATCCTTTACCAGCTCCAACCACCGTCTTTGTCGCATGTTCAAATCTTTCTGTGTAAATAAGTACTTCAAGCTTTTGTGATCGGTGTATTTCTCGCACTTCTCCCTATACAGGTGATGTCGCCATACCTTCAATTTGAATACCACCGCTGCCAATTCCAAATTGTGTGTAGGGTGTCTTTGTTCATATTTTTTTAACTGTCTTGAGGCATAGGCAATCACCTTCCCAGCCTACATTAAAACACAACCCAACCCATTTCTCAAAGCATCACAGTAGATCACAAACTTCTCTTGATCTGAAGGAAGACTTAGCACTTAAGCAGTAATCAGCTGCCATTTCAATTCTTTAAAACTATTCCCAGACCTATTAGCCAAATGAACTTTAAATTCTTACATGTCAACTCAGTCAATGGTGTTGAAATTCTCGAGGACCCTTTAACAAATCGTTGATAATACCCTTCCAATCCAAGAAAACTTTTCATCTCTGAAACTGTAGCATCCAAAATTCCCTAATATGGCTTAGTGCCTAGATTAGGGGGCCGGGAGGCAATAATTGTTTTAATTATGTGTTAATATAGTATGAGCATGTCATTATGTGAATTATATTATAATATAATTATGCTTGCCTGTTTAGAAATATTAAATGTGTATGTGGGTTCGTTTTTTATAAGAAGGGCATTTTAGTAATTTGACCCACTGAGGGTATAATTGTAAATTTGTGTCTGTGTGATTGAGACCACATTATTATGTGGATATAGTTGGGCTACTCGACGTGAGGCGATCCTGGTGAGCAAGTTAGCAGAAAAATCACAACGGGGTAAAATACCCGGCTCGGGGTGAGCTTAGGGGTATTTTGGTAATCAGTACATTATCGGGATTTATCGAGTAATGGGAGATTTAATGGTTATTAATTTGAGGTATTTTGGGATTTAGAGGAACACTCGAGGATTTACGGGAAGTGGCAATTGACGGAATTTCCCTTGAGGTCACTAGAGGACTTAAATTAGTGGTAAGGGCAGTTTGGATTTTTGGTAAAAAGGGATAGGTTGGTTTAGGCAGCTGGAACCTTAGAACTATTCAGAAAGAAAGAAAGAATGAAAAATCTCTCTCTCTCTCTCTCTCTCTCTCTCTCTCTCTCTCTCTCTCTCTCTCTCTCTCTCTCTCTTTGGTGAATTGGGGACTTTGAGTAATTAAAGGAGCAAATCATAGGAAGCTGAGAATTTGGTGTTTAAGATTAAGCTAGGAGCAGCTTGGGATCATAAGACAACCATTGGAGGTAAGGAATTACTCTGGATTTTAAGTTTAAATTCAGTTAGTTGAAGGTTTTCTAGAACCTTTGGTTTGAGTTTGAATTTTGGATTTTTATGAGTTTTCAATCTAGTTCTAAGTTGGGTTTTGTTGCTGGTGAGTTGTTGGATGAGTTATGGGGATTGAATTGAGGTTTTAAGCTTTATTTGGCGATTGATTTTAATTGGGTTTGGCTAAATAAAAACCCAAAAATTCTGGGTTCGAAGGGGTCGGACCGCGGCCCTGTTCTTGGTGTCCCACGACCCTCTTGAACAAAAGGGAACCAAGGAGAGCTCTGTCGCGAGGGCGCGTCGCAGCGCCTCTTAGGTTGGGCCACGGCATATGTCTGGTGTCTTGGGGAGGCTGAGCCTCTGATTGGGGTGGGCCACAGCACAAGAGCATGGGGCCGCAGTTCTTAAGGGGTTTTTGGACCCTAAGAAGGTTTTGAGTGGGAAAACTCAACCTTATGAGCTCGGGATCGATTCTACTACCATGTTTAGTAGAATTCGATGTCCCGGAGGCTAGGACTCAGTCCAGAATCCTTTATTCATTCGTTGTTGATGGAATTCTTTACTATGGTTGTGACTAGGTCAACGCTAAGGGCTTGGATCAGGGATCGTACTCAAGAGTCGTTCATTGGTAGTTTTCACTTGGACCGAAGGTAAGAAAACTGCACCCAAAATATGATTTACATGATCGGGGCTCAACCTGAATGCTGAGTATAATCTTGATTTGGGCATTAGGCTGGTGGATGCGCATGATTATGATTATGTCTATGTATGTTTGTTTAAATGTATTATAAGACATTGTATCTGTATATATATGATAAATGGATTACGTGATTGTCTGCTATGACTAGGGAGCTCGATTTATAAACCAGGGATCTGTTGTGGTATTTGGTTAAAGATCGATTTATTAGTCAAGACATGTTTGATTTGAGGGGCTTGACTTATAAGGCGAGGATCTTTGAAGCTTGGCTTATAAGTCGAGGGTCTTTAAGCTTCAACTCAGCTTATAAGCTAAGATTGGCATTACGCATGTGGATTGCAGGCCACAATGGCTGGGCCACCTTGGGGGTGCACCAAGCACCTGACTGGCTCGGATGCCAAAAAAATTGAAGGGGAGTGCAACACACACTTGTGCAATTCTATGGTTGTTGATCTGTAAAGTGTTTATGCTAGTTTAAGTTATTACTGCTAGTTGGATGTATTACTCTGTGAATTGTTGAATATGTTTTCTTGCTGAGCCTCTTGGCTCACAGGTGCTTTGTGGTGTAGGTAAAGGTAAGGAGAATCTTGGCCAATCATGAGTTGGAGAGCGATAGCAGTGACATGTACATATGCAGTCTGCTCGACCGCCATGGCCAAGAAACTCAAGGAAGCTAGGGTTGAACCCAGTTTTGCCGCCTAGGTCGGCTTATTTTGTAACCTTGGTGTTGTAACCAACTTTTAAACTTGTGTTTTGGGGATCCCGTGTAAAGAACATAGTTTTTGGTTAAATAAAAATGTTTATGACCTGACCAAATTTTTAATACCTGAACCTTTAGTAACTTAGTCATGTGTTTGGTCCAATTGACTTGTTTAGCAAGTCCAGCACTAATTTTAAACACACTTGGTAACAGACCCTAATTAGCATTGTGTTACAGAAACACTCCTTGGCCTTGGCCAATCTCTCACTGCCTCTATCTTGGTTGGATCTTCCAAAATCCCGTCCTTACTAACAATGTGACCTAAGCATGTTACTTGAGGCAACCAGAATTCACATTTCTTTAACTTGGCATATAACTTATGCTCTCTTTGTCTCTGTAATACCAAACCGAGATGTTGTTCATGCTCTGCTTCTAATTAGGAGTAAATAAGTATATCGTCAATGAACATGATTACGAACTTATCCAAATAGTCTTTGAACACTTTGTTCATTAAATCCATAAACATTGTCGAGGCATTAGTCAATCCAAAAGAGATAACCAAGAACTCATAATGCCCCTATCTCATGCGAAAATTTGTCTTTGGAATATCCCCTCCCTGATACTCAACTAGTGATAACCAGTTCAGAGATCAATCTTTGAAAAACACAGACTTGCCCTACAATTGATCAAACAAGTCGTCAATCCTAGGCAATGGATACTTGTTCTTAATGGTTAACAAGTTCAGCTCTCGGTAGTCAATACACATCCTTAATGACCCATCCTTCTTTTTCACGGATAATACTAGTGCACCCCATGGTGAGAAGCTAGGCCTGATAAACCCCAAGTCGAGTAATTCCTACAACTAAATCTTTAATTCTTTCAACTATGCTGGTGCCATTTTGTAAGGTGCCTTGGATACTGGTTCTGACCTTGGTGCCAATTCAATAACAAATTCGATCTCCCGGTGCAGTGGCAACCATGGCAGATCTTCTGGAAACACATCAAGAAACTCACTAACCAATATGGTCACTTTAGTTCCAATTGAAACAACCTTAGTGGTGTCCACCACATTAGCTATGAATCCAATGCAACCCCCTTGCAATAGGTCTCTAAACTTTAATGTCAAGATCATAGGAACACGAGGCCTGTTCCCCACGAACACAAACGGGTCCTCACCTTCAGGCTCAAAGGTTACCCTCCTCCTTCTACAATCTATAGTCGCCCCGTAATTGGATAACCAATCCATTCCCAAAATCATATCAAAGTCATCCATTTCTAATTCAATCAAGTCCACCGATAATTCTATATTATTTATTTCTACTGTTAATGCTCTAATCCATCTCCTAGAGACTGCCGATTCTTGAGTAGGCAATAGAGTCCAAAAACCCCAAAGCATACAAATCACAAGGTCTGCAAAGTCGTTTTATCACCCTACTGGATAAAATGAGTGTGTAGCAACAAAATCAATCAGTACAGTAAATGAAGAGTCAGCGCTAGAAATCTGACTTGTCACCACCGAGGGACTAGCCTCAGCCTCAGTCTGGGTCAGCGTGAACACTCGAGCTAGAGTCAAGCTATTAGTCTTCTTCGATTCTTCCTTCTTTGCTTGTGGGCAATCTCTCTTAAGGTGACCCACTATCCCACAAAGGAAACATGTCTTAACGCAGAATTCTCCCAAGTGGCACCGCCTGCATCTGGCACACTCTGGATAATTCCTCTAGATCTCACCTCTACCCTGACAGCCACTCACAGCACCCCGAACTCTCCTACCTGGACCAGTTGTAGTAAAGGTGTCTAGAGTCTTTCTTTTATATTCATTGGGGCCACTGCCCCATCTTGTCCCAATAAATGAAGTTACAACCATCTGAGCATTACGTCTTATGGTACCTTCCCTCTAGATATTATCCTCTACACCCTCAGTATTAACGACGTTTTCAATTACCTAGGCATAATTACTCGTCCCAGACACCAAGATGATCCTAACATATCGGGCTATCATGAAATTTAGCCCTCAAACAAACCGTTCCTTTCTAGTCGCATCAGTAGGTACCAAGTCAGATGCAAACTTGGCTAGCCTGTCAAACTTTAGGGCATATTCAGTTACTATCATACTGCCTTGACCTACACTGGTGAACTCATCTGCCTTTGTAGTTCAAATTGTGTCATTATAATACTTCTCATTAAACAGGTCTCAAAACTCATCCCAATTAATTATAGCGACATTCTATGTTTGGGACACGATTTCCCACCAAATGCGGGCATCATCCTATAGCATATATGTGGCACAGGCGACTCTGTCATTGCCTACCACACTCATAAAATTAAGGATGGAGGTAATCATGCTCATCCATTGCTAAGCTCTTAGTGGATCTGGACCTCCCTCAAAGGTTGGAGGGTGTTGTTTCCTAGACCTTTCATATAGCGGCTCCCACCTATTCTCAACTTCAAGTTGTACCAACACTGACACCACAGCAGGCAAAACCTGCGGATCAATGTTCCTCAACGGAACCTGCTGCCTCAACACCCTAAGCTCATCCTCATATTGCTGAAGTCCAGCTTGCATTTCTGCCAACATTTGTTGCCAGTTCTGCAAGGTAGGAGGAGGGTCCTAACACTGGTTATCATCTCCAACCTTGATATTGGCACCAGCAAGTATATTTGATCGCCTACGCATAACTTCCAAATATTCTTGTAATCAATGACATGAATTATCAGGTATGATAACAACATCCAAAAGCCACCCCCAGTCAAAACTGATCAATCAAATAGAACAATAAGGCTCACAAACACATTATTATACCCATATAGCAATCAAGAGGGCCATGCCCTAAAAATATATATCATGCTTCCTATGCTAGCATGCAAACAAGGAATATAATTCAAATAAACAATTAAACAGGTATTCTACCCATTATCAACCCAACCGTGAGCTGAACTTGTCTTTGGCAACGAGTGTACAAGTCCAGCCAATCTTCAGGAACCATAAACCTTAGCAGCTCTATTACGAAGCTGTAACGCCCTACTAATCTAGACACATTACACCATGTGTTTAAATTAGTGCTTAACTCTCTAATCGAGTTGTTTAGACTAAAAATTGTAATTAAAGTAAGGAAAAGTCCAATTAATAAAAAAAATTGGATAAAAAGGATTAGAATTCCATTAAGACTATAAAAGCGTTTACATGGGATCCCAAAAGTTAATTTAAAACATATTTACAATCACGGTATACGATACAGTCGACGTAAGCAAAAAAATTTGGACATCTATACAGAGTCCCTCAAAAATATCACGATCGTGGTGACCGAGCCGGTCGAACATGTACACACTGCTCCGACGTCCTCAAACTCATGGCTGGTATGCTTTCCCTTTGCCCTTACCTAGACCATAGAGCACCCGTGAGCCAAGGCCTAGCAAAAAAAAAAATTTACAAGGCATAATAAATATCATATTAGATACAAGCAACAACTAGCATGCTTTACAAGTAACAACCGATTCCATTTCCAATCACAAACTATTTGTGAGACCTATGCTGAGAAGGTGCTTTACCGAGGAACCAAGCTTATAGCATACGCCGAGTGAGTGTGTACAGCACCCTCTATATACGGATACGACCAGGCCATGCCCTACTCTATGAGCATATACTAGTTTTCTTACTTGAATTCAAACAACCTAGATGTATCGGCCCAAGTGTGTTCCCCATCAAGCGCTTGAAATATCCCTCTTTAAATTCAAAATCCTCAAATGAAGTGATGATTAGGTAGCCTCTAATCCCTTCTTTATTGCCCAAACTCCTTTTAAAATCCTCAAATGACTTCACTGATCAAGACCCAAGCCTTTCCTTTGTGTTAGAGTTCAAGAACTCTCAAGAAATTCCAAGAAAAGTGAGTAAGAGTGTTTTATCCATACAAAGAAAGCTTTAGCCCTTGGTTTCTCTAAACTCAAGGTCAAAAGACCAATTTTCCCCTCCCACAACTTAACTCCTTAGCTAACCTCAATGGTATCCTAGTAATTCCACTTTCTTTTGCAATAATACCACAAATTCCCTCTACTTACATAATAACCACTAAACATCAAACGTCCTACTAGTACCACAAAAATGCAACCATCGACCAAATATCTCACTTTGTGACTTTCCGCCATTACCACCTTAAGGAATCCACCATTTCCGAATTTCACATACTCCCACATAATAATGTGGTCGCACTGCACATAGTATTTAATTACAAATATATCATATATAACAAGAAATATACCCTCAACGGGTCAAATTTCGAAAATTCCCATACTTACCAAGAATGGGACTTAAACATAATAAAATTCACATAAAAACATATATATTGAATTAATGTCATATATTTCACAATAATTCAGCGCATGCCCTCCCGGCACACTAACCAAGATACTAAACCTCATTAGGGAATTTCGAGACGCTACAAATAGTGAAGTATCTTGTCTCTAGAGAGTTACCACAAGATGAGAAAGTAGCTCAGAAGCTGCTTTACCAAGCACCTCGGTACATAATCATGGAAAATACATTGTACAAGTGAGGATATTCCTTACTACTACTCCAGTGCGTGCCCAAGTAGGAGGCCATCCTCATCCTCTAAGAAGTGCATGAGGACTTCTGTGGGGACCACACTATGGGGCAGAGCCTCGCCAAGAAAGTTCTGAGACATGGTCACTTCTAGCCTACAATGAATGGTAAAGGAATGGACTATGTCATGAAATGCAACAAGTTCCAACGCTATGCCAACTTCCATCGAGTTTCTCCAAATTAACTCACACAAAAGACAAGTCCTTGGCCCTTCGTAGTCTGGGGCATTGACCTAATCAGATCCTTGCCCATAGGAAAAGGAGGGTTAAAGTATGTTATTGTGCCAGTCGACTACTTCACGAAGGTGATAGACTTTGTCATCAAGAACATTGTTTGTCGTTATGGGCTCTCGAGGAAGATAGTCTCCGACAATGGCCTGTAGTTTGATATTGAGTTGTTCACGAACTTTTGCCAAAGACATGGAATTATGAAGAGTTTCTCCTCTATATCCCATCCACATGAAAATTGGCAGGTGGAAGAAATCAACAAGACGCTTAAAACCACTTTGAAGAAAATGTTGGAACAGGCAAAAGGCGCCTGGCCCGAAGAGCTACCTAAGGCATTGTGGAGCTACTACAACACAAATAGGATCTCTACTGGCCATTCGCCCTTCTCCATGACCTATGGGTGTGAGTTCATGTTCCCAGTTGAGGCATCAATTTCCACGCACCAAAGAGACACATACGATCCTACCACAAATCATGCCTTAATCCCAGAATCTCTAGACCTTGTGTACGAGGTCCGAGAAGCTTCACAGCTATGTGTAGCATCCTACCAGCAAAACGTGGATAGATATTTCAACTCCAAAGTGAAAGATAGGAAGTTTGGGGTTAGAGACTTGGTGTTGCGAAGATTCTTTCTAGCATCTCGAGACCAAGAGTATTCGGCCATAACTGGGAAGGCCCATACCAAGTCGAGAGCATCGTGTGTCCTGGGACATACAAACTTACACGACTAAATGGGGAGCTAATACCCCATGTCTGGAATGTCAAGCACCTCTGCGGGTATTACCAATAAAATGAGCAATGTGTTTTCTAAATTGTGTAATCGCTTTATAGCCTCCGAGCACAGTTAATGAAAATCGTGTGTATAAAACATGATAGATGAAATTTAGAGAATTTACTTATATTTTTTAATCTTAATAATAATTTTAATTTTTACTATCCGAGGAGTACCTGCTCGCTGCCCTGGACGAATGAATGTAGGCCAGCCTCTGATCACTTGGGGGAATAGTTGGGTCAACTCGCAGGGTAACCGCTCGCGAAGCATGACCTAGGAAACTAAGCTTGTTGTGAGCGGAGTAAGCCTAGTGTTGAAGCTTGCAATAATGGGCTAACCTAGGGAACTAAAATAAACCTAGCGTTATAAGAATCTAAATAACCTATGGGTGAACTTAAGTTATCTTCCCAGGATCCGCACTCTGGTACAAGCCTTAAGTTGCCAAAAACATGAGCGTCGTATGACCCAATAACCTAAAGGGGCAGATAACTTGATCTATGTCCTGAGGACCAGTAACAAGTTCCAAATTTTTGAAACAAGGTAAAATCTCCAAGTGACCTGTACTCAAGGGAAAATTATAATCATGACTAACGAAAAGTCAATGTAACCTCCCGATGACTATGTGCCCATGGAGTAACACTGATTTTTCGAACCTAAGTTAATTTGGCCTTCTAAGCCTCGAGTTTCTTAGGATTCAAGGGCGTAAGGATGCGTCAAGTGCTCACACTTGATGACGTACTAAAGTTACTTCCGATGACTACAAGCCCATGAAGCAACACTAAGTGCTTAAAAGTATCAAAGAACCAGGTGGATCTACAAGACTCGAGCACAAGTCCCAAGTTAGATTAACTAGGGTAGCTAAGACTTAAGTATCATGACTAAGTCCCACGTAGGGTGGAAAAATTAAGGTTAAATAAAATAATAAAAACAATGAAAATTTAGACTTGTCCCTGGGGAACCTCTTCAATAACGTCGATGATGGGGTCCGCCTCCGGAGCCACCCCAAAATCCTTGGTCATAGCGTTGGCAGCCTCTGCAACCCTCGTAGCCTGCAGACGTTTCTCGAAGAGAAGCTGATACTTGTCTACTTCACCATTGAAGTCCAGACTCATCTTCTGGTTTTGGAACCATGCTGCAAAAAATGTCATCTTCGGCGATGGTGTCAACCTCCTTCTTACGGACTTCAACCTTCTGCTGAAGGGAATTGTTATTCTCTGTAGCTTGGAGAGCCTTGTCCTCACTAACACGGGCTTTTTCCGTGGTCTCCTTGGTTTCTCCATGAGCCCTAATGACTTCCTCCATTACCCTTCCAGCCTCTGTTCTGACCTTAGTAGCTTCCTCCTTGGAGTTTTGAGCCTCTTCCTTGGCTGCCTAGAGCTCCTTGGTTGCTTTCTGGGCTTCCTCTTCAAGCATACTGGTGGGGGCCTGATCCACCTCCAGTGAGGTCCACAGACGGAACATCTCCTCCGGGGCACCCAGACCTTCTCCTTTAGCGCCGCCACTCTAACCTGAGCCCGCTAGAGTTCTTATGACTTCTTCATCATTATGTCCCCGAGGCGCTGTCATCCCAATATCGACTGCAAGTCAAGAACATGGAATGGGTTAGCTGGTGCACATTAGGAAAAATGATGCAAATAGATGATAAAAACACAACTTACCCAGATGGTGGCATATCGACAGGAAGCAACAAGGGACAACTCATTGCTATCACCCAATTGGGCATAGCTGGGAGCAGTCAGCTCATACATGGTGGAGCTAACCCCCTGGAGAAGCTCCGCCGCGAGAGGAGCAACCACCTCTCTCAACTTGGTGGCAAACAGGGTCTCCAGCTCGGTGCGACCTATCAGGGGCAGGACATGTCTTTCCCATAGAGGCTTCAGTTGGCGCAGAGCCTTCACAATGTCATGAAGGGCCTTATTCCCCTCCTCCTAGCATGCCTCGAAGTGTTGGAGCATGGCTAGAAAATGCCTCACCTTCAAATTTCTTCTGGTATACCAGGAGATGGGGGTGAGTCATCAACTCCTGGCTGCCACTCCTGAAGTCCCCTCATCCACAGCAGAAGGAGAGCACGAAATCTCATAGACTGGCATGACCTCCATTCGAGGAACTTCTATCTGGGGAGGAGGTTCATTGTCACTTTTCCAGTAGAGGAGGTACCACTTCCTCTTGAGGTCTCTGCAATCCTCCCCCAACGAACGAACTTGGACCCACTCCGAGTCCAAGGGATGATAGGGCAATGTCAGCCAAGCCCATGTGTTCTACAAATGTAAAGCAACATTTAGAAATTGCATAACAAAAAATAATGAACAATATGTAAAGATGCAAGTCGAAAGCACAAGGGATTGTTGGAAGCCCCACCACTAAGCTCATTCGAGTGAAAAAATGAACGCCCTTACTCCCTAATTAACCTCCCCATCTCTTGGGTAGTGTTAGTCTCACATTGGCAAAACCAATTCACATGGAAAGATGTTACATTGTCAAAGGGCACGAATCTCCGTGGAGGCAATTTCCTCCACGGGTGGTGGAGGTACACTTCTATTAGGTCTTGGTAATCTTGGACCTCTTCCCTGGTCCAGTGTCAGTAGGAAGTTAGCCCACACTGAAAAAGCGATGGAGAAGCCCACACATGCTCCAGACTTACAACATCTCCTACTTGTCTAGCATTATATACAATTATCGAATATTTACCTAAGACAAGGTATGAAATCTGTATCCCTGGAAGGAGCTCCTCCTCGATCTTCTAGACTTCTTGGTCCTCCCGAGCTGCTTGAACGACATGGGTGTTCTCGAGTCGCGCTCCAGTAGCCTCTGGTTGAACATCTCGATGGCCCGACCATCGATGTAGTTAATGTGTTGGGCAGCCAGCTGTCGGGTGCTATTGGAATTCATACAACTGGTATGGTCCACATTACTTATATGCTACCCAGGGTGGAGAAGGCCTATTTCCCTCAAGTTCTCCTTAATCACCAAGAAACTAGTTCCAGCTCAACAACTAGAAGAGTCTTCATCTCCAACATGTGATCTTCATACACAAGACCTACTAAGTATGGGACATACTAAGGAAGTGAAAGAAGTACAAAGATTTTCTACGATAATACTCACCAACCCTAGAGAACTCAAGTATCAGTGTAGGGTTAGCGCGTCGGGAACTCGTTGATGAAGAAAAATTGGTCCTTGAAGTCCCGAGAATGGTTCTCGTTGTGATCTGGGGCCTTGTAGTTTAGCAAGGTATGGTCATACTTCATCAACGCATAGTACACATAGAGGTCCCTTTGCTTCTTCCTTGGCATGTTGTGGAAACTATAAAAATATAAGATTTTCGTTGGGGATGTGTAACGCCCTACTACCTTAGAGCCGTTACTAAGTGAGTTTTAAGACGAAACAGTGTGCAACGAACTCGCTAACCGAGATTTTGAAACAAAAGTGTGACTAATTAAAAGTTAAGGCTGTAATCTTAGAAAAACGTGTTGTCTCAATAAAACTTCTAGTATTAAACATTTGGGATCCCAAAATAAGGTTCGAAAACTATTTACTTCTTAAAATAAGTTTACAATTGATCAGTTATAAAAATCATAGATTATTACAGCCATTTTCAAATAAACCCCCAACCAAAGCAGTCGGGCAGGCCAAACATGTACGCGTCGCCTCACGCTCTCCGTACTCATGGTTGGTTGACTCAGTCATTGCCCTTACCTGCAACACAGAGCACCCGTGAGCCGAAGCCCAACAAGAAAACTCAAGCAGAACATAACATATGCAATTTATACAGTTTATCATATCAAATAATCCACAGATAAACAAGTCAACCATTAGACTAAGCAAACACGGCCATGCCGCCCCAGTAGCCTTACCGAAGCCTGGGGTCTCGGTCCTCACCGTAAGGATACCACATGTATCCACCGGGCCCTGCCCTGACTATAAGCATCCCATGTGCTAAGTGTTACTTCCGGCTCCGCTGCCGTACCCGGCCTACGCCGCACTCGGCCCTTGCCGTTCATTTCATTATAATCATATATACAGTACATTCGAAATAATCATTCACACACATCATGGTTCATTTAAGGTTAAACATTTGCACAAAATACAATCTGGGGCCATGCCCTAAAATCACACAATGGGGCCATGCCCTAATCTCGGGTGTTACGGTTTTCTTACTTTTCAATTCACTGGTTCTCGATGCCACGTAGCCGCAAGCACGGTCCTCTACCCCGAGCCTCTCCAAAGTCCTAATCACAACACAAATATAATATTCTTTGTCATTAACCAATCCAAGACTACCTTCCCGGAACCTAACCCACACTCTCGGAACCCCCAAAACCTTAAAACAACACCCCGGAGACATCCCCCGAACCCCCGGAGCAAAGGCCTAAAATTGCCAAAAATGATATCCTGAAATTGGCCTTGTGCCGCGGCACCCAGCAAGTCAGGGGCTCCACGCCGCGGCACGCAAAAACTGTGCCGCGGCACGCCTTCGCAGGCCCAGAATTCTGGGTTTTCCTTCGCGTTTTCACCGAGTTAAAACCTTCCCAAATCATACCAAACCAATACCCAAACCCCAAAATCAATTTAAGACTTTAAATGGACCATCTAAAAACCCATAAACACTAGATTCAAGCTCAAAACACAATCACACTCACAAATCCACCCAATTGATTTCAACTTCAACAACTTAAACCCATAGGCCAAAAACACAAACCCTAGCTTGAAAAAACCTAAACCATACCTCAAAAATCTTAAACCACAACAGATAAAACTCTTAAAATTGTCTAGGATCCTTACCTTTAAGTGGAGAATCCACCATTTGCTTCCTTGAATCCATCTCCAAGTCTCCAAAATCAGCTCTTTCCCCTATTCTTCTTCTTCTAGCTTCTTCTTCTAGCTTTTCTTTCTCTTTATTTTTAACAAAACCAAACAATGACTAAGCCCCAAACCGTGTACCCCATATAACCCAGCTGCCATATATCAAATTCCCAGCCAAATGACCATTTTACCCCTCCTTACCTATCCTTTCCCAACTAAACCTCAAGGGCACTTAAGTCCTTTTACTTCTATTTCATTTCTACCATTTTCTATCTAGAACTTGTTACTCTCAGCAGTAACTAATGGTTACCCAGGTTACTCAATCACCAATAACCATTACCCGCTAAATCTCAATCTTAACCATAAAATTCCCAAAGTACCCCTAGGCTCCTCCCGAGCCGGGTATAGAAATCCCGTTGTGACTCTTAAGTTAACTAGCTCTCTAGGACCGTCTCGGCATGTGCATCACAATAATAACACCATACTCACGTGGTACAATTCACAGAATACAATTATCACATATATGCCCTCAGCGGGCTAAAATTACCAATTTACCCATATCATGCAAACGGGGTCCACATGCATAATTATTTCACCTAACATGCATACTAACCACGTAGTCATGCATCTCAATGTTCAATTAGTCATATAACATGCTTTAAATCATAACCATGCATTAAACTCATAAAATCACACATAAATTCCATTATGCCCTCCAGGCACACTAATCAAGGCCCTTAAGCCTTATCAGCGATTTTGGGTCGTTACAGGATGGCAATAGCCAATTTCTTCTCCGGTACAGGACATACATTTCTGCCAAGACCCTATACCTGTTGGGTGAAAGTTGGAAGGGGACGATTCCCACGTACTTCAGGAACTCCACGAAGTACTGGGGCAGTGGTAGGGTCGCTCCAGCCATCAAGTGTGCCTGGCTCCATGGCCCAAGTCCATGCACGCTGCGATGCTATCTCTCCGACCCCCGACAAAGGCACACAAGAAAATCCTCCCCAATCCCATGGTGCCTCATAATGTGCTCTAGGGCTTGGGGAATGGGAGAATGATTCACTTCTTCCTTCGTCATTCCCCTTTGGACTTGTTGCGCTAGCCTCTCTGCTACCAGACCCACTTCTAGAACCACCAGTTCCTGCACTGATGCTTGGGCCTCCGCCCGTGGAGCTCCTTGTGTCGTACCTTCTTCTTGGGCCATGGCGAGAATTTCCTTGTCGAAAGTGAAGAATCCTTGTAGGTTTAATTGATGGAGCTCCTCGAACATCTGAGACAAAAACCAAGTAGTTAGCATTTCGACCGAAAGGAAAAAGGCCAAAATACAAGAACCCCTAAGAAAACTACTTGGGGAGTGGGAAAGGAAGAAATTCTAAGGGCAAGAGTGTTCTTGGGACTCTAAATCGGTTCCCGGAGAACACAACCGGAATTCAAGAGTTTCGCTAGAATCTGGAAATTTCCCAGATTCTGGTTGAATAGCCAGAAGTGCCTAAAAGCACGAAAAATGGCAAAAAGTCCCAGACAGACTTTTGTGACCAATTCATGCACTAGCAAAGACCCACAAAAATTCCAAATGAGGCTGAAAATTCTAAAAACCCTAAAATTACCAAGAAACAATATCCAAACCCAAACATTTACAAAAGCATAAACGGAAACGAACAACTTACTCGATATATAACACTGGTACGTGTTATATCTAGTTCGAATTTGGACATACTTATTGTCCTTAACCCAAAAGTACTTGGCTTTTCTCCAACCTTCCAGGATTATAAGCAATGAATTTCTAGGTTTGAAGGGTCGGTTCTTGGCAAGGGGAATCATTTTTGGCAAAAGGAAGTTTAGACTCTGGTGTAAATTTCAAATGAACGTAAATGGGCACAAAGAGCCAAATTTTGAATTTATACCCCTAGGCTTGAACGGGAAGCAACCAAATCTTGATCATTGATCACCTGGGGAATAGGCACTAGAAGATGATCTAATGGTCACAATTATCGAGACATGAATCATGATTAAATTGCAGGAAAAGGACGTCTTAGGTACAGCATGAAAGTACACTTCGGGTACGGAATAGATGTTTTGGGCGTGGACAAGACCCCTCATTAAATAGCACCGATTGACGAGTCAAGCTATAGGGAGCCGACGCATAACATCACCTTTTGGTAGGTGGGAAGCCTCGAGATGCCCAAACGTCTCCCCCCGAGCACGTCCCTCAGGAATTACTCTCCTCCATCTATGTCTCCACTGTCCGAGGACAAGTGAAGACTTGGGGGGAAAATATTGTCTGTGTTTTCACTAATTGATACTTGGCCTTCATGAGAGAGTAATTAGGCTTCTCGGGCCCTGAGAGTTCGTGTGGGACTCGCCCCATTTACTCAGGTAGTAGTGGTTATGCTCCACCCCCGGAGGAGGGTGTTCTAAGGCGGACCACACCTCAAGGATCATTCCTGATTTCCTCCATCTCCTTTCAAGTCCTCCAAGTTTGCGAGGAGTGTTCTCCAACCCTAGAGCATTGTGCTAGGTGTCATGCACAGCAACCCTGGACCACAAGCAGTCGTCTGACAAAGTTACTGTTCCCACTAGTAGTGGCGTCGAATTCCTACAGGCGACAAGCATCATGTCCCAATGCGCCGCCTGACATAGGGAAACATGCGGCTACCCCCTTACACTTTCAGGGGCGTGTCACCCAAAAAAGTGGTGGGCTAAAACCTCATAAATGGGCCTCGTGTGATACGCACAGGCCCACCACAACCTTAATTACAATAGGTTGTATTTATTAGAGTTTATACCCCAATTAATTGGTCCATATATAAATAGGGCTAGGGCTCACATTGTAAATGATCCCCCAACTTTTGATATTCAGAACATTGGAAAAATGCTGCCTGAAACTCCATAAAAGCTTGACTCCTCAACCTCCTCAAATTCTAATACAATCGCCTCGTGGACTAGGGTTAATTAATAACTTGAACCACGTAAATCTTTGTGTTCTATACTGTATTTCTTTATGCTTTGATTTAATTAGTTGATAGCAAAAAAAGCAGTCAATAGTTTTATTTAGAAAATTTACTAATTATTTTTATTAAGTTTTATGATTGTCATATAAATTTTAAAGAAATAAACAATATTATATAGAAAAGAATGACATAAAAATATTAAAGGAAAAATTAAAGCAAAACAATGTTTATGGCATTTTTTTAAATAAAATAATACGATACCATTTTAGATCACAAACTATCATATTTAAGGTGCAAAATATTCATGATATTATTTAAATCACAACTCAATGATTGGAGAATAAACTTGTTTATTCTTGATATATGATAAGTGTTATTCCAATTTCTTATTTAGATACACAGTCATACTATTTGTACACATAAGATATTTATATATAATATTTTTATTATGTATTATATATTATTATAATAATAATATTTTATAACATGTGAATTTATAATAATATAATTATTAAATATCTAGTTTTGTATTAAATATTATTATAATAATGATATTTTATAATATTTGATTTTATATTAATATAATTACTAAATATTTATTCTAGCAAATTTTATGAAAATTATGATTATATATTATATGTTATATATTATTATAATAATAATATTTATAACATTTTAATTTATATTAATATAATTAATAAATATTTAGTTTTGTATTATATATTATTATAATAATTATATTTTATAACATTTGAATTTATATTAATATAATTAATAAATATCTAGTTTTGTATTATATAATATTATAATAATTATATTTTATAACATTTGAATTTATATTAATATAAATAATAAATATTTTATTGTAATAATGATATTTTATGATATTTGAATTTATATTAATATAATTAATAAATATATATATTTTTATTAGTTAATTATCAAATATCTAATCATGTATTATACATTATTATAATAAAGATATTTTATAACATTTAGATTTATATTAATGTAATTAATATGTATATAGTCTAATATTTTATAAGATTTAAATTTATATTAATATAATTAATAAATATATCTTTTAATTTTAAAAGTATATTCCGTTAAACAGTTAGAATATTTCATTAAAATTAACAAAATAAATTATTAAAACTAAGAATTTATGTTATCTACACAATTTTTATACCAACTTTATACTACATTTGTTTTTATTTATTTTGATTTATTTCAAATATTTTTTAAACTATTAACAATATCCTCAAATATTTTAATATGTAATATATCTTCATATGCTAATCACATGTTAATTAAAAAAGATTTGAAAGATGAACAGTGTTATATAAGTTATTGTAGCAATTGTAAAAAATATATAAAATACACAACGAGATGGAGTGAGTGTTTAAAGCCATTCCCTTATATTTTAAATAAAAATGCATTTTACATTATCTATTGAGAGTGCTTTAATTTTCATATGTTTTTAATCCTAACTTAGAACTAGTTTATAAATAGAGTAAATTTTACATTGTATTAAGTTATAATTTTTTAAGTCTCATATATGTTAGAAAACTGTCTCTACACACTAATAGCTATCTAAAAATTGTAAAAGTTATGTTACTTTAAAAGTTTAATATAAGATAAAATATTTGTTTAAAATAGTTTTAAATAATCATTTATTATTTAGAATTGTTATCAGGTCATTATTTACAAATTACAAATAGCAAATGCTTCACCAACATATACAATGTTATTGTAGCTAAAATATTTTTAGCTACATTTCTATTATGTTATAAACTTTTTATCATAATAAAACTGGTTTAGTCTAAACTCTGTCAGTGTATAATAATTTTAAGAGGAAATTACATGTTTTACGGCTATTTTAACAAATTTACAAAAATATGTCTTTTTTCTTTTTCTTTTTCTTTTTTTTTTTTTAAATTTTTTTTAATTTTATGGATTTAGTTTCCATATATTTGTATAAAAATTAGTTTATGCCATAATTTTTCTTAATTAAATTTATTTAAATTAGGAGATTAGTTTAGTCATTTAAGTATTTTCATTTGATTATTTTTATATTAGTTTCATTAAACAATATTGGCTTAGTATTTTAAAAAGGTAACTTATTCTATTTTATTATTTAATAATGTTTAATCTTTATTTTTCATAATTTAATGTAATAATTTAAAATCACAAATACATTTTTACTTTACTATTTTTAGTTTTCATATTTTTAACTTCTCTTCTCTGTGGCATCTTATTTCTCCATCCTCTTTGTCAAAAAAAAAATTCGAGAAAACTTTTTATTCAGTCACCCCCTTTAACTCAAAATATTTTATTATTTATTATCATTTTTTATTAATGTACTTATTTTTTTTACTATACATAAAAAAAATCAAATCAATTTTTTGTTCTAGGTTTTTTTTATTTTCCTTTTGTTTTAAAAATCATGATTATTCTTTTTCCTTGTTTGGGTTAACTAACTCATTACAATCATGTTTTCATATATGGTTTTTTTTTTTTAGATTTAGATGTTCCTATCTGGGTAATTGGATACCAATTCACGTTTTCATATGAGATTTTTTTTTTCAAATTTGAATGTTCCCATTAGGGTAACTAATTGCCCATTCATTTTTTTTTTATCAATTTTTTTCTTTCCAAATTTCAATGTTCCTATCAGGTTACTAATTACTCATTCAAGTTTTCATATCTATTTTTTTTTTTTCAAATTTGGATGTTCTCACTAGGATAACTGGTTACCCATTCACATTTTTCATCAGGGTACCTGGTTATCCATTAACGTTTTCATATCTATTTTTTTCTTTCTGAATTTATATGGGTTACTAGTTGCCCATTCAAATTTCCATATCTATTTTTTTTTCTAGATTTGGATGTTCCCACTAGGATAACTTGTTACCCATTCACGTTTTCATTTAATTTTTTTCTATATTTGAATGTTCCCATCAAGAGACTGGTTACTCATTCGTGTTTTCATATTTTTATTGTTTTTCTTTTTAAATTTAGATGTTCCTATTAGAGTTACGATAAAAATAAAATGCTGAAAAAATTTATTTGAATTTTTTTAAATATAGTGGAAAAAACTATAAAAAAATAATTGCAATAATAAATGAAAAAAAAATAGTAAAATAATTATGTAATATTAAAATATATGTCAAAAAAATAAAGAAAAAAGAAAATGGAAGGAGAAAATAATAAGTACAAAATAGAAGAAAAAATGGAAGGAAAAAGAAAGAAAAAAAATAGGAAAGAAAACTAAAAAAATATGAATAAAAAAAACAAAACAAATGATGAAGAAAAAAACTCAGATAAAGAAATAAAAATAAAAAATAATAGAAAAATAGAAAGAAAAAATAAAGATGAAGGGAAAATTGGTAGAAAAAAAAGTAAAGAAAACTAATTATAATGAAAAACTGGAAACATAATAAAAAATAATAAAATTGAAAAAAAAATTACCCTCAAAATCAAAGAAAACATAACTATCATTATAAATGTGGCATAGTTATATATTTTTTCAAATTTATGGGAAAGAAAACCCCATAAATATGAACTTCTAAATCAAAAAGTCATAGAAAAAATGAAAACGTTAAATGTTCTTAATTTTGCAAAACAACCTAAACAAGTCATAAATATGAAAAAAAAAATTATAATTTTAATGTATTATTATACCGAGATAAATGATCCCAACTTCGAGCTATTAAATGAGATTTTTTTTTTTTGTGGCTCAAAAAATTTAGGAAATTTTACACAATGCCAAAACTATCACAATTTCAACATTTACTGCCACACAACATTTTTTACTTTTTACTGTTCATTTTTTTAATTTATACAGTATGTGAAATTTAGATATTACAATAATACTACTTTGTCTCATTCATGTTGTTGTACCCTAAAAATAGCACGTGTTCAATTACTCAGCTCAGGTACAGCTGACAAATGAATATTTGGAAAAATAGCCAAGTACGATATTTGGTTAACAATGATATGAGCAGCTCAAGACTCAATCCAGTTCGTACACGGTATACAGGTTATTATCAGATCGCCTCTCAAGATAATAATCAAGTTCGAGATTTATAATGACCAGATTTAACTTTGGGCGCTCTGAGCTTACTACGAGCTAGGGTTTAGATAGTCCTTGAACACGAGCTCGAGTGAGATATTCAGCTCGTGGAAACCTGAACAGAACGCATACTGAAGGATCCCAAGAGATTCGGAGGCTCCTTATACGCTTATTAATGCCCAGGTTGTATTGCATATCTATCATTTATTATCCGAGATAGCGGGAGTATATTCTATTATGTTATCAAATCATATCCCAATGTAAATAGGAATAATCTGTATTAAATGTATACCTATATATTCACGCAGTTACCCAAACCTGTCTGGGAGATTCCTCTATAAATATCAGGAATAATGGACAGGGAGAGGGATGACCATTTTTGTATTACTAAAACTCTACTGAGAGAGAAAAGCAATAATATTGTCTCGTGGACTAGGTGAATTTTAACTACTGAACCAAGTAAAAGTTTTCTATGTGCAAGAGGGTTTCCATTATTTAATTACGGTTTATCATTTAGCACTTGTTGATACGATTTTTCGCCAACAATGTATTATGAAAATTAGCTGGAATGAACTAGTGCTTAAGGATAAACCGTAATGAGAATAATCACTCTTTAAGGTACTTAGAATGATATAGTAAGAATACTCGTTCCTTTTTACGTGGTTCGGAGGTTAAAATCCCCCTAGTCCACGAGTCAATATTATTGTTGTATATCTCTTTCTATTATTATAGAGTATTTGCACTACAGAAGGAATCTAACCCCTTGCACTACCCAGGGTCTTGGTATTTATAGGAGAATGATCTCTGGGTAGGTGTTGGGGTCATCATGTGATCTCTTGATCCTTCACATCATCTCTGTGACATTAATGATTAATATCTAAATTTTATATTAAAGTGTGGTCTAATCAATAGGTAAAATGGATAATGGGCTGCATGGCCTAAATCAAGCGTGTGATGTCTGATCATGCACGTTTATATTGCATATCCGGGAATTTGGGGATAAACAGACACGTGATGTCTGTTTTATGCACGTTTATATTGCGTAGTCAACTTTATAAAGATCCTGGGGCATGTCAGATCTCTGGCTTACCACGAGCTAGTGTAGTGCCAACTCGTGCCTTCCGATGCTATATTCCACAGGTGGTTCTAGACGGCATGCTGCATTGAAATCACCAGTTCGAGCTATTTGTCTAGGGAATCGTACCGAATTTCCTCAGATGAAAGGTGAACATGTTGCACATCGATTATAGCTTTTGCTAGCCCACTGTACCCGAGTTGCCTCAACAAGGTACATGCAGAATTTCTGGGCGTACATTTTCCCCCCAAGTCCCTGCTCGTGTTCTATGACATCACTTCTGACTTTCACGATAGGGACTTTTAAACTTCCTTTGCGATTATCCAGACCCTGCCCACCATTTGGGTACTAGACACGTGGAACGTCGTGATTTGCGTTTGTTCGGGTTTCGAGGATTGTATTAAATGGCCTAGCCACCTTTTTGCCGCCGTTTCATCTTTCAAATCATGACCCTCATATCTCGCATTAACTTGATCGGATGGCCCTCATTTCCTTATGTCTTTTACGTATAAATAGGGCTTGCAATTTTCAGCACTCATCACCTTTCATTCGAAATTTTTCTTCATTTTCTCTCTTCTGAGCTTCAAAAATTCTTCTTCTTCTTCTGATTAAAATCCTCATAATCTCGTCACAATAAACCCTCGGAAACCCAGTCATCAAGGATTTCCCCAGGAGCCCTTCTTCTATTTTGCTTGCAACTTTCGTTTGAAGAACATATTGTAAATTTACTGTTTTTTCGAGACTTGTATGTTACTGTTTTCCGCGTGTTTCAATTTTCTTCCTTTTTCTTTGTCATGTGAATCTACACTTTATAGTTGCCAACAGTAGGCTGCTCCTAAATAACTTTGGTGCATAAGTTTTGATTTTAGGCATATCGAGTAGATCCTAAAACATGCCGAGGACTGTGATGTTCATAACTAGGTAATTTCTGGGTGATTTATGGGTAAGTTTAGGAAATACTCATTCGGGATATGGAAGACGAGAGGTTTTTAGGGTACAAAACTGGGTAGCTTAGGGGTCACGTTTCTTAGGCGGTTTTTCTTTAAAACCCTTTCCCCAAGGCAAGTAATGGTTTGACTCTGCTAACACGCGGATCCCTGAATATCAGGGATCTGTTGGGAAACCTAGGCGCGTAGCATAGGCAATGCGCGGCATCACGCGGGCTGATATTGCATCAGCTCGCGTGTTAGGACCACTAGCCCTTGTTATTTCTCATGTTCAAAAATTCTACGTCGCCCACTAAAAACTCCATCGTTTTTATTCGATAGGCGAGTTGATGGCACCCAAGAAAGGCGCATCCAAGAAGAACGTAGCTGGCTCGTCGTCCCAGCAATCTCACAAGGGAAAGGAGGTCGTCCCTGATTCCCCCCTGCCTGAGTTTGGCCCTGTGGTGGAGAAGGAGGTCGCGGTCGCTCCTGACGTCTTTTTCGAGGCCGAAAGGATTGTCTCGAAGATAACGACCCAAGGAAAGGTCAACAAGATCCTACTGTCCCATAACATTGAGGCTGGGATGGGGGGCTCTCATTGCCCGACCTCCCAATGAGGTGGAGCGGAGCTGCGCACCACTCCAGGAAAATTTTGCGGCCTGGAGTGATGAACACTTAAAGGTTGGGGCCTTCCTCCCCCTTGACCAATACTTCGCGGACTTCCTCAACCATGTGAGGTTGGCGCCGTTTCAACTTCCACCGAACTCCTATCGTCTACTGGCCAGGCTAAGATATCTCTTCCTCAATCAGATGTGGGAGGTCCCCACTCCGGCAGATATCCTTTACATCTTCTGCCTCAAAGTCGGCCCGGACCAAAGGGGGCGAGGTGACGGGTTCTACTACTTGACCCGGTTCCCGAACTCGCCTTTGGTCATCGAGCTGCCCAGTCATCCCAATGACTTCAAAGACCAATTTTTCATGTCGAATGGATTTCGCAATTGAGAATACCATTACTTCAACCATCCTCGTAAGTTTCCTTCCTATTCTCAGCTCGCGAAATTATTATTTTTTATTCTTAGATTTTTCGCGTGTATACTTATTGGAGCATCATCGTGCAGCCATTTTTGCGAAGACGGCCAAATTAGTGACCATTGGTGGTCAATATGATACCCTAGCGGGGCTTCCACCTAGTGAGAAGGACAATCGACAGCTCGTTTCTGATGACACGATGTTGGCGTGTAAATTAATTTTCGAAGGCTAGACTTTGGCCCTGAGGAGAACGCGGGCTACTTACATAGTAGCTCATGAGCTGGCACCCATCCCCGAGGGAGGCGTCGCGGTCGTCGACGACGAAGAGCAGGAAGAGGAGCCCGAGGTGCGACTTGTGCGAAAGAGGCGAGCTCCTGAGATCACTCGGGAACCTGATGTGGACTGAGCTCAATCGGGGGTAGCAGCCGGCCCCTCCGGCCAAGGTAACCCATACCCTTTTCGGGACCTAGATATGGGAGTCGCAGACCTTAGGCTAGTTAGGTTTAACCCAAACCAGCTCGTGCATCGTCACCAAAATGATCCTGACCGTAATATAACCTTACTCCAATGCGTCGATCAATTAGTACTACGTCACGACATGGGCCGCCCTAGGGGCACCGTAGTAGTAGATAACACCTTGTCTTTTAGGTCGGCCTTCTTTGAGAAGTATGGAACCAATCTTAGGTTGTGGCCATCCCTTCTCCAGGGTGTTGTAGCTCCTGGACTTAGGCAATACATAGAGGAGTCCAGTCCTGAGGTAGAGCCTGATCCAGAACCTCCCCTAATCCAATAAGTGGTTTACTTAGACTCTCCTTCCCCTATAGAAGTTCTGAGGCCGAAGGTCGTGGAAATAGACTCCTCTAGCTCGGAGGGTAGGATTTTTGTTACTTTATATGCATTTTCTTGGTAAAATGATGAACGTACATGCAGGCTTAGGATATTTCCCATTATTTTTCAGGTGAGGAGATGGCACAGTGAGGGGAACCTGACATCCACTCGATGTTCCAGGAGGGGAAATCCAGCGAGGGTCCCCTAATCAAGAAACTTCAGCCCATGTCGAAGAAAATGCCCCCCTCGGCCATGACTGCTTCCAAATCCCTAGCTGAGGGGAAAGGCTCAGGCTCGGGAGCTCAGCCCACCGTAGCCCTGGAGAAGAGAGGTTCGGCTGCACCCCCTCCTCGCTTTCCCCCACCTCCTGCTCGGGATCCAGTAGCACCGGTTGGTCCCCCAGCTCCAGTGTTCCCTGCCGCCACTATTCACATCCGTGTCAACCCCCAGGATCTGGAGTTGATTCCAGACACTTTTCGAGGGACCGTCTACGAGACAGTGAACTACACGGTGGAGCATTTCTACAAGGCCAAGCCCAACGACTTGAGGGCGATCGAGGAGAGGAGCCCGAAGAATGTCATGGAGTTTTCCTTGGGGATGAACCTCACAGTAAGCATTTTCCCTGACCTGACTTTTATTATTTTTCCCTGGTATGTGCCTAACTGTTTCTTTGCTTTTTGTAGGCGGTCTTGGCTTAACACCGCAGCATATCTCGGGCCATGGCCAGGAATGAGGAACTCAATGCCGAGCTCCAGACTACGCAGGCCTCCCTGACTGCGGCTCAAGCTGCTCTCGTCACTTCTCAACATAGCAAACAGGGCGCCAAGGCTGCTTTGGCAGCGGCCCAAGCGGGTGAACAGGCGGCGAAGGATGCCTTAACCACTGCTCAAGAAGGCGAGCAGGCGGCGAAGGCTGCCTCGGTAGCCCTTCAGGCCGAGCTCGAGGGGGCCAAGGCCAAACAGCTGAAGGTCGAGGCGGTCGTCCAGGAGGAGAAGAAAGCATCGACATCCTCCATGGAGAGCATGTTGTACCACTGCTGGGCCTTCAATCAGGATGAAAACTTCTCCTTCATGGCTTCCGACGTGTGGGGGCAGTACCTCGAGAAGTTCAAGGCTCAACTACAATAGGAGCTGTAGTCTGAGACCGGGGAGGCCTCTGTCGCTGGCGAGCAGGAGAGCGAGGAGGTGACGTCCTCAAAGCGGCCTGGGGGGTCTTAGATTTTTTTGTTTTTACTTATGTATTTTTCCTTTGTAAATGCTAAGCACGAGGTTATTCACCTCGAGACAAATCTTTTTTTATATATTAATTTTAATTATCTAATTTTTAATTATTCTTCGATCTCTTTCTCATGCTTTATGATGTGCTCGGTAGAAACTTAGTTCGCGTTAGTTTTATTGACACCTCGTGTTTTTGAAAAAAACTGGTTAATCAATTTAGCCAACTTCTAAGTTTCGGAACCTGGTCATGTCTAGGATATTTTAATTAACAACTTAGTTCGCGTTAGTTTGATTGACACCTTGCATCTTTTAGAAAAACAATGTTAATCAATTTAACCAACTTCTAAGTTTCGGAACCTGGTCGTGTCCAGGATATTTAATTAAAAACTTTGTTCGCATTAGTTTTATTGGCACATCACGTTTTTTAGAAAAACACTGTTAATCAATTTAACCAACTTCTAAGTTTCAGAACCTGGTCGTGTCCAGGATATTTAATTAAAATCTTAGTTCACGTTAGTTTTATTGACACCTCGCGCTTTTTTAGAAATACACTAGTTAATCAATTTAACCAACTTCTAAGTTTCGGAACCTGGTCGTGTCCAGGATAATTAATTAAAAACTTAGTTCGCGTTGGTTTTATTGACACCTCGCATTTTTTAGAAAACACTGGTTAATCAATTTAACCAACTTCTAAGTTTTGGAACCTAGTCGTGTCCAGGATATTTAATTAAAAACTTAGTTCGCGTTAGTTTTATTGACACCTCGCATTTTTTAGAAAAACACTGGTTAATCAATTTAACCAACTTCTAAGTTTCAAAACCTGGTCCTTGGGAACCTAGTCCTCGGGTTGTCTGCCCCCCAAGTAATCAGGAAGTGGACTTTCTGGGTTACTTTGCACTAACATGCATATGAAACCGTATGAAGATACAAATATACCATAAACCCCATTTTCTTTATATATTTCTAAAATTAAATGGCTTTTATATTCAAGCCTTACATAGATAGGTGGTTTGATCACTGATAATACTTTTTCAAATGTATAGCATTCAAGGTCCGTGGTACCGTTTCTCCACTAAGCCGGGCTAATTTAGAAGTACCTTCCTATACGATTTCGACTATCTGATAGGGCCCTTCCCAGCTCGGGCCTAAGGCACCGTCTTTGGGGTCCTTGCTTGCTAAAAATACCCTTCGGAGTACCAGGTCTCCTAAACCAAAGACACGCTTTTTGACCTTTGAATTAAAATAACGCGTGATATTTTGCTAATAATGCGCGAACCGTAGCTGTGAATCTTCTCGTTTCTCATCAATTAGGTCGAGGGACGCGCTGAGTAGTTCGTCGTTTTGCTCTGGGCTAAAGGTCTGGATCCTATGTGTTGCTGCCTTTGCTTCAACAGGGAGGATGGCCTCACTTCTGAAAGTTAAGGAGAAAGGGGTATGCCCCGTGGAAGTTCAGTGGGAGGTCTGGTAAGCCCATAGCACCTGGGGGAGCTGCTCGGGCCATACTCCCTTAGCCTCGTCCAACCTCTTTTTAAGGCTCGCTTTGAGAGTTTTGTTTACAGCCTCGACCTGTCTGTTGGCCTGCGGGTAGGCCACCGAGGAGAAGCTTTTGATTACACCGTGCCTTTCACAAAACTCAGTGAAGAGGTCGCTATCGAACTGTGTCCCATTGTCTGACACAATCTTTCTTAGCAGTCTGAATCGGCAAAAAATATTCTTGACCACGAAGTCGAGGACTTTCTTTGCGGTGATTGTAGCCAGGGGCTCCGCCTCCGCCCATTTTGTAAAATAATCGATAGCCACTACTGCATAGCGAACTCCTCCCTTCCCCGTGGGCAGGGCTCCAATTAAATTGATTCCCCATACTGCGAATGGCCTAGGGGATGATATCATTTTTAGCTCGACGGGAGGAGCTCGGGCAATGGTAGCAAACCGCTGGCACTTATCACACTTTTTAACATAGGAGATGGAGTCCTTCAATAGCGTGGGCCAAAAATACCACTGCCGTAATATTTTCAAGGCCAGGCTTTGCCCCCCAGTGTGATTCCCACAGAAGCCTTCATGCACCTCCTGCAAAATAGTTTTGGCTTCCTCTGGCAGAACACATTGTAGTAGAGGCAAGGAATGGCCACGTCGGTACAGCGTCCCGTCTATGGTTGTGTACCTTGGAGATTGATAGAGTACTCTCCTCGCGTCTTTCCGCTCATCAGGCAATTTTCCTATCATGAGATACTCTATTATGGTAGTCATCCAGGTCGGTCTGATATCGATCATCTCGACCTCCACCAAGCTTTCTACCACGCTCGGACTTCCAAAGAATTCTACTAGTACTATGCTCAGAGTCTCGGCTTCTCTGGTGGTAGCAAGTCTAGCTAGGGCGTCAGCATTGGCGTTCTGCTCATGAGGAATCTGCTCAACTAAGCTATACTCAAACTCGGATAGCTTCTTCTTGACCTTGGCCAGGTAAGATGCCATTTGGGCCCCTCGAGCTTGATATTCCCTAGATACTTGGTTTACCACGAGCTGGGAATCGCTGTAGTAGTGGACGACCTTGGCCTTCAATTCCTTCGCCACTCTAAGCCCAGCCAAAAGGGCTTCATATTCGGCTTCATTGTTGGATTCCACGAACTTGAACCACAGTGCGAAGTGGAAATAGTGCCTTTCCGGGGATATTAGGATGATCCCAACTCCGGACCCGTTCTCATTAGATGACCTGTATACGAAGATTCTCCATAATTCCCGCACTGTTTCTCTCAAGGGCTCTTCCTGGAATCCAGTGCATTCAGCCATGAAATTTGTAACGACCCAAATTTCTTAATAAGGTTTAGGACCTTGATTAGGAGGCAGAGAGGGCCATAATTGACTTATTGTGCTATTATATGATTATATGCATGATTATTTGGGTCATATTATTATATGATGATAAGGGCATGCATGGGGTTATATACTCTATTGTGAGGGCATTTTGGTAATTTGGCTCATTGAGAGCGTAATTGCATGCTTGTGTGTATATTGGCAGGCTAATGTTGAGACCACATTATTATGTGGGTATGTCTGTAGCTTGTGGCTCGAGGCGATCCTAACAAGCGGTTTAGCGGGAAAGTCACAGCGGGGAATTATACCCGGCTCGGTGTGAGCCTGGGGATGTATCTGGGAATTTGGAGAATATATTGGAGACGATTTGATATTGAGAAATATAATTGGTGACTAATTAGATTATGGGAATTACGTGGTAAATATTTAGGACACTTGAGGAGTTAGTGGGAATTGGGAGCAATGACTAAAATGTCCTTAGGATATTTAAAAGCTTGGTTTAATTGGGAGGGCAATATGGTCATTTGACTATAAGGGATAAGTAACATCTGCGTTTATGTCTTAGTGGAAGTTGTAGATTAACTCAGAAGCTTAAGGAAAAGAAAAGAAGAAGGAAAGAAAGAAAAACAGGACACTTAGAGTTATCTCTCTCTTTCATTCGGTTTGTTCTTCTCTTCATCATCTTTCTGTGAGTTTTGGAGCTAGGAATTTAGAGAAAGTTTAGACTGGAGTTTGGGGCTAGAGACTTTGGTGAAGCTAAGGAGTTATCAGGGATTGGTTACTCAAATGAGGTAAGGTTTAAAGGGTTCTGTTGAGTTTTCTGAACTTTGCTAGAATAGATTTCTAATTTGAGGCTTTGGGTGGAACTTAAGGAACTTGAGCTTTGGGGATTGAGGACCTAAGGACTGGAGGGATATTAGAAGCAACCTATGCTGGGCTCTCCATAAAAGGTAAGGTTTCTGGGTTGTCTTATCTTGAATTGCGTGGTAGTTGCTAGTTTTCAGATGAGTTCTTGAGTTCTGAGTTCTATGGTTGTCTTCTTAGTTTGGTGATGCATGTGGCTAAGTTTTGGGTTGTTAGGCCATTTGGGATGAAATATAGGTGATGGTAGACTCAATTTGTTGTGTAGTTGAGGTTTGGAAGGGTTCCAAGGGGTTTTGGTTTGAGAAAATTGAAGAAGGGAAAAACAGAGTGTTGCTGGTCTGTGACTAGCACTGTAGCGCTAGCCTTTGGGCGCTACAGCGCTAGGCTAGGGCTTCCTGGGTGTTTTGGTTCTGCTTGTAGCGCTATAGCGCCTTCCTTAGAGCGTTGTAGCACTACCCTGTCTCCATAAAGGGGTTTTTGAGTTTTTCCTTAGGGTTTTTGCCCGGAGGCTCGGGGTTTGATTCCACCACCCCGTTTGGTGGAATTAGGGCTTCCCGGGAGCTCGGGATTGGTCCCAAGGCTAGGTTTTGGATTTGAAGTTTGGTGGTGATTCTGATCTATGGCTGTGACTAGGTACGCGCTAAGATTCAGATGGGATCGTGCTTGAGGACCAATTGAACGAGCTAGCGAGATCTAAAGGTGAGAAAGTTGCACCTGATTATGTGGTTAGGTTGGGACTAAGTGTTCCCTATGTTTGTATGCATTGTTATGTGAATGTGATTAACCATGTGGACACGATGGGACTAAGAGCTCCCTATATTTGTGTATCATGTCAAGAGATGGTATTATTATGCCATGGGACATGCGATAACCGGCCTAAGGGTGTCGGAATCAATATTTGCACACAGGGCGCGGCTCAGCCACTGGTAGCTGAGGCAGCTTATTTATCATTGAGCTCGGTTAAGCTAGCCGGAGTCAGTGAGTATTACACTAGGGGTGGCCCAAGTGAGCCGAAGACAGTGTGTTAAATAGAGGGTGCAACCTAAGGGCGCCGACCCTGAATATTATTTGATAAATGTGATAAACCGTTGATTATGAACGTGAATATTGTGTTATGGATATAATCGGTTGACTGTCTGGATGATAAACTGTTAATCTACTGAGTGTTATCACTGATTGGATAAATGTTATGAATTGCTGAATTCCTGGTTCTGCATTGTGGAATATTTGATTATTGATGTTGATCTTGCTATGATATCATGCTTTCTTGCTGGGCCTCGGCTCACGGGTGCTACATGGTGCAGGTAAAGGCAAGGGTATGTTGAATCAACCATGAGTTGGAGAGCTCTGGGGGCGAGGTGTACATTGTCAGCTGCCCGACCACCACGGTCGGGGAATTGTACAGGGACGAAAACCTAAAATGTGTATTTTTCCATTAGAGTGGCTTGAATTACTTATAACTTTCGAAATTTGCTGTAACTGAATCATCTAAACCCTGTTTTGAGTTTCCCTATATTGAACTGCCATTTTTAATGAAAATAGCCTGTTTGTGACCAAAATATTTTATTCCTAATCCATTGACGACGTTGGGTTCTCATTTTGTTTAAATGACTTGATTAGCAAGTCCTGCACTATTTTAAACACACATTGCAACGGTCTTGGTTATCCAGGGAATTACAAAATTAGCCAAGGCTTGGCTTTTTATCATAGTTTGAGGTACATACAGTATCTCGAACTGGCTGAGCTCGACCGCCCATTTCAAAAAACGTCCCGATGTCTCAAGTTTTTGCAGCACCTTCCTTAAAGGTTGATCGGTCATGACGTGGATTGAATGGGATTGGAAATATGGCCTAAGTTTCCGGGAAGCCGTAATAAGGTAGAATGCCAGCTTTTCCATTAGAGGATATCGAGATTCAGCTCTGAGAAGTCTCTTGCTTATATAATATACTGGCTTTTGAACCTGGTCCTCTCCCTGGACCAACACGGCGCTGGCCGCATTTTCGGTCACGGCTAAATAGTGGAAAAGGCGCTCTCCTGCCTTTAGTTTAGATAACACCGGTGGCTCGGCCAAATGTGTCTTTAGGTCAATGAAAGCCTGCTCGCACTCCTTAGTCCACTCGAACTTTTTGTTCCCCCAAAGCAGGTTATAGAATGGCAAACACTTATCGGTGGATTTAGAAATAAACCGATTGAGAGTCGCCACTCTTCCTGCGGACTCTGGACATCTTTATGTGACCTGGGTGAAGGCATCTCCAGTAGCGATCGGATTTTGTCCGGGTTCGCATCTATCCCCCTGATGTTGACTACGAATCCCAGGAATTTTCCTGACGCCACTCCGAAAGTACATTTCTGGGGGTTTAGCCTCATATTATACTTCCTTAGAATTCCAAAACATTCCTTCAGATCGGAGACATGGTTATTGGCAGTCTTTGACTTGACTAGCATATCATCAACATACACTTCCATGTTTTTTCTGAATTGATCTGCGAACATTCTGTTAACCAACCTCTGGTAGGTTGTCCAAGCATTTTTCAGCTCGAAGGGCATGACTTTATAGAGTACACATTGGTTGGAGTCATGAAGCTAGTGTGTTCCTGGTCCGCAAGGTTCATGGCGATCTGGTTATATCCAGGGTATGCATCCATGAATGACACGAGCTCGTGCCCTGCAGTGGTGTCCACCAACTAGTCAATCCTTGGCAAGGGGAAACAATCCTTGGGACAGGCTTTATTTAGATCGGAGAAATCGATGCAGGTCTGCCATTTTCCATTTGGTTTTGGGACCAGGACAGGATTGGCGATCCAGATCGGATACTTAGCCTCATGGATGAAGTCGCACTTCAAAAGCCTAGCTACTTCTTCCTCCAATGCCTCAGCACGGGTCGTACCCAGACACCTATGTTTCTGGGATTTTGCAGGCATGCTTTTGTCCAAATTTAGCATATGCATGATGACACTCGGGCTGATTCTTATCATGTCTTCATGGGACCAAGCGAAAACGTCTAGATTTTCTTGTAAAAAAGTAATTAGTTCTGCCTTTCTGTCGGCGTCAAGATTTTTCCCGAGCTTAACGACCCTCGAAGCATCTTTGGGATCAATGTTTACTTCTTCGAGGTCTTTGATAGCCTGGAGCTTGAATCTATCTTCACCCATCCGGGGATCAATATCCTCACTCGGGTTGATTCCCCTGCAACTGACCTGCTGAGGTTCTTCCTTCCTAGGATTATCTCTGACTTCCTAGGATTCCTCTCCCTGATCCTGCACGGCCATAGTCTGCTGCCCGAGTTGTGATTTTCCCTTCATGGAAATGTTATAGCATTCCCTAGCAACGAGCTGATTTCCTCGGACAGTACATATTCCCATTGATGAAGGGAATTTGATCACGAGGTGGCGGACGGAAGCTATAGCTTCGAATGCCATCAGTGTGGGCCTACCCAAGATTGTGTTGTACGCGGTCGGACAGTCTACGACCACAAACTCGAGCAGCTTAGAAACAGTTCGTGGTCCTTCGCCCAAGGTTATCATCAACTTGATCGTTCCGATAGTTGTTGAACCTTCTTCGGAAAACCCGTACAACATCATGGAGTTTTCCTTTAGCTCGGCCACAGAAAATCCCATTTTCTCCAATGTTGACCTAAATAGTAGGTTCACAGAGCTCTCGTTGTCGACCAAGGTTCGCCTGACTCTTCGATTGGCAAGCTGGACGGTTATGACTAGAGGGTCGTTATGCGGGAACTGGACATGACTAGCGTCTTCTTCCGTAAAACTGATCGGTTGTTTCTCCAATCATTGATGTTTAGACAAACGCTACTCCGGGACGAACTCTACTCCATTGTGAGACCTCAGCTCATTGACATATCTCTTCTGGGCATTTCTGCTCATACCTGCCAGATGAGGGCCTCTAGAGATGGTGGTTATTTCTCCTCCTATTATCAGAGGAGGGGTGTTCTGACTCACCTGGGTTCCATTTTAATTTGCAGGGGCTTCCGGAGCTGATTGAACATTTTGCCCAGCGGGCTGATTAGGGATGACTCGAGTCCGGGTATACTGAGCTAGGGGCCCGGCCCTGATGAGCGTTTCGATCTCATCTTTCAAATGCATGCAATCATCAGTGTTGTGACCGATGTCGTTGTGGAATCGACAAAATTTTGAAGGGTCTCTCTTCGCCCTTTGATTTTTTAGAGGCTCGGGCTTCTTCCAGGGAAGGCGGGCAGAGTTCGCTAGAAGATGCGCTCCCTGGTATCCATGAGATCGGCGTAAGTCGCATAAATCGACTTGAATTTCTCCACGGGCTCATTTTTCTTTGAACCATTATGGCCGCCTTCGCCATTTCCCTTCCTCTTGCTTCCTCCCCCGTGGTTATTCTGGGTAACGGTTTAAGCCGTAGCTGCCACGTCTGTTACCTCTCCAACGGGCTGGGCAAGGACTTGGCTAGTTCCTGTGACCGAAGCTCGCACCTCTTCCAGGTTGATCCATCTCTGAGCCTTGTTCAGGAACTCGTTCACTGTGTTGATGCCTTTCTCTGGATCTCTTTCCACAAGTCACCTCCGACAAGGATTCCTGTTCTCATCGCCATAAGCCTTGAGCTTTCATCCACGTCTCTAGCTCGCGCAGTGATGTTGGCAAACCTACTCAAGTAAGCTTTCAGAGGCTCCCCGGGCTGCTGCATTACGTTTGCCAGGGAGTCTGCCTTTATTCGAGCTGCTTGAAAAGGCCGGAATGCGCTCTTGAAGTCAGCAGAGAAGCTCTTCCACGAGCTGATAGAATGCTTCTTGTATTGCTTGAACCATTGCCTAGCCGGTCCAACTAGAGTCGAAGGGAATACTAAGCATCTTAACTCAGGTCCGATGTTTTGGGCCATCATTAGGGTATTGAACATCCCCAAGTGGTCGGACAGATCTCCATCTCCATCAAACTTTGACAAATGGTGCTTCCTAAAACCTGGTGGGTATGGTGTTGCTGCGATGTTAGGGGCGAAAAGCTCGAGCTCGTCCCCTGAGTCATACTCATCTTTTTCCTTTTCTGATAGGAGTCTTTTCATCAGTTCCTCCATCTAGGCCAGCCTCTCGAGGGTTGGGTCCTTGGTTCCCTGGGGCTGTTCAATAGCTCCCATTTGACCGTACGCATTTGACGAGTTATTGTCCCTCCATGCTCAAGCTTGGTTTGGTGGGGCATTCTCGTTGTCACGTACCTCGGAAGGACTTCCCTCGTGGTGAGTGTTTCTAATTCCATCACGAGTCGGATTGGTCCTTTGTGAGTTTAAGCGATCTCGCAGATCAGTATATGGATCAACCCGAGGGTTTTGAGCTGAGCTCAGCTGATTCCTCAAATCTGTGTTGGTTCTACCACTTCGACGATCCTCCATCCAATAACTTCCATCAGAGAAGCTCAGAGCTTTCAGTCGAGGAGGAGGATCTGAAGCGTTCCTGCGTGCTTGTGGGACATGAGCAGGGGCAGCAGCAGGAGGATTCCTCCTATTGTTTTTGTAGGCAGGGATGTCTCGAGAAGAACAAGGTGGGAACGGATGCCTGATTGGCGACAGAGGGTGTCTGATTGGTGAAGAAATTCTTGTCCCATCAGGTCGGATCAAACTAGCCCGAGGTTGATCTGCTCCACCATTTATGGTTCCTTGTGCATGGCAATCTGATCGAGGTACATGGAAGTCGGTCGGGACACGCCATCTTTGCGAGTTTGTCCTTGACCATCTGCATGGGTTGCCATGAACATTTGACGGTGGCGTTGAACTCGGAGTCGAGGTTCTGACCGACCGACTGACTCATTGGTGATCCCTAAGAAAGCCACAAAACGGGGTTTCTTGATGATTGGGCGACACAGGAGTAAAACTTGGAGTTGAGGTTCTAACCGATCAACTTGGCTTAGGTCGACTATCCCGGCGAGACTTACGAGTCCCGCCTTGCCTCTTTCCGACATTAACGTCGGTTGCAAGAGAGGGTAGCCGAGCCAAGACTTCCTCGATTTTCTTGTCGGCCTTGGCTAGATGGCTCCTCAACTGCATGTTCTCCATCTCTACCGCAGTCAAGTAATTCGGGTTCGGATTCGGCGGTAGAGGTGCTGAACTTCCGGTGTCGCCGTGGCCCATCAGTTGTTTTCCCCGATCGTTGCTGGATCTCCAGGCCTTGTTTGTCAAAAATAGTGGTATGGTGAGCCTCTTGCCCACCATGCTGATTCGTTTCGCTACCATGCCTTGAACGAGTGACCACCATGATGAACTTTTTCTTGAATCTTTTTCAATGGCACTAATTCGTAGCTCTCAATGAAAACATCAAACTGTTGATACGGTTTTTCGCCAACAGTGTATTACGAAAATTAGCTGGAATGAACTAGTGCTTAAGGATAAACCGTAATGAGAATAATCACTCTTTAAGGTAGTTAGAATGATATAGTAAGAATACTCGTTCCTTTTTACGTGGTTCAGAGGTTAAAATCCCCCTAGTCCACGAGTCAATATTATTGTTGTATATCTCTTTCTATTTTTACAGAGTATTTGCACTACAGAAGGAATCCAACCCCTTGCACTACCCAGGGTCTTGGTATTTATAGGAGAATGATCTCTGGGTAGGTGTTGGGGTCATCCCGTGATCTCTTGATCCTTCACATCATCTCTGTGACATTAATGATTAATATCTAAATTTTATATTGAAGTGTGGTCTAATCAATAGGTAAAATGGATAATGGGCCGCATGGCCTAAATCAGGCGTGTTTTGTTTGATCATGCACGTTTATATTGCGTATCTGGGAATTCAGGAATAAACAGACACGTGATGTCTGTTTTATGCACGTTTATATAAAGATCTTGGGGCATGTCAGATCTCTGGCTTACCAAGAGATAGTGTAGTGCCAGCTCGTGCCTTCCGATGCTATATTCCACAGGTGGTTCCAGGCGATATTCTCCATTGAACTCACCAATTCGAGCAATTTGTCTAGGGAATCGTACCGAATTTCCTCGGATGAAAGGTGAACACATGGCACATTGATTATAACTTTTTGCTAGCCCGCTATACCCAAGCTGCCTCAACAAGGTACGTGCTGATTTTCAAGGCGTACAACACTAATCTCCCTATCTGATTTCTTAATCTATTGTTGGTGAAAAACTGCGTCTACAGGTTGGTGCTTTCATTGAGAGGAAATTAGTGCTTCGCAAGTTTCAGTCGACTTTCATCATGGTGCTCACTCGATCGATGCATGACAATGACATGAGGCAGCCTGGTGGGCAGGAGGCCCATCATACTGGTGTTCCCGCTGAAAGGAGCCCAGACGTTCAACAGCCTCATGGAAAGCAATCGGTGGGTCAGGACGACGTCAAGAGTTCAGCATCACTTCCACTAAATCCTAATCTGGGGTATTTGACTACCATCGAGATGGAAATTGCCAAATTAAGAAGTCATCTCACTAGGGAAAATCGACAAATCGAGGAGGTCATAGCTCGGTTACCCCCTCTTGCAACTGATATTAATGTCGAAAAGAGGCAAAGTGGGTCTCATAAGTCCCACAGGAATAACTGGTCTAAACCTAGACGTTCTGTTAGGACCGCCACTCTGAGCTCTGTGCCTTCAGAACGAAACCACTAGAGTGCTCAGCCCACTAGTTGTCACAAATGTCATCACGAACACGTCATTCGATCGGTCAGGACTACGACTGTAACACCCTACTACCCAGGGACCATTACACTATGTATTTTAAACAGTGCTAAACTCACTAAACGAGTCATTTGGCCATAATCGTGTAACTAAATATGATTAACGGTTTAGGGTTAAAAAAATTTGGTCAAGGATACAGCGTTTCAGTAAAACGTCTACTATATACATTGGGAACCCAAAATATATTTTAAAGGTTAATTACAATAAAATATTTACAACCAGCCGACCTAAGTGGAAAAATAGGGTTTAACCCTAGTTCCTCTTAAACCCTCGGTCGTGGTGGTCGAGCAGCCGCATATGTACACACCGTCACCTAAGCTCTCCAACTCAAGGATGGTCCAACTTTCTTTTACCATTACCTGCACCACATAGCACCCGTGAGTCGAGGCTCAGCAAGAAAACTCAAACACATGCTCATAAGAAGATAATAATATGTCATCAAATCATAACAAGCATGCCTAGTAGTAACAACCCTATTCATGCATGCAGGCAAGTCCAAATAAATGATTATGGGGTCCTGCACCTGCACCCTGTGTAGATGACTGTCAAGTCAATCTGGGGTCCTACGCCCTAAATAGATGACTAATGAGTCTTTCTCTAGGGACATGCACCCTGAATAGATGACTAATGGTCTATCTCTGGGGACTTGCGCCCTAAATAGATGACTAATGAGTCTTTCTCTGGTGACCTGCACCCTGAATAAATGACTAATGAGTCTATCTCTGGGGACCTGCGCCTTGAATAAATTACTAATGAGTCTATCTCTGGGGACCTCGCCCTAAGCCATGTGACTTTCCAATCACTTGATCCTTTTAGCCCTAGCTCTGAGTAACTAGCCTTAGACTAGCCAAGCGCTTTAGTTTTCTTCGACTAATGGGTCGGTCAAGCATTTAATGCTCATCTTGATTAGATCTAATTATTTCAACTCTGCGTTCAATACGCTAATGCTGCTCTTGACTCGTAAGTCAATTCCATACGACCAACGCTTAGTACTATTGTCGATCATGACTAATAAGTCAGAGCTTCACGACCAGTACTAAACACCATTGTCATTTTTTACTGATAAGTTAGTGCCACTCACAAGTAAGCAATGCAACTAGGCATATATCATATGTCAAATATCCAAATATAAGGCATTTAGCATGTTTACTCAGCGATCACAAACGTAATCATAATCTTACACATTTATAGAGACTCAAGCTCTGATCAGTTCCATATTTCACATTCATGCCATGCCATAATCAAATGTATCGCATGCATCACATGCATCACATACTGGGTGCAGTTTTCTTACTTTTTGTCCAAGCACAGGTTACCAATAAACGACCCTTAAGCACGATCCTGCTCCAAGCCCTTAGCGATAACCTAGTCACAACCATAATATAAAATCCCATAAAAACGAGTAAATAAATACTTCTAGACTGAGTCCTAGCCTCTAGGACGTCGAATCCTACCAAATTGGGTGGTAGGATCGATCCCAAGCCCTTAGAGTTAAGTTCCCATGACTAAAAACCAAATATGGGCAAAACTACACAGGCAGGTCGCGACTTGTCCCTGAGGGTCGTGACATGCCCCCCAAACAAAGAGTCTTTGCCTGGGCTTCATGGTGCGGGTCGTGACTTGGCCCCCTTGAGTCACGACGCACCCCCCAGGCAGCCTCCTTCTGGTTCTAGCTTCATCAAAGTCGCGACTTGCTAAACCAAGGTCGCGACTTGACCACGAAATCAGCCATTTCCTACGTTTTCTCCCACTTAAAACCTTTCAAAAACCTATCCAAACATATCCAAATCCCAAAATCAAAGTTCCCAAACATCTCAATTATCCAAAACCATTAAAACCCAAGTCTCAAACCATCCTAAAACTCATCAAAACATAAAATCCAATCAAAGCTTAAAAACTCAAAAACTTAAAACTTAAAACTCGGATTACCTCTGATTGAGTCATTTCCCAAATAAATCCTCTGGCTAATAAGCTTCTAATCTTCCCTAAAATCGTTATGCCTTGATCCTTGCTTGAATCCGAGTCCTAAAACTCGAGCTTCCTTCAAAAATGCGAACGGGTGTCGAAAAAGGAATGGGAGAGAGAGAACGTTCTGAACGTTCTTTTATAATTCTGATAGGTTACTTCGAGCTTAAGTAACCTCAAGCAAATCCTAATGCTCGGGGTCCCAAAAACGCCCCTGAGGTAAAATAGTCAAAATTCCCAGAATTTCCCCCTAAACTCACTAACTCCCAATATATCATTAAATAGTCATTCCCATTACCCAATATCCCAGTAATGTGCTAAATACCCAATATACCCCTTGACTCACTCCGAGTCAAGTATGGATCCCGTTGTGACTTTCCCACTAGCTTGCTCCCCAGGATCGTCTTGGGTTGAGTAACCCAAACATAACCATATAATAATGTAGTACCACAGACATACCACACATATGCCAAATATACCCATAACGGACCAAATTATGAAAATTGCCCAATTAAACAGAAATGGGCCCACATGCATATTTAATACACTTAAACATGCATATTAAGTCATATTATAATATTACTCACATATTCACATAATAATACACATAAATATCATATAGTCACATAATTCCATAATTTGTCATCCTGGCCCCCTAATCAAGGCCCTTAGCCTTATTAGGAAATTTAGGACACTACAGCGACCCCCAGCTTCGTGCCTTCATCGCAGATTCCTAGGAGGACCCAAAACAAAACCCACCAGGGCGGGCTAGGACAAGTTCATGGAGGAAAAATGCTCCAGCAATTCCTTCTGTGCCATGATCAGAACCCCAGGCACAGAGAACTCGGGAGATTTGAGTAGAGCTGGGGCGGGCTAATTTAGTTCGTCCTGATGGAATGAGGATAGCCTCGCCAATAAGGCATCTGCCATCACTGATTAGACATCCTACACCACCTCGCCCACAACGAGATGCTTCAACTCGTGGGAACAGTAGGAGAAATCCTCCCCCGTCGGTAGATACTTACTCCCCATGAGCACGTGCTGAGAATCCAGGTCCTCGATCTCAACTGCAGGTCGTAAGTTTTGCAAATGGAAGTTACTGGATGGGGAGCCAGCGTGGAGGCAGGTCTGAAAGTGACATGAGGAATCATCTGAGCTCAGCACAAAGTCTGCATTATGATCCACAACCTGACCTGCACAATCATTTGAACTCACAAAGAATGTATCCAGCTCGAAACGAGGATGTTAGTTACACCCGACATGAGGGAGGCCCGTCTATCGTACGTGACAATGAGAATGTCCCAACTAACCAAGCTCGGACTTGGAGGATTAATAACCCACCAAAAGTGTACAATAGGATGGGAGTTGTTAAACAGCCCCTAGCTAACCTAGAGACTAAGGACCTAACCCTTGATGGAGGAACAAATAAAGAGGCTCTTATCTGGAAAGGGGGCGGAAGATTGTGACTCAAATGAAGAACTCAAACCTTTCACTCCAGACATTGCTAAATCTACGTATCTTATTGTCTTTAGGATGTCGGACATGCTGACATTTAATGGAAATACAGATCCATCTTATCACCTCGCGATGTTCAACACAATGATGATGGCTCATAATTTCAGGCTCGACCTAAGATGTATCTTGTTCCCTGCGACTCTGGTCGGACCTGCCAGACAGGGGTTTAAACAATACAAGAAGCATTCGATAAGCTCGTGGAAGAAATTTTCTTCCGAGTTTAAGAGAGCTTTCCGAGCTTCACAGGCAGCTCGTGTAGAGGCCGACTCATTGGCCAACGTAAAACAGCAACCTGGTGAGTCACTGAAGGCAGACCTACGCAAATTCGTCAATATTGTAGCACGAGCTAGAGATGTTGATGATAGCTCCAAGCTCATGGCGATGAGGACAAGAATCCTGGTGGGAGGCAATCTGTGGCAAGAACTCCAACAAAAATGAGTTAAAAGTGTAGACGAATTTTTGGCCCGAGCTTAGGAGTGAATAAACCGGGAAGAGGTGTGATCTATTGTCGCAGGAACCAGCTAGGCCCCTATCCAATCCGCTGGAGTGATGGCCGATGTTGCAGCTATGACTCATCCTGTTACCCAGAACAACCAAGCGGAAAACAACAAGAGGAATGGGAATGGTGAGGGCGACTAGAGCGGGACGAAGAAGAACAAGTCTATGAAGAAATTAAAGCCCGTCTATGCCACCTACCTCAACATAATGGACACCCGGGAACATATCTTCCTGACAAATTCTAATCACCTCCCATGGAAGAGGCCATAGTTTTTAAGGCATCAGAGGGCGAAGAGAGACCCCTCAAAGTTTTGCTGATTCCACAATGACATCAGTCATAACACTAATGACTGCTGATAGCTGAAGGATGAGATTGAGACTCTCATTCAGGATGGACCATTAGCTTAGTACGCCCGAAATTGGGTAGTCCCCAATCAACTGGCCGGGAAGAATCCTCAACCAACTCAGGAAGCCATGACAGGACAGCCTGGAGCTCAGATGAATCAGGTCGACCCTCCCTTGATAATGGGAGGAGATATAACTACTATTGTCGAAGGACCTCGTTTGGCGGACACGAGCAGCGGGGCCCAAAAGAGGTATATTAATGAGTTGAAAACTCAAAATGGCGTGGAGTTTGTCTTGGAGAAGCGATTGGAAAAACAACCAATCATTTTACGGAAGAGGATGCTAGCCACATTCAATTCTCGCACAATGACCCGCTGGTGGTAACCGTGCAGCTCACTAACCGAAGGGTACAGAGAATGCTGGTGGATAATGGAAGTTCTGTAAATGTGCTTTTCAGGTCCACCATAGAAAATATGGGATTGTTTGTAACCTATTTGAAGGTAACCTCAATGACTCTGTACGGGATTTCGGGTGAAGGAACAGCGACCATAGGGTCGATCAGACTAGTGGTAACATTGGGAGAAGATTCACAAATTGTCTCTAAAATACTTGAGTTCGTGGTAATCGATTTTTCGGCCGCATATAACACGATTTTGGGACGACCTGCGCTGATGGCTTTTGAAGCCATCACTTCGATCTGAGACCTGACAATGAAGTTCCCCTTAACCTCAGGAATATGTATAGTAAGAGAAGACCAACTCGCCGCCAGAGAATGCTACACCATTGCTATGAAGGGAAAATCATAACTCAAGCAGCAAGCGATGATTATAAATGAAGGAAAAAAGGAGTCCTGGGAAATGGAAGTTACTCGTAGGACGGAAGAACCTCGAGAAGGAAATGATGAGGTTGCCTAGTGGGACGACATTGATCCGCGAATAAGAGAACAGAGGTCTGAGCTTAAAGCATTAGAAGAGCTTGAGGAAATAAACATCAACCCAGAAGAACCTTCAAGAGTTGTCAAAATTGAAAAAAAAAAACCTTGAAGTTGAAAGGAAGAAAGAGCTAGTCGAGTTTCTAAGGAAGAACCTAGATGTTTTCGCCTAGTCACACAAGGATATGGTGGGAATCAGTCCGCGTATAATAATGCACACTTTAAACTTGGACAAGAATGTGCCTGCAAAGTCCCAAAAATGGAGGCTTTTGGGGACAGTATGATCCAAAGTGTTAGAAGAAGAAGTAGATCACCTACTTAAATGCGGGTTTATCAGGGAAGCAAAATACTCAATCTGGGTTGCTAACCCCGTGCTGGTCCCAGAGCCAAATGGGAAGTGGAGAGCTTGTATCGATTTCTCCGACCTCAACAAGGCTTGTCCCAAGGATTGTTTCCCACTACCAAGAATTGATCAGTTAGTAGATGTTACGGCCAGTCACAAGCTCATGTCTTTCATGGACGCGTACTCTAGATATAACTAGATCGCGATGAACCCTGTAGACCAAGAGCATAGTAGTTTCATGACCGAGCATAAAATATATTACTACAAAGTTATGCCATTCGAGCTGAAAAATGTCGAAGCTACATACCAACGGTTGATCAACAAAATGTTCGCTTACTAGATCGAGAGAAACATGGAGGTGTATGTCGATGATATGCTCGTCAAGTCAAAGACTGCCAATAAGCATGTATCCAACCTGGAAGAATGTTTTGGCATATTAAGGAAGTACGACATGAAGATGAATCCCCAGAAGTGCACTTTCGGAGTTGCATCGGGAAAATTTCTGGGGTTTATAGTCACCACAAGGGGGATAGAGGTGAATTCGAAAAAAATCAGGTCATTGTTAGAAATTCCTTCGCCCATGTCACGTAAGGAAGTACAATGCCTAACTGGAAAGGTGGCGGCCTTAAACCGCTTCGTTTCAAAATTCACTGACAAGTGTCTACCATTCTACAACTTGCTCAGGGGAAACAAGAAATTTGAATGGACCGAAGAATGCAAACAGGCGTTTCGCGATCTAAAAACGTACCTAGATGAACCCCCCTAACTATCAAAACCAATGTCTGGAGAATGTATGTTTCTTTACCTGGCCGTGACAGAAAATGCAGTTAGTGTTATGTTAGTTCGAGAAGAAAACAAGCGCAGAAACCATTATATTATGTAAGTAAGAGGCTTCTCGGAGCTGAATCATGGCACCCGTTGATAGAAAAGCTTGTGTTCTATCTCATTTTGGCTTCAAGGAAGCTCAGGCCATACTTACAGTCCCATTCTATTCACGTCTTAACCGACCAACCTTTAAGGCAAGTTTTACAAAAACCTAAAGCGTCAGGTCATCTATTAAAATGGACCATCAAACTCAACAAGTTCAAAATATTGTACATGCCATGAACTACCATCAAAAGCCAAGCCCTTGCTGATTTTATTGTCGAGTGCACAGGTTTTCAAGACGAGTTGATAAGGGAGCCGGTGTAAGAATTATGGAAAATATTCGTTGATGGATCATCTAACGAAACAAATCGGGAGTTGGGATAATCTTAATCTCACCTAAAGGACATCAGCTCCATACAGCTCTCAGGTTCAGGTTTGAAGCATCCAACAACGAAGTGGAGTATGAGGCATTATTGGCAAGGCTAAAGGTGGCGAAAGAGCTTAAGGAAAAAGCCATCCAATATTATAGTGATTCTCAACTTGTGGTAAATAAGATATTGGGGGAATACCAAGCTTGAGGCATCAAGATGGTGGCCTACCTAGATAAAGTAAAGGGAAAGTTGTCTGAGTTCGAGTTTAGCTCCATTGAGCAAGTACCCCGCGAGTAGAATTCAAACGCAGATGCTCTGGCTCGAACTCACTACCACCCAAGAGGCATATACATTGAATGTAGTCTTGGTGGAGTTCTTGGAAAGCCCGAGTATAATGACAAAGACAGTGAGGTCATAATGATTAACATAAAACCAACCTTGATGACTCCTATAGTGGAGTACATCATGATTAGAAGGCTACTTGATGATAGGAAGGACGCGAGAAAGTTACTGTATCAAGATCCATGATATGTTATTGTTGAGGGGATCCTATATCAGTGAGGGCATTCATTGCCCGTCCTGCAATGTGTTCTGCCAGAGGAAGAACATACTATTTTTCAAGAAATATACAAAGGCTTCTACGAAGACCATGCTGGGGGGCAAAACCTAGCCCTAAAGGTACTGAGACAGGTCTATTTTTGGCCAACTTTAACAAAGGACTTGATCTCGTATGTACAGAAGTGTGACAAATGCCAATGCTTCACCATAGTTGCCCGAGCTGCTCCAGTCGAGCTAACCATGATCACATCCCCTTGGCCATTTGCAGCATGGGGAATTGATTTAATTAGGTCCCTGCCAACGGGAAAAGGAGGAGTTTGTTATGTAGTAGTCGCAATCGATTATTTCATGAAGTGGGTGGAGACTGAACCTTTGGCAACCATCACCTTGAAGAAAGTCTTGTATTTTGTTGTAAAGAATATTATATGTCAATTCGGACTCCCTAAAAAGACCGTGTCAGACAATGATACTCAGTTCGATAGTGATCTCTTCACAAACTTTTTTGAAAAATATGGCATAACCAAGAGTTTCTCGTCGGTAGCATACCCACAAGCCAATGGGCAGGTCGAAGCTGAAAATAAAACCTTGAAGGCAAGCTTGAAGAAAAGACTAGATGAATCCAAGGGATTGTGGCTCGAGCAGCTCCCACAAGTACTTTGGGCCTACTGGACCTCACATAGAACCTCCACGGGGCAAACCCATGTTTCCCTAACCTTTGGAAGCGAGGCTATGCTCCCAATTAAGGCAATGGTACCGACTCACAGAGAAAAGATATTTGATCAAGATCATAACCACGAGCTACTTAGGGTATCCCTGGATCTAATCGAAGAAAAATGAGAGGCATCGCAATTACAGCTCGTCCATTATCAACAAAAGATCACTCATTATTCAAAGGTTAAGGGATGCAGACTTGGATTAGCTGATCTGGTTCTCTGAAGGGTCTTTTTGCAAGTAAAGATCCCAAGGACGGTGTGTTAGGGCCAAATTGGGAAGGACAGTATCATATCATAGAGGTCGTGCGCAAAGGAACTTTCAAGCTAGCCCGACTAAGTGGGGAAGTAGTCCCACAGACCTAGAATGCCCTACACTTTTGAAAGTATTATCAATAGTTTTGTTGTCTTTAATGATTTTAGAGTCACCATTTATGCAAGGCTTATTTACAGAAGTCATTCAGTTAATAACAGTTGGATTATTAAATAACCAATTTTATCGTATTTGTTGTCACGAGCTTGCGTTGTAAAAGCAACCAAGAATGTTTATATGTTCTGGTTACTTGGGGGCACATTACCGAAGAATTCCTAACGTGAACTAAGTTTGAGAAATCCCCAAAACCCTGGATATAACCAGGTCTGAGGCCTGATTCCTAACAGGTATAATGCTATTAAGTTTATATATATATATAAACCTGTACATAACCAGGTCTGAGGCCTGATTCTTAACATGTATGGCGCAAATAAGCGAGAAAAATCTTGGATACAACTAAGATAACGAGAAAATTTATCTCAATATAAAATTCAACTCCTAAGATTTCGAATGTATAAGAATCTAAGGATTCATAAACATGAGAAAATAATAGACTAAGGGAAACACAAATAGATCACAAGTTAGATGTATAATAAAAAATATAAGGTCATCTCGAGGAGGAAAAACCTCGACCTAAGCCCGGAAGAAATTGTTTTGGTTTCAAGGGACATAGTTACAAAAGTTTAAAAAATTCAAATAAAATAAAAAAAGTGAAAATAAAAAATCACTGAGGCCCATCAGCTCACTCCAGAGAAGTCACGTCCTCGCCATCTGATAACTCCAGTTTAGTGTCGTTTAAGGATGTGTTTTTGTGGTAATCTTGAGTCTTTATGTTTGTTTTGTTCAAGATTACGCTTTTGTTTGTCTTTTTTGTAGGTCAATACGTTGAACCATGAGTTAAATGATAAAAGAAGAAAAAATGGTGGAAAAATGTCACTTTTGACGGTTGTTCGACTCAAATTGGTGCTAAGGATGAATTATAATAAGTTTTTGATGAAGGAAGGATGTCAAAAGGTTAAAATCTGAAGAAGAAAAAAATAGAATTAGAATCGCGACATGGGCTTAAGGGCCACGACTCTAGCAAAGTCAGAGACTGAATGGTTGCTGAAAGGAATTAGAGTTGCGACTTGGTCAATAGAGTCACGGGGCTAAAAGAAGTCAGAGGCGAATCCAGGAGGTCCATGGAGAGGCGGGCCGCAACTTGGGTTTAGAGGGTCGCGGCACCTGGAGGGCTAACCAGATTTTGAAGAGCTTTAAAAAGACACAGGTTAAGACCTAGGAAAGGCCAAGTCGCGGCCCACCTATGAAAAAAAATAGGAATTCCTGTATTTTTGGTATAAATTCATACTTTAGGGTTTAATTAGGTTTAAGGTCAGATTTTAATTACGAGTTTAGAGATTAAATTTGATTCTAAGACTAGTTTTTCTCCATTGTCATATTTTTTATTTCTTCTTCAAGTCGTTGAATTATATGTTTCTAAATAATTATTTTGTTGTTTTAGTCATGTCTGATATGAACTAAACACTTCTATCTAGGGTTTAATTTAGTCACATGGATTTCTATTTAATCTTATTATAATGTTCTATTAATTCTTCTTCTTTATTCTAATCTGTATAATGTTTGCTTAATGCTAGTAAATACCTTATCAATATTTGCTTGATTTATGATTTTGATTCAAAATTCGAAAGATGAGAATTGAATATGCTATCGTTATATAGACATAGGTTACATACTGGACGAAAGTACCTGTATGGCTTGTGTAGTAATTAGATTTCTATTCTTAATGCCTGCTATATGTTTAAGTTTATCACAGAGATGTAGAAAACATGCATATAGGTTGAGATCTTATATCTTGAAAAAGAATAGGAATCGATTTATGTTAACCTGCTATTAGAATAGGAACAAGAAATGTAGAAATGTTTAATTCATTACGTTATTATCTATACATATTCGTCTATATCATTCATATTTTGACTCCGTGTCAATTGGCTAAATCGTGGGTCAACATTCTGGTGCTTTCATTGAGAGGACGATTCATCGTTGTTGATAAAACTAATGGCGAAAGCAGGGAAGAAAGCTGCTCAGACCGCTGCCGCTGCACCGTCGAATCCGCCACCTCCTCCTCCCCCTGCAAGCATGGCGGAAGATGAGCCACAACTAGATTTTGAAGAGGAGGAAATGGACGATGCGACTTTGAGGAGCACCTTGGGCACGTTGCAGGAAGAGTTGGCTAGTCTGAGAGCCAATCAAGAGACTGCCGCAGAAGCTATGGCAAGGCAGCAGCAGGAACTTGATCGTCAGCGGGCGGAGTTAAGCGAGAGACAAGCGGAGGTGGATCGCCGCCAGACCGAGGCCATGGCAGCCCTTGAAGCGGCCTTGCTGTTGGCCAGAAATCAGGCCGCGCCTGCCTCGCAGCCTAATCAACCTGAAACTGGGCCACCCCAAGGAGGTCCCAATCCTAGCCCACCGATCCATCCTTCAAGTCCGCAAAGGCCTGAACAGCCCCAGATGCCCCATGACGACGTCCCACTGGACCCCGAGGCAGATCCACCATCCCACGCTGCTCGAGGTAATCCCCCGCAGCAAAGGCAGAATAGGGCCGAGCGACAGCCTCGTAGTCCTAGATGCCGCGAGAATGATGGGCCACACCAAGCGAACAGGGGTCACTACCCTCCTGGTAATAGGAGAGACTCGGAGTTAGGCTCTGCGGTCCGTGGATCCCAACGGCATGATAATGCACGGGGACATCGCGACCAGCGCAGGCCACCCTCTATCGCTCGGGGTGTTTCTGCCAGAGACGGGAATAGAGGGAACAACCAGTCTTACCACAGCCAGTCAAAGTTCAAAGATAGCCACGGCTACAACGAGGCTGACTCAGGCAAGGACAATGCTGATGGGAGGAACGGAAATAGAGGTAAGAGCAGGAGCCAAATACCTCAAGATGATCAACCAAATAGACAAGATGCTGGGGGGCAACCCAGGCAAAATAATGTCTTCAACCGGCTCGGAGGTAGCGAGCAACGGAGAAGAGAGGAAGATCTAAGAGACATACTCAATGATCGTCGAGAGAAGCATGGTGAGAACATCCCCCCAGCAGCTGAGACCATAGCTATTCCTACTGCGATGCAAGCCCAGATAGACGCACTGAATCAGGCTGTGCAACAGCTGGTCGGAGGAAGGACCTCTTACATCGATCACGATAGGAGAAAAGGCACTCCATTTATCCAAAGAATAGCCAACGCAGAGACTCCCGGCAAGTTCAAGATGCCTACGCTCCCAAACTTTGATGGATACAGGGATCCCGTCTCGCATGTGAATAAGTTTGAAATCCAGATGGACATTCAGAAAGTGTCCGAAGACGCTCGGTGCAGGATCTTTCCTGCAACACTTTCTGAAGCCGCGCAGGAATGGTTCTTTAAGTTCCCACCTGCAAGCATAGTTTCCTGGGAAATGTTCGTAAGGGAGTTCTACGGACAGTTCTACGCAGGTCGTGTCCACCCGACCGAAGAAAACCAACTGGTTGAGATCCGCCAGCAAGATGGAGAATCACTAAAAGATTACATCCAGCGCTTTATGCGAGCGGCAGCCGGAGCAAAGACAGTCGGGGACGAAGGAAAAATGATGGCTATAACCGCGGGAGTGAGGCGCCGTTCGCCCCTATGGAAAAGTCTTCGTAAGGATGGGGTTAGAACCACCCAGGAGTTCTTAGACCGAGCTGATCGGTATATCAAGCTCGAAGAAGCCATTGCCGATGATGGAAAACCCTCGAACAAGGGTAAGAAGGCTGCCGAACCCGCCAAAGCCGCCAATGGCACCAAACCAAATGGCAACGGCAAGGGCAACGGAAACGGCAACGGTAATGGCAAGAATGGTGGGAAACGGCCACACAATGAGCCTTCCACCTCCGACAATAAACGAGCCAAGGGTAATCGTTATGAACCTAGGTTCACTAACTACACCGCCCTCATTGAGTCTCGAGGAGAAGTTTACCAGGCCACAAGCTCTAGTGTGCCCTACAAGAAACCTGGGCCCATCCGAAAAGACATTTCAAAAAGAGACACTACCAAATTCTGTCGTTACCATAACGACTACGGACATGACACCAATGAATGTAATCAGCTAAAAGACGAAATTGAGTTCCTCATTAGACAAGGACACTTGAGAAGGTACGTACGGGCCTCGGGAACTTCCCAACGAGAAGCTCCAGGTGGCAACGAGCAGACGTCCACACGCCAACGCTCGCCACCATTACAGCCTGCCCCCGTAGCCGGAACACTTTTAACCATCTGTGGAGGCCCGCACCTCGCAGGAAATAGCGGAAAGGCTAGAGAACGATATGCTCGAACTCTACGCCACGACCAGGACATCGAGATGATGACTGTGGAGGACCGAGCGCCGAAAAAGGCCCGCTCAGAGGAATGCGGGATAACCTTCTCTGAGGGCGATGCCCAACACGTCCGGTTCCCACATTCCGATCCGCTGGTCGTGGATATCCAAATGGCCAATATGATGGTAAAAAGAGTACTGGTCGATACAGGAAGTTCAGTGAACATCCTGTATAAATCAACGCTGGAACGCATGAAGCTGTCCGTGAAGGACTTGGAGCCCTGCAATCAAACCATATACGGCTTCTCTGGAGAAGGACTCGCACCAGCCGGAATGATCAAACTCCCAGTGACAACGGGTACAGCGCCTGCCTCAAGGACATTACTCGCCACTTTTGTAGTGGTCGATTGTCCTTCAGCGTATAACGCAGTTATTGGAAGACCCATACTGGTTGAACTGAGGGCCATCATCTCCATGTGGCATCTAGCCATGAAATTCCCAACGGACGCAGGGGTAGGATGCGTTTTGGGAAACCAAAGGGAAGCCAGGGAATGCTATAACGCCTCGATCACAAAGGCAAAAAGTGGAGCATCGAGGAGCGCTACCCCAGAACGATTGCAGATGACGGAGAACAGACAAACCCAATCAGGTGGAAAAGTCACCAAATAGGGTGTTGCCCAAAGTGAGGATATAGATTTGGATCCTCGCTTTGGGGATTTTGAAGAAAATGTTGGACCCGTCGAGGACCTAGAGGAGGTCCAGCTCGATGAAAAAGACCCGACCCGAATCGTAAGGGTTGGGAAGAATTTAGAACCTACCGCAAAGCAGGCGCTGGTGGAATTCTTGCAAGAGAACCAGGAAGTTTTCGCCTGGTCACATAAAGACACGGTCGGAATAGATCCTGCAGTAATCAGCCATGTCCTGAACGTGAACAAAGTCTTTCCACCGGTGCAACAAAAAAGAAGGCTGCTCGATTAAGACAGATCGAGAGCCTTGAAAGAGGAAGTCGAAAGACTTAAAGAGAATGGGTTCATCAGGGTGGCTTTTTATCCATCATGGGTCTCCAATCCGGTGCTGGTCCCCAAGCCTAACGGAAAATGGCGGACCTGTGTGGATTTTACAGACCTCAATAAAGCCTGCCCAAAAGACTGCTTCCCACTCCCGAGGATCAACCAGCTAGTCGATGCAACTGCTGGGCATGAGATCCTTTCGTTCATGGATGCGTATTCAAGCTACAATCAGATCAGCATGCATCCCCCTGATGAGGATCATACCAGCTTTCGGACCGATACGGGCTTATATTGTTACAAGGTAATGCCTTTTGGACTAAAAAACGCAGGTGCGACTTACCAACGACTGGTCAACCACATGTTCAAGGAGCTGATCGGGGTAAGCATGGAAGTATATGTGGATGACATGCTGGTAAAGTCCGAGAAGGCTGAAGGACATGTGAAGGATTTGCGAAGGTGCTTTGATGTGTTAAACAAGTACCATATGAAGTTGAATCCCCTCAAATGTTCCTTTGGAGTCGGGTCAGGAAAGTTTTTGGGGTTTATAGTGAATTCAAGGGGCATCGAGGCCAACCCCGACAAGATAAAAGCCCTGATCGATATGAAGTCGCCAGAAAAGATCAAGGATGTCCAAAGCCTGACCGGAAGGATAGCTGCCCTTAGTAGATTCATCTCAAAATCAACTGACAAGTGCGTTCCATTCTTCAATCTACTTAGGGGAAATAAGAAGTTTGAATGGACGGAAGACTGCGAGCAAGCATTCCAGACAATAAAGGCTCATATGTCGCAACCTCCCATCCTATCAAAACCAATCGAAGGGGAGACTTTGTATATTTATCTGGCGATTACCGAAGTTGCTGCTAGTGCGGTACTGATACGGGAAGAAGAAGGCGTGCAGAAAGCTGTTTACTACGTCAGCAAAAGGCTTATCGGTGCTGAATTAAAATATCCACCGATCGAAAGATTAGCATATTGCCTAATTCTAGCCTCCCGAAAGTTGCAACCGTACTTCCAAGCCCATCCTATCTCAGTTCTGACCGACCAGCCCCTTCGGCAAGTCCTCCAAAAACCTGAAGCGGCTGGACGACTGTTAAAATGGGCGGTCGAATTGGGACAGTTCGACGTAACTTATTCACCGCGAGCAGCAATAAAAGGGCAAGCCTTAGCCGATTTTATTGCGGAGTTCACCGAACTCCCCAGCAACGAGCTGTGCAAACAGCCTGAGGCGCCCATGCCTCTAGACAAGACTCCTTCGTGGAAACTATTCACAGATGGATCATCTAATAAATCTCACGCTGGAGCGGGAGTGATATTGATAACGCCCGATGGGCATCGATTTCACTGCGCAATCAGGTTTGACTTTGCAGCGTCAAATAATGAAGCGGAATACGAAGCACTCCTCGCTGAACTGAGAATGGCCAGGGAAATGAATATAAAAGCGCTCGATATTTACAGCGACTCCCAGCTGGTCGTGAATCAAGTCCTGGGAGAATATCAAGCGCGAGGGTTAAAAATGATGGCCTACCTTAACAAAACAAAAGATTTGCTAGCGCAGTTTACAAAATACACCCTCCAGCAGATTCCGCGAGACCAAAATTCGAATGCAGACGCCTTGGCCAAACTTGCAAGTGCTAAAGATGCTGACACCTTGAACATAGTCCCAGTAGAGAGATTAAGTGAACCAAGCATTGATGCGGCCGAAGCCAGCATGGAAATTCGAATAGAAGATACATGGATGGCGCCTTACCTGGAGTATCTGACAAATGGAACATTGCCAGCAGATAGAAACAAGGCCAGAACTCTGCAAAGACAAGCTGCTAGGTACATACTGCTCGACGGTGTTATGTACCGAAGAGGATACTCAATGCCACTGCTCAGGTGTATCACGTCAGAAAAAGCTAAGGAACTCATGAAAGAAGTGCATGAAGGCTTCTGCGGAGATCACGCTGGGGGGCAAAGTTTGGCGAAAAAAATTCTCCGACAGGGCTATTTTTGGCCAACGATGAACGAGGATTCAATGGAGTACGTACGAAGGTGTGACAAATGTCAGAGGTTCTCCAAAATCCCACGAGCAGCTCCAAACGAGCTAAAGCAGATGCAGAGCCCGTGGCCTTTCGCAATATGGGGAATAGACTTAATTGGATCCCTGCCAACAGGAAAAGGAGGAGTAAAGTACGCAGTTGTGGCAATTGATTACTTCACAAAATGGGTCGAAGCTGAACCACTCGCAACCATAACGACCAAGAAAGTTCTCGACTTTGTCATCAAGAACATTGTGTGCCGCTACGGTCTGCCCAGAAAGATAGTTTCAGACAACGGGACCCAATTTGACAGCGACCTATTCACCGATTTCTGCGGAAGGCATGGGATAATTAAGAGCTTTTCTTCAGTCGCACACCCCCAAGCGAATGGGCAAGTCGAAGCTGTAAACAAAACCCTCAAGGACACCCTGAAGAAAAGACTTGAAGAAGCGAAAGGAGCATGGCCAGAACAACTACATGAAGTCCTCTGGTCGTATAGAACATCTCATCGAACAGCCACAGGACGTACCCCATTTTCCTTAGCTTATGGGTATGAGGCCATGTTACCCGTCGAGATAAATCCCCCCTCACATCGGCGTTTAACGTACGATCAAGAGCAAAACAGCCAGCTAATGCTGGAGTCCTTAGACTCAATTGATGAGATACGAGAAAAATCTCAACTCCGAGTTGCTGCTTATCAACAAAAAGTCGCCCGGTACTTTAACTCCAAAGTTAAAGAAAGAAGATTCAACGTCGAAGACTTGGTGTTACGACGAGTTTTCTTGAATACCCGCGACCCCACTGCTGGCGTGCTCGGACCTAACTGGGAAGGACCTTACCAGATTGAAGAAGTCCTTCACCCAGGCACCTACAAACTTGCACGCTTAAACGGAGATCTCGTTCCACGTTACTGGAATGGAGAACACCTGCGCAAGTATTACCAATAAACAGCCCTTCTTAAAGGACTGGCTTGTTCAAATTTTTCTATTAATTTTTACAAGTTTTGCAAAGAGGGTTAGCCACGGTGTATGGCTAACTGCTCGTATATGTAAGATTCTGTTTCAGAATCATTCGTAAAGACATGATTAGTCCATTTTTAATACGAAATTATAAGGGACTGTGCTCAGCCAGTCGTTCTTGCAAACCTTTGTGAATTTACATTTACAAGTATTTGTTCATTACGTGTGTTGTTTTGCTGTATTACAAGTATCATTTTTCCGCACGAACAGGAATGTTCGGACAGGCCATGGTCAAGGCAAGTGACCAAGGACCTAAAGCTCCTCGATCACTTGGGGGGCATATAAGGCACATCGATAGCAAAGCATACTCTCAAGGTATGTAAACACATGAACAAAATGAGTGAAAGCATGCTTCAAGTACTTAGAGTATTTTTTCAAAATATATGTTTTGATAAATCATGACAAAGTACTATGCTAAGTTCGGTCATACGAACAAACGTTATAATAAGTAAAAATATTATAACACCAAGAGTTAAGCCTTTACACCGCAAGCATTGATGCTTGAATGTAATTGTTCAAACAAAAAGATTTACTGCCCGTGCAGCAAAGTTTAAAAAGAAACTGTTGTTTTTACATTGCGACCCGTGGGTCACATGTTCAAAAAGAAAGAAAGACAGTTAAATAAATTAAGAGGCATGGGGGGCAGGAGGATCCTGGGCAACAACCTGGTCAGTCTCTTCCTCGATGGTTTCTTCGTCCAAACCAACGACGCTTGGGGTTGCGGGAGTCGCGGCTCTTGCCTCCTCTTCAGCCAGTTGAGCAGCGCACCGAGCCAACTCCACAACTCTGACTTCCTCTGAAAGGTAGCTGAAGTCAGCACCCTGATTGTGTTTCCAGAAGTTATAGAAACATCGGAGTGTCGTCCTTTTGTACTTTTCCAGATTCTTGGAGTTGTCAAGCTCCGACTGCTGCACCTTGCCCTCGAGAGTGGCAATAGTCTCGTCCTTAGACTTGACTACCCCCTCCAGATGCTTGATTTCGCGGAGATGAGTTTTGTTGTACGACCGGTACTCTTCCCTCAGCTTAACCGCTGCATCTTTTGCAGCTTCAGCCGCGGACAGTTTGGTCACCGCTGCATCCCTCTCTCGGACCACCGTCTCCAACTCCTTAGCATGTTTGGCCTCAGCAGCCGAAAGCTCCTCAGCTGCCTTCACCTGATGTTTCTCGAGAACTTTAGCCTCAATCTTCTCAAAGTAGGCCTGGGCTCGGGTACAAGCAGTAATGGCAGAAAGTAAGGCCTGTAAACGAAAGAAAAAGAAGTCAAGACTTATCACGAGAACTGAAAAAACAAAGACTCGAGGAACAAAGAAATACTTACGCTGGAGATCTCGTTCAGAGCCCTGTTCAGGATCTGATCGACTGGTAGCTCTACAGCTTGGATCATGGCGGCCCCAACACGCTCACCTTTGCCTATGCGTTCAATTCGATCCTTAGCGGATCGAATGGTACGGCTCACGAGCCTGGCCTCATGAGCCTCTTCGCGAGAAATATGCTCCCTAGCAGGCGCAGGTGGAGGGTTGGACCGAGCAGGGGTGTTTTGCTGTTCAGAAGGAGCTGGAGGAGGGGTAGGAGTTTGCCCAGTTGGCGCAGGACTTTGCCCGGTTGGTGTGCCCTGAGGAAGGTCTTCTGGTCGACTCTTCTTGGCTGAAGGGCCTTGACTGGTTTCACCAGTTCGTTTCTTTGACCTCCGTTGAAGTTGAGGGACTTCCTCTTCCTCTTCGGCCTGGTACATGTCAAAGATATTGGGAGTCGACATATCTGCATGAAAATAAACACAAGAGGTTAGTAAGGGAAGAAAAAGGTGAAAGTAAGTAATACAACAGAAAGAAGATAATAAAGTGAATACCCGAGCTACAACTACTGGTCGCTATACTATTGACTCTATTAATCATATACTCATTTTCTGGCATGAAGAAGTTTGGCCCTAGATTTGGAGCATATGTAAAGTTGCCATCCCCGTCAAACATGTGACAGGGGATTGGCAGACCATTTAAAAGCGAAATAACGTTACCATTGTCATCAGAAGACTCTTCCAAGTCAACAACTGGTTCTGTGGCCTTTTCTTTCCCCTTGCCTTGGGGAGCAGAAGGCCTTTCTGCAGAAGGGCTGCCCGTGGGTTCCCTGATCGTAACTCCTGTTGGCCTCCTCCTTGGAGAGGGCACAGGAAGTTGCTGCTCGGGAACCCCCCCGGCAGTGGGTTCGTCCGTTTCGGACCCTCTATTGTCATGGCGAGGAGCCAGAAGGCCAGACGACCTCAAATTCTTTTCTAGTGTCAAGGTCTTGACACATTTGGTTGCGGCAGACATTTTGGCCAGAGTATCAGACCTCGACACCATGTCTGGTGTTGGGGTCGGGCGCAACCAGGGGCCTGAAAAGCAGATCGAGTTTGAGAAATGACGAAAAGAAATACTATATGATAAAGTATCGACCAAGGCAAAGACAAATTTGTACCTCCTCTCGCGAAAGCCAAGTTGTCACTGGATATATCCGGAGTAAAAAAGTACTCCTTGTTGTAATGTCCCACGTTTGATATGTGGGTGGTGCCACTCAAAAACGTCCGGCCAGTTTCCTGATGACAGAAGTGAAAAAAGCCCGTCCCGTTGTGTTGAGGATTGGACTTGAGGTCAAAGAGGTAGTTAACCTCATGAGGTGAAGGTTCTGGCCATTTGTTAAGTTTGTACAGGACATAGAGTGCAGCCAACATCCTATATCTGTTAGGGGTTATTTGAAAGGGAGCGACGCCGAAATAATTGGCCACCCCCACAAAGAAAGGATGAAGAGGGAGATAAGCCCCCGCTTCAATATGATACTGGGACCAGGCGCTGTTTGCTCCTCCTGGACGGTTAGCCCTCTGCTCCGCAGTAGGACGTGTAATGGTTACCCCCGTTAGGGGGTATTTTCTGAAGCAGTTCGCGACCATCCGAAGGGTCATCGAACTAGCTGGAGGAGTGTACCACTCGACATCAGGCGGATTGCGATGACGAGGACGAGCCCTAGTTTGGATATTGGGGTCAGGAACAAGATTCTCTCGACCACTGGTTGAGGGAGCCCCCACCTGCGAATCAGGCTGGGCAGAAGAAGAAGGGTTACTTTCAGATTCGGGCCTTTTCTTGCCAGAATATTTTGAACGGGCCATTGAAGGAGAAGGGTGCGGTCTGGAAGAGGCTCGTGAGAAAGGTATCTGGTGGATGCGATCGGCTGGTTGTTCTTCTCCCTCGAGCAGTTGGGCGAGGAGGTCGTCGTCGATGGGTCTCTCACCTCCCCACAAATCTGGCATCAAAATCTGCAAACAGAAGAATGGGGAGGCGAGGTCAGAGGAATCTAGGAGATTCTTAAAGAAGCGCTGGTCGAGTATAAAAGCTAAGCCTTTATATAACAGCATTCTAACTAAGTCTCTCTGTGCAAACAGTTTAAAAAACGGACCAAAAGGGTGAAAGTGAAAAGTTTTCCTGAAAAGCTTTTTCGACTCCCCTTACGACGGGAAGAAATTATTTCTAACTGGTTTAAAAAATCGAAATGCTACTTCGATCCTACGTCCTAAAAAGCACTAATCCTGGGTTTTAAACCTACTCAAAAGCCTACTTTGCCTACAAAAACATCTTATCTACAGGCGTTCAAAAAACCAGAAACCAATAGATTCAAACAGTACACCATTTAAAAGCATGCACCACGAAAGGTTAGAAGCATGGAGTTTCAAAATAGCTTACCAAGGAAAGTGGTCGTGAAGATGGAAGTGAGAGTTTCGGGAGTCAATGAGCCCACCGTCTGATCCTACAGCACAAAGGAAGGTTCGCCGGAGAGAGTAAAGCTCTGGTTTTTAGGGTTTTTCGACAAAGAAATGACGTGCGTAAAAAGGAAAGAAGTGGCTCAAGTAACCTTATATAAGTTTGTCTTTGGTATTCAAAAGGCGTGATCATTAGTTTTCCATTTTCGAAGTATGGGGAAGCGTAATGGCCGTCAAAATTGTTTCTGGGAAACTGAAAAGCCTTGATTAGACAGGAGTGGTTTGCTTTTTTCAAGAACACACGAAGGGCTCTGACACGTCAGGAGGGGTTACCGAAGGGTCGTTTGCTCAAAGTTTATTTACTATTCGTAGTAAATAAACTTTGGGGGGCAAATGTTATCCAATAAATTAGCATTTGTGACGTGGCGAATAATCTCTTGACACGTGGCTGACACCTGGAGCGTCTGCTAGAGTATCGACCAGGAGACACACCAAAAGCAGGACAGACCTGTCTTTACCACGACCAGACTGGTCAGTGGTTCCGCTGGCAAAGCAACATTTACGGAAAGATCTTATGAATTCCAAATTTATCTCATGCAATCTTCTGAATATCCGATGATTCAGGGGATAATATCTGTAACAATATTGGGCAACCCTCCATGAGCCTATAAAAAGCAGGAGATGGCTCATGGGAAGGGACTTTTTGGAGCCCGGAAATCATAGAGATTAGAGAAATCATCTGAGTAAACTTGTATTGTTGATGAGGAGTGTTGAAACTCATTGAACCCAAGTTCTCTGATCACACTTTTGATCTCATATCAATATTATTCTAAGTGGACGTAGGTCATTACCAGATCCTGGGGCCGAACCACTATAAATTACTGTGTTTTCTTTACTTTTGTCATTACGTTATTATCTATACATATTCGTCTATATCATTCATATTTTGACTCCGTGTCAGTTGGCTAAATCGTGGGTCAACAATGCCATTAGCTCGCAAATCGAGGTTTTAGGTTAAAAGTGTGACTAAACTGAAATAAAACTTGTTTATCGACATTAAGTATAAAAATTTGGACATCCATTGAAATCAGAAAAAAGTATTACAGTTGGGATCCCAAAATATTATTTAGAAAATATATTACAGCTCAAAAACATAAGTACGGTCGACCTAAGCGACAAAGCAGTTCATTACAACATTCTCCCCAAAATAACCCTGACTGTGGCAGCCAGGTAGGCCGAACATGTACCCTTCACTCCACGCTCCCTGTACTAATGGTTGATCGACCTTCCCTTTGCCATTACCTGCACCACAGAGCACCTGTGAGCCGAAGCCTAGTAAGAAAACTCAACATATAACATAAACATAACAATCCACTGTATATGACAAAACATCCAACGGGCTAAACAAATAGTGGCCTATGCCGTCCCAGGCGCTTTACCAGGCCCTGGGTTCACGGTCTTCACTGAGTAGGTGGATACAACACTCTTGGAGGGTCTCGCCCTAGCAGCCTACACTCAGCATGCTCAACGCCGATCTCGGCCCCTTACCATACCCGACTTCTTATTGTTCTCAGCCTTCGCCGTTCTCGGCCCTCGTCGTTCATTCATAAACATACTTAACATTCACAAATATTTACACACATATTAAACATAAACAGTAGGCTCGTGCCCTTCAATACAAACAATAGGACCATGCCCTACTCTACGGGTACAATAGTTTTCTTACCTGTGTCCCGAGCTGATAAGCCAATGCGATCTCGAGCATAGTCCCCTAATCCGAGCCTCATTGAAAATCTAGTCACAACACATTCATAATAACCATCCATCAAGCCTTAGAACAATAAATAACTTCGAAATGTGAATCTAGCCTCCAGGACCTTGGATTCCACTAAACCGGATATTAGAATCCTTCCCGAGCCTTAACATTCGAATTCTCGAGCTTAAAACCTTAATTTCCCTTTTCTTTCCCTTTTGGACTGCGACATGCCCTCTAGAGTCGCGACGCGCCTACAGGTCAAAGAGCAGAACTCTCTGTGCTAAAGGACACAGGCCACGACATGCCCCCCTAGGGTCGCGGAGCCTGGGCAAACCAGAGGCTTCTCTAGCCTGTGCAAAGACGCGGGCCGCGATATCTGAAGGATAGGGTCGCAGCTCGTGCCTCCGAAACCCAAAAATTCACCATTTTTCTTATGTTTTCCCCGAGCCTAAATCCCTAATACATACCCCAAACATCAATTAAACCCAGAATTAAACCCATATCCCCTATCCATACAACCTAGGCATCATAACCATTTTAAAACACAATTCCTTAACCTCATCAAACACTCAAAATCAAACCAAAAATTCAACTCTCATGCAAGCTTCCCATCCATGGCAGAATTCAATAGAAAGATTAAGTTTAGGAACGTACCTCTGAGATGATTTCAACTTGAGCTAATCCCCAAGCACCACAAGTCCATTCCTTCATTTTTCTTAGCCTAAGGTCCCCAAAAATTCATCAAGCCACCAAGCATCAAAGAGAGGGAGAGAGAGACGAGAGAGAGAAGCTTAAGAGAAAAAGGGTTCTATTTCTTTTCTAAGTGATTCTAGAGTGTGTTGTGGCTAAGCCTAATACCAGCTATCTAAGTCCCAAAATTCCTAAAATGCCCTCAAGTCTATCCTAATCCTTTAGTGCCACTAAGGGCAATCCTGTCATTTGCCACATCCTGCTAAATCCTCGAGTATTCCTGTAAATTCCCGTTTAATCCTGACATGTCCAAATAATTGATAAATTACTACCCGTTACCCGGTAATTCTCGAACACATACCATATTCCCAAAATACCCCTAGGCTCCTCCCGAGCCGGGTATTTAACCCCTTTGTGACTATTTAGCTAAAATGCTCCCTAGAACCATCTCAGATCACGCATCATAAATATATCACCACACCCTCATGGTCTCAATCATAATACACACATATATCACATTTATGCCCTCAACAGACCAAAATTACAAATGTGCCCCTAATAACCAGATGGGGCCCACATGCATATTTAATTTACCTAAACATGCATTTCTAATCACATAATCATTTATGCCCTCTGGTTTTTGCAGGACTTGTCGTAGAGGCTGGTCTATCAAAATCGTAATTGGATGAGCTTGAAAGTAAGGCCGCAGCTTCCTGGAGGCCAAAACTAGGCAATAGGCTAGCTTCTCGATGGGCGGGTACCGCTGTTCTGCTCCAATTAGCCTTTTGCTTACATAGTAAACAGCCTTTTGCACGCCTTCTTCCTCCCTTACTAAAACAACACTAGCAGCGTATTCCGTGGTTGCCAGATAGATGAAAAAAAATTCTTTATTGACCGACTTTGACAGGATAGGTGGTTACGCCATATGTGTTTTTAGTGCTTGAAAAGCCTGTTCGCACTCCTCCGTCCATTAAAACTTTTTATTGCCTCTAAGTAGATTAAAGAATGGGACGCACTTATCTGTTGACTTTGAAATGAATCTACTAAGAGCGGCAATTCTTCCAGTTAAGCTTTGAACATCCTTAATCTTTGCTGGCGATTTCATGTCGATCAGGGCTTTAATTTTCTCGGGTTTGGCTTCAACTCCTCTCGAGTTAACTATAAATCCCAAGAACTTCCCTGATCCTACTTCGAAAGAGCATTTAAGGGGATTTAGTTTCATTTGATATTTGTTCAAGACGTTGAAGCACTCCTACAAATCCCTTACATGCCCTTTTTCTTTCTTCGACTTGACTAGCATGTCGTCGACGTAGACCTCCATGTTTGTGCCGATCATCTCCTTAAACATGTGGTTGACGAGTCGCTGGTAAGTCGCACCAGCGTTTTTCAAACCGAAGGGCATCACTTTGTAATAGTAGAGCCTTGTATCAGTCTGAAAGCTAGTGTGATCCTCATCAGGGGGATGTATACTAATCTAATTATAACCGGAGTACGCATCCATGAAAGAGAGGATCTCATGTCCTGCAGTGGCATCAACCAGCTGGTCGATTCTTGGGAGTGAGAAACAATCTTTGGGGCAGGCTTTATTTAAGTCTGTAAAATCCACGCACGTACGCCACTTTCCATTCGACTTGGGAACTAGCACGGGATTAGAGACCCACAATGGATAAAACGCCACCCTTATGAACCCATTCTCCTTCAGCTTCTTGACTTCTTCTTTTAAGGCTCTTGATCTATCTTTGTCGAGCAACCTTCTCTTTTGTTGCACTGGTGGAAAACTCTTGTCGATGTTTAGGACATGGCTGATGACTGCAGGATCTATCCCGACCATGTCTTTGTGCGACCAGGCAAAGACCTCCTGGTTCCTCCTCAAAAACTCCACCAATGCTTGTTTTGTTATTGTCTTTAAGTTTTTATCGACTTTCACAACCCTGGTCGGATTTTCTTCATCGAGTTGGACCTCTTCAAGGTCCTCGATGGGCCCAACTTCTTCCTCAAAATCCCCAAAGTGAGGATCTAAATCCTTATCCTCACTTTGGGCAATGCCCTATTTGGTGATATTATCACCCAAGTGGGCCTGAGCATCAGTCACCATTTGCAACTCTTTCCCGTGAACATCTCTCGATACACCCTTCTTCGCCTTGGTGATCGAGGCGTTGTAGCATTCCCTCACTTCCCGTTGATTTCCCAATATGCAACCTGTCCCTGCGTCTGTTGGGAATTTCATGGCGAGGTGCCATATCGAGGTGACGGTTCGTAGGTCGACCAGAATCGGTCTCCCAATTACAACATTGTATGCTGAAGGACAATCAACTACTATGAAAGTAGTGAGTAATGTCCTATTAGCAGGCGCAGTACCTGCCATAACTGGAAGCCTAATCAACCCTGTCAGGGCGAGCCCTTCACCGGAAAAACCATAAATGGTTTGGTTGCATGGCTCCAGGTATTTGACGAACAGCTTCATTCTTTCCAGCGAGGACTTGTATAGGATGTTAACCGAACTTCCTGTGTCGACCAACACCTTTTTCACCATCTTATTGACAATTTTTACGTCCACGACCAGTGGATCAGAGTGTGGGAATCGTGCGTGCTGGGCATCGTCATCAGAGAAGGTTATTAATTCCTCATCTGTACGAGCTTTTTTTGGTGCTCGATCTTCCACACCCATCATCTCAATGTCCTGGTCATGGCATAGGGTTCGAGCGTATCGTTCCCTTGCCTTCCCACTGTCTCCTGCAAGATGTGGGCCTCCTCAGATGGTAAGTAAAGTGCCTGCCACAGGAGCTGGCTGTAGAGGTGGCGAGCGTTGGCGTGCAAGCGCCTGCTCGTTGCCACCTTGAGCTTCTCGCTGAGAACCTCCTGCGGCTCGCACATATCTTCTCAAATGTCCCTGCCTTATCAGGAACTCAATCTCGTCCTTCAACTGGTTACATTCATTGGTGTCGTGCCCGTAGTCATTGTGAAAATGACAGAGCTTCGTTGTATCTCTCTTGGAGATATCTTTCCTTATAGGTGCAGGTCGTTTGTAAGGCACGCTTGAGCTGGTCGCCTGGTAGACTTCAGCTCGGCTTTCGACAAGGGTCGTGTAGTTGGTGAATCTCGGCTCATATCGATTGCCTTTGGGGCGCTTACTCTTGGAAGTCGAGGGTTCATTGTTCGCCCACTTTCCACCATTTCTACCATTGCCATTCCCGTTGCCTTTGTCGTTGCCATTGGGTTTTTCCGACCCGTTGGTGGCTTTGGTGCGTTCTTTGGGCCCCTTGTCTTTATTTGGCGATTTCCCTTCGTTGGCAATCGCATCTTCGAGCTTGATATATCGATCAGCCCTTCTAACCCCATGCTTCCTGAGGCTACTCCAAAAGGGTGCATGGCGCCTAACTCCAGCAGTTAGACCTATCATCTTACCTTCATCGCCCACTGTCTTGGCTCCAACTGCAGCTCGCATGAAGCGTTGGACATACTCTTTCAAGGGCTCTCCTTCTTTCTGTTGTATCTCGACCAGCTGGTTGGCCTCAGTGGGGTGTACACGACCCGCGTAGAACTGTCCGTAGAATTCCTTCACAAACATTTCCCAAGATACTATACTAGCAGGAGGGAACTTGAAGAACCACTCCTGAGCGGTATCAGATAGTGTCGCAGGGAAGATCCAACAGTGGGCATCTTCCGACACTTTTTGTATGTCCATTTGTATCTCAAACTTATTAACGTGAGATACTGGGTCTCCGTACCGGTCAAAATTTTGCAATGTAGGCATCTTGAACTTACTGGGGGTTTCGGCCGCAACAATCCTCTGTACGAAGGGGGTGCCCCTCCTCCTATCGTACTCGATATGCGATGTTCGTCCCCCGACCAGTTGCTATACTGCCTGGTTCAGGGCATCAATCTGAGCCTGAACAACTTCCGGGACTGCTGGGGGCACTGGTGCCGGGGGAGCGTACTGATTGTGCCTCTCACGGCAGTCGTTAAGTACGTCCCTAAGATCATCATCTCTTTGTCTCTGCTCGCTAGCTCCTAGCCGGCTAAAGACGTTCGGCTGCCTGGGCTGCCCCCCCAGCGTTGTGGCTAGCTGGCCTATTTTCTTTAGGTGGGGGGCTTCTGCCTCCACCTCTTTCTTCATTTCTCCGGCCAGCATTTCCTCTGCTGGAATCAGCTTCATTATAGCCATGGCCATCTCTAAATTGTGGCTGACTATGGCGTGACCGACTGTTCATGCTATTTCCTCCTCGGGGTGGCATCTCTCGAGCGTCAGGGGGAGGCCTGCACTGGTCGTTGGGTCCCCGTGCATTGTTATGCCGTGGGGGGCCCCTGACCGCAGAGCCTGACTCTGTGTTCCTTCTGTTGGCAGAAGGATGCTATCCCCTGCTCGGTAGATTCGGTTCTTCATCCCCTGGGCATCTAGGGCTGCGGGGTGGTTTCCCGGCCCTATTCTGCCTCGGGCGCTGGGGATTACCTCGACCAGCCTGGGATGGAGGTTGCTGCTCAAGATCCCTAGGTGGGACATTATCTTGGGCCATAGGCGGCTGCTCCGGCCTTTGAGGGCTTGCCGGCTAGAGCGGAGGGCTAGGATTGGGACCTCTTTGAGGTGGCATGTTTGGTGGCTGATCTAGCTGGGAGGCTGGCACAGCCTGATTCCTTGCCAGCTGGATGGCTGCTTTAAGGGCGGCCATGGCATCCCTGTGCCGACGATCCATCTCAGCCTGCCGCTCACTTAGCTCCTGACATTGGCGTTGTATTTCTCTTTGCTGCAGCGTCATTGTCTCCGCAGCATTCTCCTGATTGGCCCTCAGATTGGCCAACTCATCTTGCAACACTCCTAGCGTTGCCCTCATCATTTTGCAGTCTAGTTCCTCTTCATCAAACTCCAAATGTGATTCATTCTCGGCCACATTTAGGGGAGGAGGTTGGGATGGTGCAGCGCCAGTAGCCTGTCCAGTTTTCTTGGATGTTTTCGCCATTAGATTCTTTCACAGTTCTTTCTCAAGATCTCAATGAAAGCACCAGAATGTTGACCCTCAATTTGGCCAACGACACGGAGTCAAATGTACGACAGTATAAAGCAAGAATGAGAAAAGTGATCTAACGGAAAGGAGGAAAACACCAAGGAATTATAGTGGTTCGGCCCCAAAGAATGGTAATGACCTACGTCCATTTAGTGATCTTGTTATTATTGAATCTCAAAGTTGTGATCAAAGAACTAGGGTTCTTGAGTTTCACAAACATTGAATGTATCACAATAAGACGATGTACAATTCACTATAGCTATTTTTTCTCTCAATATTTAGCAAAAAGATTCAGGAATGAAAAGTTCAAAAGTCCCTTCCTTGAGTTATTTCATGCATATTTATAGGCTCAAGGAGGGTTACACATGGCAACGTGCCCTATCTTTCCTTAATAATCGCATATCAAGATAATAATGAAGAAATATTCAATGCAGTTATTATAAGGTTACAGCTTAAGAAGGAAATAAATTAGGTTATACGACCAGCCTGGTCGTATAAAAAATTAACCCTGACGATGTGGTATGCTTCTAGTCGATAGTCGAGCAGTACTTTTTCCACGTGTCAACCACGTGTGAGAAATTCTCGCCACGTCATCAGCAACCATTTTTTGGGTAAACACCTTGTATTGGAATTGGTTTGTTATTGCAAAGTAGCTGAGAACGCTTTTTATTGTTGCCTTGTCTTTGTAGATCTGGCCAATTTTGATTTCGGGATGGCGGGGGTTAGTGATTACGAGTGAATCTATAGTGTCAAGCGGCTGGTCCTTATTCTTGTTGTTCTCTAGTTATTCCAACATTTTAGCAGTAACTAACTTTGCATAGTCAATGAAGTCAAATTTTATTGATTTCTTCTGTGATTTCACATTCCTTTTGCTCTATTGTTGATTCTGCTGTTCGTGGTCTATTCTCAATCATCGTCAATTATGTTGTTATTGTTTGCTCTTTATATGCGTAGAATGGAATTGAATTTGATGTTGTTGCCATGTTGTCTACCGTGTTCACACATAATGGATATCTTCTGAAGTCAGACTCGTTCATTTTCAACTGCAAGTAGAAAATAAGACTTGCATCATCCACTATTTTGAGTGGTGGGTAGCCTTTCTTCACTTGATACTGTAGTTGCATGTGTGTTGTTACACGGTTGCAATGTAATTGCAGCAACAATGTATACACATGTTCTTCATATTTGCAATTTCTCGATATCAATTCCCCACTAGGTTTTAAATCAACGTAATTCTTGTTGTCATCCCATTTTGTAGTGATTCCATTCGCTCAAATGTCAAATAGCATGGTTACTATATGCAACAACTCGCAAACAACTTTCAAACAACATAAGAGCAACAAATAATATATAAAGTTTAAATTCTCCAATCAATTTGTTAGCAAAAATATCAAATTTATTTTTTCAACATAATTTGATGAATAATGAAGAGAATCTATATGAAAAATACATACCTGATTGTAATGTTTTATTGAGATTAATTGTTAGAGCAACGATTTTCCAACAATTTCTTCTTTAGTCTGAATTTTTCTACAAAATTGAAGCATGAATTATGAGATTATTCATGCAGTGTTGATGAATTAATTTTTCCAATTTTTTTTTGGTTTTTTTGGTTGCTTACCTTATAGTTGTCTTGATTTTCCCAGAAATTGAATGTGTCTAGTCATTTTCAACATAGTTGTTGTTGTCTTTTGGTTGTAAATGTTTATGCCCAAAATCAAACAGTACATCATTGTTGTTTCTGGTTTCCCAGATCAGGATCAGGTTGTAAATGTGGTGTTGTTTTTCAGATCTAGATCGTTTGTAGTTGGGTGTTGTTTCAGATTGAAATCATCTGTAGTTTTGTTGTTGTTTCAAGGCGAGTTTGGCTCTTGTTTGGAATCGAAACCATTGTCGGTTTCGTGAGAGAGGTTTTGGCAGTGGTTTCGCTGTTGTTTGAGGTGGAGTTTAGATGTTGTTTTAAGCGGAAGTCGCCGTGGGTAATGCCTGACAGAGAGTCGGGTTGCCGCCTGCAAAAGAGAGAGAGGAAGTAGTATTTGTGCAATTTTGAAGTTTTGTTCCGTACAAAAGAAAAAAAAATTATGTGCTACAGTAAAATTATATTTTTTTATTACTTTTTGGTTATTACATAAAAAATGTAAAAAAATTTATTCCATACATAATTATTTTCCACCCTTTTTTCTTATTTAGCTATCTAGATATGCACCACTATGATTTTTGCCAGCTTCAAAGAGACGCCAGATTTGTGAAGCAAGCATTAAGTGGCAAATTCTGTATGAGAAATTATAACGAAAACATTATCAAAATTATATATATTTAATTCATCCTACAAATTATAAAAGTCTCTCATCTCAAATTTAGCTTATAAGTAAAATCATGACCGATTAAGAATTAAAAAAAAAATACCCACATGTAAAAATCTAAATTTCAAAGTTAGAAGTTAAATCAATAAAAATTGCTAAATAAAAATATAATAAATCATAAAATTTTGCATTTATAAATCATGAAATCGTAAAACACTATTTTTTTTTATTTTTTATTTTTGCCAAATAAAATCTATTAGAATTTTTATCATTTTTAAAAAGTAATGATGGATTATGTAATTTAGATCGAAAAAAACAAGTTTTATATATATATATATATATATATATATTTTTTTTTTTTTGTTGGTGCATCAATTTATTCGTTTTTATATTTTGTTTGTGCTTTTTTAAACCAGAAAAGACAAATTGGCTTGTACGAGGGTAAAAGAAATCTTATAAACGGTGATAGTAAACTATTTATATTAGGTAAGACATAGTTCCGAAAGTTAATTTTGTATTAGTTATGTCTTAATTTTTTCAAATCATATCATCTAGGTTCCTAAATGCTATTTTTTTTTTCTTTCAAAATACATAAATAAAATATAAAAAAATGGTGAATCAATCTTAAAAAAAATTGGACCTCTTGATTTATAATAATACCAAACATGATATTGATAAATATTTAGACATTTAATTTATGACAATAACAATCATGACATGAAAAAATATATATTTTCATGACATTTTTTAAAATATTTAATTTTTTTATAAATTAAAGTAATGTTTTATTAAAAATACATTCTTACCTACATTATTGTGTTTATAATTAATATTAATAACTATATTATTTCGATTATCTTGATATTATCAATTTTTATTATATTTATGTTTTTTTTTATTTCATATATTCTTTTTAAAACTCAATAATAGTGTATATAAAATTATTTATGTGCATATATATGATTAGTTATAAGTTGCATTATAGAAAAAATTTACAAAATAAAAAATAAATATGTACATTATAATTATTGATAATTTCGTGATAGTTCAGTTATTAATATTAAAAATTTATTGGTAAAAATTATTTTTAATAAAAAATTAATTTAATTTATAAAACTATTAAATAATTTTTAAAATGCCATGAAAATATTTTTTTCTCATGTCATATTTGTTATTGTCATAAATTTAATGTCCAAATATTTTAAGAATGGTTCACCATTTATTTTGTATTTTTTTTATGTATTTTCAAATAAAAAAGAAACAAAAATAGCATTTAGGGACCTAAATGATACAATTTGAAAAGATTGGGGACTTAATTGATACAAAATCAAATTTTTGGACCTAAGTGTTACAAAGTGTAAAAAATGGGGACTGTAACTGAAAAAAAAACATTTTTCCCTCCAACTATTACACTTTGCAAATTATGCTCCCTAAATTTTTCGCATTGTTAAAAATTCTCACAAAACTATTTCCGTTATTAAGTTGTGGGACTTCCGTTAGTTTCAGTCCTACAGGGCTAACAGACTGGTTATGTGGCGCCACCTCAGTGCCACATGTATATTTAAACTGTAGACGCGGTTTTTCAGCAACAGAGGGTTTAGAAATCCGACAATAGAGAGATTAGGCTTTTCGTAAACCTAATGTAAAAGAAGTAGCAAAAAACAAGAATGCAAAATACTCACACGATTTTATGTTGTTCAATAGTTAAAATCCACCTAGTCCACGATTCACTCTTATTAATCTGTTTAGGACTCTTGAAGAAATTGTTGATGACAATTTCAGCTAATTTTTTGCATACAAAAAGTCGATCCCTTTAACTATTCATTCCCCTTGTATTTATACGAGATTCTCATAATAGTTTTGGGAAACCGTACATTAATATGGTAATTGAAAAATCTGGGTAACTTCCCATTTACATAATATATGATTGCCTATCAAATTTTATATTCGTTATATCATGTAATAAATGGATAATAAAATCGGAGCCTTTATGAGGCATATAAAGAATCTCTGAGTCTTTTGGGATCTTTCACTGTGGGTCATGACCAGGCTTCCGCGAACTAGGTGTCGTAGGACTAATACTGACACAGGTCACGTTCAGAGTTACACGAAGGCGATATGGGCGATGCATATTTCGAACTAAGTTGTTGGTGTAAGAAGCGATATTGAGACTATCTGGTTGTTGTAAGTTGTAAAGTTGACTCGAGCTGCTCACTCCAGAGTTCCACCAGAGTTCCAGAGTTAGCAAAATGTTCTAAATGTACACTTTCTTCATACGCTTGTCTACCAGTTGTACCCTGTGCTATGCTTGTCTACTAGTTGTACCTCGTGTTGAGTAATTCATGTCCTACTTTTTGGGTAAAACAAAAATCAAACCAAATAAAAATAAAAGAAAAACCCTAATTTTTTCCACTTTCTTCCCGTTTCTTTCTCTTTCTCCTTCTCTTCTGCGATGGAGACAGAGCTTTAAAAGGCAGGTCAGAGACGATGCTGGACAGAGGGGACTTTAGATTGGCATGGGTGAAGCTGGATCTCACCTCATCCTCTTTTTCTTCTTCTTCTTCGTGTGGGTACATGGTGGGGGACGCAGCCAGATCTCGACGAGGGATCTAAACGGAGAGTCCATGATGGTCGACAGAAGGTTCGTGCGGCCACGCTTGAAGGCTTGCGACTGGATCTGAACTGGAAGAACACGTGGTTGTTGAACATCGTTCAAGGCCAGTGCCAGACAAGACGTGCAACGACTGGGCATTGTGACGGGGTCGATGAGTTGGTGCTTCAAACGAATGATGGTGGCTATTGATGCTTCAGATCCAACCACATTGGGTCATGGGTTGGTGCTTCAGATCTGATGATCAGTTGGTGTTTCAATTTTTTTGATTATCTTTGTATAGTTTTTGAGTTTTTTTTATTGTGATTTTGGTGCTTCAGATCAGATTTGAACTTTAGATTATTGACAGTGTAGAGTTGGTTGTAAATTTAGGATTGAGTGCATTTAGATCCCGTTAGGTGTTGGATTGTTTTGAAATTTCAATATGAAATTATTTATTAGACACTTGGTTGTTGAGTTGATAATCTAAGTTTGATTCTTGTATGATGAATTCTGTATTGATTTTGATATAAACATGAACTTGCTAAATGTATTTGGATATGAACTTGATGAAAAATTGGGTTATTTCTTGATGAATTTATTTTTCTATTAAATTTGGGTTTAAGTTGAAAAAGAATAAAAAATATGGGTTTAAGTGATTTTTTTTTAGTTTTTTGATTAATTAAATTTGTTTTCTTAATATATATATTGATATTTTAATCTTTCAAAATATTTTTTTATTTTTAAATTAAATTTTTAATTGAATAATACATGTGGTACTATGTGGTAATGCCATTTCTCTTCCAAAAATGTCACACAATTAGTCTGGTAGCCATGTCTTCTGTTAACAGAAGTCTCACAACTCAAGAATAAGAATAGTTCGGAGGGAGTTTTTAACAAAGTGAAAAGTTTGGGGGCACTATTTGCAAGCAGTAATAGTTTGGGGAAAAAAATATTTTTAAATAAAAATATTTTATTCTTTAAAGGGTATTTTTCGAAATTGTATATTGGGTAGTTAAGTGTGATTGTATCTTATTTTGGTAAACAATCAATTCTTTATTAAGTGCATTTTCATATATAGTCAAGTTTTCTTAATAATTTATGGTAACCTTGTCTATAATGAGTATGTATATTAAAGAATTATTCTTTGTATTTTTTCTTGATTTTATCTAGTATAAAATAAGGAAATTGAATGATATTTGTGCACAAAGAAAAAAAAAATTGAAATGAACCTGGTTGGATTTTAAGACCAGGTTCGTCAATTTCCTGATACTACAGATTGATTGTCTGTTACATCTGGAAATTCCTGCAGTAAATGAAAAGATATGTTATTTTGAGTAACTTCTCGATTTAGTCTGATTTAGGCCATTAATGAGATTGGTTGGCTTAGGGGTTTCTAAACTTTATAAATACTAGACCTAAGCAGCAACCATTCTCACCTCTTCACCATTCTAATGTTTTATGCTTTTGAAGAGTTATTTTATTTGTAAAGAGTAATTCTTGTTTTACTATCTCTTTGTTTGTTTGTGCTTTGTGTTGTTTATTCTTAAACAGGTCATAAAGCTTGTGAGTGTGACATACAAGTCTTCGGGAGAAGATTTTCCATAAGTCTCACTTCGAGAGGGAACGAGCACTCATCAAGTTCAGAAAGGATTTCGTGTTCTTGGTGTTTATCAAAATCAGATAATTAAAGTTGAGCATTTCAAAGTTGTGACAAGGATGTAGAGAGAGTCTAAACTTGTATAAGTTAATTGCTTATTGTATTCTTGAGATTTTACTAATTGATTTTATCTCTCGGTGTGACCCCGTGTACTAGGTATTCCGAACTACTTAAAAACTTTTTGTGTCACGTTATTTTTATTTTATTTATTTTCTATTGGTATATTATAATTTATCAACAATCTGTCTTGATACATTGGAATATTTGTCAAACAATTATTTAAATAGTCTGTATTAATTACGTTGTTTGTTAAATTGAGTTAGTAATTTAAAAAAAAAAAACATAATTTCATTTAAATTTATTAATTTGTTTGGACTAACATTACCAACCGATATAAATAAATTTTATATTTTTCAGTTAGTCCTTTTTCACCTAGTTTTTTTTATAATAACCAAATATTCCATGTCATGTCAATACTCAATTGACTTCTTCTTTAACCTTCACCATCGGGAACATAGCCTATCTCCTGTTCCCCATTGGCGGATGTTTAGTAGATACATACTAAGTTACTAGAATTTTTGTCAAATTAAAATGGCATTATAAGGTTTTGTTAACTAGCTAGAATATTGTGGCATTATAGCTCATTATGTTCTCTACGCGGGGAAATTAAAATCACAGTATAAATATTTTTTTTTTTTCCCAAAGTTGTATACTTTGACTCCATTTTTGGCTTTTAGCTAGGTAGGTCCCACGGTGTATGATTTTTTGGGGATCTCATACGGCTACTCAGTCTCCTCAGTGCCCCCACTTTAAAGTCTATTTTGTGTTCTCTGTTACTAATAACCCAAAACAAAAACAAGTAAATAAATACTAATGTACAGACTCTCTCTATTGTCGGCAAATAGTGGGTGTGTGTGACAATTTATTAAGTTTTGGTCCTCCAGGGTAAGGATAATGAGATACACATGGCATGGTACAGCAGCATTGCTTCTTGCCTTGCCCTCTTTTACGTGCCCTTCCAAATAAAAGTCTATTATGCTTATCATTGATTAGGCCATTTGCTAACCCTTTCAACTATTCTTCTTACTCTGTAATTTGTACGGTACACACATGTACGTGTAACAATCCCCAGCCATCCACTTATCTATATATCTTCATTTATTACACCCTTTCATTTTTCCTTTCTTTTGTTTACTCATGTCGATTGAAATTTCATTTTTAGTAATCACCAAATTAATTAAGCTAAGTGAATTAATTAAAGTGCAAAATTATAATTAACTGTTTACACAGAATACAGTTCTGTCGGGACAGAAACCAAACTTGTCACGACAGAAACTGAACACAATAAAAAGACAGTGCAAAACAATAAAAAACACAGCGAATTTTTACAAGGTTCAGAAACTATTTCGGATAACCTACTCTTTGGGGCCACACTCAAAGAATAAAACCAATTAATAAAGAATCACAAGTACAAAAACATTGACTTAAACAAAACAAGACTCAATCTTGAGATTTGCCGCAACTTGTTGTACTTCTCTTCACTAATCTGATCTTGATTGAAACGCCCAACCACTTGAACTCCCTTCAATGGTCAGCAAGTGCTTGCATCCTCCCGATGCAAGACTTGTAAAAAATCTTCTCCCGTAGACTACAAACGCTGTGTTCAAATTACAATGTGTATTCACTCATGAACATGGTATAAACTCACCACTAAAAACTAAACACACATATTTCTACAAGATCACGTGAATACTTATGATCTTAAATACAAAGAGGAACTCTCACAAATATTACAATAAAGCTCACGAATAATGCACCAAAGAGTTCGCTTTTCTCACTGCCTTTAGAGCCCTATTTATAGAGTCATTTTTCGTGCTCACAAAGGCAGAGAAGAAATTCTTCTAATAAAGGCAAGAATCATAGAAGTTATTCTTGATTGACGAAGAGTTGCCTTATTTAGAAGATGTTGATCCGACAGATGCGATATCGGTGGGGACAGCTCAGACCTATGTCGGATAAAAAACAAGCTCAAAAATGAAACAACAATTAATGATATTAAGAACCAGTTTCCTGATTGCAATCCTTGAGCTGCACGAAAATATATAAGCAAATAATCCAAAAACAACTTTGGGTAAGTACCGAATATTTGCAATATACTTTTTCCCTTTATAAACAAAATGAGGCAATATAGGCTAAATAAGGAAGCATATAATTGTCCAAAATTCACAAAAAGGGAAAGTGAATTTTCGAAAATTGTAATAAGGGAAACCAAACAATTCCAAAAATTATAATAAAGGGAAACAAACATTTCCGATAATTATAATAAAGGGAAACAATTAAATCAACCAATTTATCTTTTAAGAAAACTATATTTCTATAAAAATGCCAATTATAGGATTTACAATCTCCCCCTTTGGCAATTTTATAGACAAGGAATATCTATTTTTAAAAGATCCCTGCAAAACACAAGTAAGTGCTAAAAAACATAAGAGTCACAAAATGATCAAAAAATGACTCCCCCTACGATAGATAACCAAAGCACGGTTAACAAAGAACAATATGAAACAGCAGGTCAACATAATCAGAGTGCCAAAAATAGAGCTTTCTCCCCCTCATTGTCTGAAAAAAATGCCAAAGAAAGACAGAAGGACAAGTAAATGAAAGAACAAGGAAATGAAACCAAAAGACAGACACATTAAGTGTTCTTTTACAACTAACAAAAGAAAAATAGAGCAAAGATACTGGGATCATCATGGGGCAGGAGAGTTGGATGCATTGAGAATGGCCAATGAAGCGAGAATGTTGCGCTGAGTCTCCTCCATTTGAGAGAACCGTTCAGAAAGACTTTCAGTGCATCCAAAGCTCTATTTTTGGCACTCTGATTATGTTGACCTGTTGTTTCATATTGTTCTTTGTTAACTGTGCTTTGGTTATCTATCGTAGGGGGAGTCATTTTTTGATCATTTTGTGACTCTTATGTTTTTTAGCACTTACTTGTGTTTTGCAGGGATCTTTTAAAAATAGATATTCCTTGTCTATAAAATTGCCAAAGGGGGAGATTGTAAATCCTATAATTGGCATTTTTATAGAAATATCTTTTTCTTAAAAGATAAATTGGTTGATTTAATTGTTTCCCTTTATTATAATTCTCGGAAATGTTTGTTTCCCTTTATTATAATTTTCGGAATTGTTTGGTTTCCCTTATTACAATTTTCGGAAATTCACTTTCCCTTTTTGTGAATTTTGGACAATTATATGCTTCCTTATTTAGCCTATATTGTCTCATTTTGTTTATAAGGGGAAAAAGTATATTGCAAATATTCGGTACTTACCCAAAGTTATTTTTGGATTATTTGCTTATATATTTTCGTGCAGCTCAAGGATTGCAATCAGGAAACTAGTTCTTAATGTCATTAATTGTTGTTTCCTTTTTGAGCTTGTTTTTGATCCGACACAGGTCTGAGCTGTCCCCACCGATATCGCATCTGTCGGATCAGCATCTTCTAAATAAGGCAACTCTTCGTCAATCAAGAATAACTTCTATGATTCATCATTTAAGGCCTCCTTCACATTTTTAGGTTTCAAAGTGGAAGCAAAACAAACAAATTGAACCAAATTTACATACCTCTTTCGAGTGACCATACTCTCTTCAAGATTTCCCAAAATAAGGTCAGAAGGGTGATTCTTTTTTACTCTGGTTGATAGTTCTTTTTGAACGGAGTCAGAGGAAGTAACTAGATTTTCCTTCTCTGTTTGCCCAGTTGTTGTTTCGACAGAATTGGCATTTGATACGTCAGTAGTGGCTGTTGTCCCCTCTGAAGACTGTGCTGTCGGATCCGCCATTTCTTTATGATGTTGAACATCAATGAGCCTGTCAATTTCCTCCTCATGGGAGTACTCAGAAAAATCTTTTAAATCATCTACAACCACATTAGCTGATTCCATAATAGTTTGGGTTCTCATATTATAGACACAATAAGCCCTACTATTAGTGGAATAACCAAGAAAAACTCCCATATCACTCTTGGCATCAAATTTGCCCAGATTCTCACGATCTCTAAGAATATAGCATAGACACCCAAAAACATGAAAGTAGTTAACATTGGGTTTTCTATCTTTCCAGATTTCATAAGGACTTTTGTTTGTACCTGGACGCAGAAAAACACGATTAATTGTGTAACAAGATGTATTAATAGCTTCTGCCCACAATTTCTTTGTGAGTTTTTTGCTGTTAAGCATAACTCTGGCCATTTCCTGCAAGATACGATTTTTCCGTTCCACTACCCCATTTTGTTTAGGGGTTTTGGGAGCAGAAAATTCATGCAAAATTCCAAACGATTTACAATATTCATCATAAACAGAATTTTCAAACTCCTTACCATGATCACTCCTTATTCGTACAATCTTTCCAATGTTACAATTTTTTTCAACTCTCAATCTTGTACAAAGAGTTTGAAAAGCTTCAAACGTATCTGATTTTTCTCTTAATAAATCTACCCAAGTAAATCTAAAAAAATCATCCACACATACAAAAATGTATCTCTTACCATTAATACTTTCAACTTGTATAGGACCCATGAGATCCATATGCAATAATTCTAACACATTTGAAGTATTAATATAAGATAATGCTTTATGGGAAATTTTCAACTGTTTTCCCAATTGGCATGATTCACACTTACCAAGCGATTCTTTACCCAACTTGGGTATACCACGGATGAGGCCTGCATTAGCAATCTTTTTCAAGTTTTTGAAATTTATATGACCAAGTTTTTCATGCCACAAGTCAGTAATATTAAAACTTGATGAAGATGCATGACATGTGAATTTTTGTGTGAGAGTGTAACAATTATCCAAAGAATGAGAACCTTTGAGAACAATATCACCATTTTGATTTAAAACATTACACTCATCATGTGAAAAATTAACATAAAAACCTTGGTCACAAATTTGACTTATGCTAATTAAGTTGGCTTTCAGCCCATCAACAAGAAGCACATTTTTCAGTTTCGGTAACCCTTCAATGTTTAGAGTACCTTTACCTAAAATATTTCCTCTCATTCCATCCCCAAATGTTACTACGCCACACTTCAAGGATTTGAAGTTGGTAAGTATGTTGGCATTACCTGTCATATGTCTTGAACAACCGCTATCAAAGTACCATGAACTAGATGCATGCATTTTGTGACAGGTAAAAGTAGCCAAGCAAACAGAGTTAACTTTCTTGACCCATATTGTTTTTGATTTTGAATTTCTTTTGGTCAAGAATTGATTCATACTACCAAAGTGTTTATCATAATTCTTTTTGAACAAGTTTAACAGAGAAAAACACTTAGGTCTTATGTGTCCATTCATCCCACAAAAATGACAAACTGGTACAAAATGTTCAATGTTTCTTTTTGGAGAAATTTTCTTTAGTTGTAAATCTGTTGCAACAGATGACAACTTTGTGCTCTCAGCAGAGTGACTTGTTCCTGCAACACGGTTAGTTGGCACAACAGACGGATAATTCATAGATTTTACAAAAACCGTTTTTCTTGAGGACTCAGATCCATTAGATCCTAATCCACTGTAGTCACCAACCTTTTTTCCTACAGAAAGAATCATCCAAAATTCCAGATCTAGGATTAAACATTTTGACACCTTTTTGCAAAAACTCAATTTCTTTATTCAAAGATTTAATTTCATCATTTTTGGAAGCAATAATCATCTCAAGTTTTTCAATTTTTTCAACAAAATTTTTATTATTGCTAGCCATTAGACGATTCTTAGAACACACTTTCAGCCATTGATCATACATTATTTTATAAGACTCTTTCAATGACTCCTCATCTAAGTCAGAATCATCAGAGTCACTGTCAGAATTCTCATTATTCTGAACAGAATTATTAAGGCATAACACATTCTTGTAATCGACTGAAGAGAAAACAATACCTTTGTGAACAGAGGTTAAGGCAACACTATTTTCCTCCTCATCACTCTGTTTAGAGTCTTGATCACTCCATGTGGCTGTCATGACTTTCTTTTTCTTTAAGGTATTTGCACACTCAGATTGAATGTGTCCAAATCCTTCACATTCCCTGCACTGAATACCCTTTTTATTAGTCTCAAAGGGTTTAGAAAAATTACCTTTTGGGTTTTTTGGATATGGCCTTTTTGTTTCCCAATTTCTTTATGTATTTTTGGAAATTTTTTGTCAACAGAGCCATCTCATCATCCTCATCATCTGAACTTTCCTTCTTTTCTTTAGAAGATTTCAAGGCAATAGATTTTTCCTTAATTTCCTCTGTCTTACCTTTTTGTCTAATTTGTTGGTTTAGTTCAAAAGTTCGAAGTGAACCCATCAGTTCCTCTACTTTTATTTTGTCCAGATCTTTTGCTTCTTCAATTGCGGTTAGCTTTGTCTGAAACCTGTCAGGGAGAACTCTAACAATTTTTCGAACCAAAACATTCTCTTCAAGTTTTTCACCAAGAGCAAAATATTCGTTAGCAATATCTGACAATTTCTCATAAAATTCAGTGAGGGTTTCATTTTCATTCATTTTCAAATTTTCAAATTTTGTTGTAAGCATAACAAGCCTAGAACGCTTGACATCAGCAGTTCCTTCAAATTGAGTTTGAAGAATTTGCCAAGCATCTTTGGCTGAAACACATGAAGAAATCAATTTAATGTAACCTTCACCAACACCATTAAAAATAGCATGTAATGCTTTATTGTTGTAACTGGACAGTTTATCTTTAGCATCAGTCCATTCAAGTTCAGATTTTACCTTAGTTATATCATCGCTTTCTGCTGGAGGAGTCCAACCACTTAAAACAACTCTCCAAGCCTTTTCATCTTGAGATTTGATGAAGGCTCTCATTCTAACTTTCCAATATGGATAGTTCGAATCGTTGAGTAAAGGGGGGCGAGTTATGGAACCTCCTTATGTGAAAAAAGACATTGTAAGAACAAGAACAACAAACGGAATAAACCAAGATCAGACTCAGAAATGAGTGACCCGCTTTGATACCAATTGAAATTCTGTTTTTAGTAATTACCAAATTAATTAAGCCAAGTGAATTAATTAAAGTGCAGAATGGTAATTAACTGTTTACACAGAATACAGTTCTGTCGGGACAGAAACCAAACTTGTCACGACAGAAACTGAACACAATAAAAAGACAGTGCAAAACAATAAAGAACACAGCGAATTTTTACAAGGTTCAAAAACTCTTTCGGATAACCTACTCTTTGGGGCCACGCCCAAAGAATAAAACCAATTAATAAAGAATCACAAGTACAAAAACATTGACTTAAACAAAACAAGACTCAATCTTGAGATTTTCCGCAACTTGTTGTACTTCTCTTCACTAATCTGATCTTGATTGAAATGCCCAACCACTTGAACTCCCTTCAATGGTCAGCGAGTGCTTGCATCCTCTCGATGCAAGACTTGTAAAAAATCTTCTCCCGAAGACTACAAACGCTGTGTTCAAATTACAATGTGTATTCACTCATGAACATGGTATAAACTCACCACTAAAAACTAAAAACACATATTTCTACAAGATCACGTGAATACTTATGATCTTAAATACAAAGAGGAACTCTCACAAATACTACAATAAAGTTCACGAATAATGCACCAAAGAGTTCGCTTTTCTCACTGCCTTTAGAGCCCTATTTATAGAGTCATTTTTCGTGCTCACAAAGGCAGAGAAGAAATTCTTCTAATAAAGGCAAGAATCATAGAAGTTATTCTTGATTGATGAAGAGTTGCCTTATTTAGAAGATGCTGATCCGACAGATACGATATCGGTGGGGACAGCTCAGACCTGTGTCAGATCAAAAACAAGCTCAAATAGGAAACATCAATTAATGACATTAAGAACCAGTTTCCTGATTGCAATCCTTGAGCTGCACGAAAATATATAAGCAAATAATCCAAAAACAACTTTGGGTAAGTACCGAATATTTGCAATATACTTTTTCCCTTTATAAACAAAATGAGGCAATATAGGCTAAATAAGGAAGCATATAATTGTCCAAAATTCACAAAAAGGGAAAGTGAATTTTCGAAAATTGTAATAAGGGAAACCAAAAAATTCCGAAAATTATAATAAAGGGAAACAAACATTTCCAAGAATTATAATAAAGGGAAACAATTAAATCAACCAATTTATCTTTTAAGAAAAATATATTTCTATAAAAATGCCAATTATAGGATTTACACTATTCATTTGTTATATAATTGTTTGATTTGCAGCTTCATTATTGGTACTTACTTAAAATATAAAACCAGTCTTATAGAAAGTACACGAATTAATTAATTATTTGATTTGGTTTACATAAAAATGATTCTCAAAACAAACAGTACCAATATTCCTTCCATATATGAATAAAATATATAGATTTTTTCATATACAGAAAAAAAGAGCAAAATAACGTTTATACGACCGAAGATTTTTTTTTTCAAAAATACGGTCTCTTCTTCACCCTCGGCAATTTCTTCTCCAATGGCCGATGACTGATGAAAACCCTCGATCAACCATGTCGCACCATTCGCGATCGAAGTTATAGGAAAACAACAAATAGATCAAAAGCTTAGTTGATCCATAACAAAATTAATCAAAAACTCAAATAAAAAATGCAAAAAAACAAAGAAAAAAAACAACTAAATGCCAGATAAACCCACAACCGACCTTCATGGATTCCAGCGATCTTTCTTCTACAATCAACAGGAAATCATCGAACCCAAATGAAGTTGGAAAAATCAATCAAAATTCAAACAAATTAACTCTTAAACAAATTTCAATTCTCAGATATGTTGTGTTAAAATGATGCTATTTATATAATTAATTCATTTAACTTGGTTGTTGTTTGGTTTATTATAATATTTTACTGTTATTTATTAATATTTGAGATTGTTTTCTGGTTGATTCTGGTAGGAACAAGATTCTTCAATTTCTTCGAAATACAATGAAAACAGCGAGAATATTTTCTTTTAAATTTACTGTTACACATTTTTCTTGTGTTGCTCTTGCGTTGTAGCTACGCTATATTAACTCAACAAACAATATTACATGAATTATAGTCACCCATAACAGTCTAATTTTACCACAAAAATTGTGATAGTCTACATTTTAGGCAATGGAATCAATATCAATTCTGGTGCAAAGCAACGGACACTAGGATAACAACAAGAATTATGTTGATTTTGAAGCAAGTGGACAATTAATACAAAAAGACTGTGGATATAAGGATCTTGTTCATAAACTATGTCCGCAACTGCAGAACAATCCAGAAACAACAACAATTCAACTGCATTATCAAGTGAAAGAAGGTTACCCACCACCAAAAATAGTTGATGATGATACTCTCAAATTTTACATGCAACTCAAGATCAAAGAAGCATATTTCACAAAGTATCCCTTATGTGTCAACACAATGGAAAATATGGAAATAACATCAAACCTACCCTTTTTCAACCATAGGGAATCTACAATAGCATAAGACGTGCCACTGATTGAAAATGGTCCACGAACAACAGAATCAACAACAGAACAACCCGAAGAAACCACAGAAGAATACACTAAGATGTTTGAGATCATCGACTATGCGAAAATAGTCACTCAATAAATGATAGATCAACTCGAAAACAACCAGCATAAAGAAACTCAAGTCGACACTCTAGATGCTCTGGTGATAACCAAACCTCAACATCAAGAAGTTGAAACCGGCCAAATATACAAAGATAAAGCAACACTAAAGATTATTCTCAGCTACTTCGCAATTAGAAATCACTTCCAATGCAAGGTACAAAATCATGCACAAGAGAGTACACTATTGTGTGTTTGGATGAAAATTGCAAGTGGTACCTAAGAGCATCTAGGAATGGAAACACACAGTCGTTCATCATCAGGAAGTACTACAAAATACACACATGCTCCCTGTAAATACGATTCAACGATCAATGCCAAGCAACAATAAAATTAATTAGAGAGTGTATAAAGCCAAAGTTCCTCAACATCAAAACAACATGCACACCAACAGACATCAGAGGTGATTTGAATGACAGATATGGAATCAAAATGAATTATATGAAATCTTGGAGAAGTAAAGAGAACACTCTGAACAATTTAAGAGGAAAATCAAATGAATCTTATACCTGATTCTAAGTTACTTGCATATGTTGCAAAAGACAAACCCTGAGTCAGTGGTGGACTTCAAAACACCTGAAGAAAACAATTTGTTGTTCATATTCATGGCATTGAATGCATCGTTGAAAGGCTGGAACCAATGCAAACCTATAATAGTTATTGATAGCACTTTCCTAAAAGCAACATACTGCCAATGTACAAGATGCAGGAGGTAAAATATTTCCACTAGCTTTTTGTATTGCTGATTCTGAGAAGGATTCTTCTTGGGAATGGTTTTTTTCACAACTAAGATAGACTTATTGCGTTAGAGAAAACATGTGTATCATCTTAGATCGATACGAAAGCATCATCGCAGCAACAAAAAAAAATATACCCAGAAATCACTCATGGATTTTGCATGTTCCATCTGCTAAGCAACCTGAAATCAACATACACAAAGGCAAAATTTGAATATCATATGAAGGAACTTGACAGTTTCGATAAGCACATTCATCCTTATATGCAAAAATTTGGATATCACAGATGGTCAAGGTTCCACTCAACAAACTATAGGTACTCCACAATGACATCAAACATTGCAGAATCACTGACCACAGCAAATTTAACTGCTCGAGAGTTGCCAATAACAACACTTTTATAATGCATACGTGGATTACTCCAAGAATGGAAATACACAAACATAAAAAATGCACAAAAAACATCCACAAAATTGACACCAACTGCTGAGGAGAAAATGACCAAAAACTACATATACTTGTTGAGACCTACAATAAGTTTTTTTTATACAATTTTTTACATCTTGAAGAATTTCTGCAGTTTCTCTACTATTGTTATATTGTTGCTCTTACATGCATTAAACATATGTTTTCAAGTTAATTAACAAAACTTTCGTATTGAACTACAAGTAAAACCATCAAATGAATATCTATTTGAGGTGGTTAAAGAAGAAAAATCATGGATTGTAAACCTCAAAGATCAAACATGCACATGCAATAGATTTCAAATGGATGAGATGCCATGTGGCCATGCTCTTGCTGTGATGAAGGAGATGCACCTAGACCCTTACGTTTACTGCTCAGATTACTACACAACAAAAACATGGCTACAAACATGTGAAGCAACAGTATAACCAGTAGGAAACCAACGCACTTGGGATGTACCAAACTATGTCAAAGAAATGATAATATTACCTCTAGATGCTAGAGTGAAAGCAGGGAGACTAAAGAAAAGAAGAATCAGAGCTGCTTGGGAAACTAAAAAGCAAAACAAGTGCAGTAGATGTGGGCAAAGAGGTCATAATAGGAAGACATGCCAAAACAAGCCAATAAACATATGAAAACAACACTAGAAAAACATTACATTTTATGGAATCATTTGATTTAAAAAAAAAACATTCGTTTACTTTCTTTAAATACTGAATTGGAAAATACTTGATTCTTTAAGACATATATTATTGTTATACGGAATACTGATGACGTTGCTTTTGAGTTGTAATAGCTTTGATTTTACCATACAAAAAACATAATATTTGATTAAGTTCATGTTATATATTGATGGAAAAATGTTTATCTTTAAAAATTCAATAGAACAAATATATATTGTACAACTTGAGAAAAATATGAATTATTAAACAGTTTACGTTGGGTTGTTTTTATATTGATATAAAAATTAATGTATCATATTAATTTGTCAACTATATATATTATGTGGATTGTTTGTTGCTACAAAGTTTACCAAACATAAAAATAATTACACAAAAATTGATATAAAATACATCATAAAAAACAACATAAACCACATAAACATTAATAAAAATTCTAGTATTGTCACATAAAAAAAAACTAAAATAAACATAAAAATAAGGTCTATAATCCAAAATAACATAAAATTTGTCAATTGTTTTTCAGTTTCTTTGTAGTTGCCATAATGTTGATGCCAGACCAAATGCAAAAATCACTGCTTGACCACCAAACCATTGTCCTTCTCTTTAGCCTTTTTTGGAGCTTCAGACAGACTAGGAATGTTTTCTTCTTCTTTCATTTTGCAGTATGAATAAAAAAACACAACTAACCTAGCACAATGATCTTCAACACAAAAATTTCTTGATGGAATATCCTTGTCATCAATAAAATACTCAATGAAAGAGGCAACAAAAATGCCACAATCACTGCAAAACAACCAAAAAGAAGCATCAAAATTATAAACATGTAAGCAAAAACAACTAGAAAAAAAAACACACACACAAATACAAATATAAAAAAATTACTTACTTATCCTCATTGCTGCACTTTCATACCTCCCACTCCTCAAAGAGTTGTACATGTAAATACACTTCCCTTTAATATTTAAATGACCAAGAATCCAATGACTCTCAACTTTTATATTGATGGGAAACAACACATAGTCAACATCACCCCATGACAACCCACACATAATCTTATTACCTTTAATAAACTAAGCAACAACATGCTTAGACTCACAACAGAATTGTCATTACCATTCTTAACATAACATTCATATAAAGAAGTTATGATTTCATGAAAGAAGCAATCTATTGTTGTGAATGAAATCTTAGGTGTAGATGCATACTTGCCTTTCTTTGGCATGTAAAAAAAATGACATTCATATGCTGAGAAAACAAACGTAGAACAATAACATAAAAACATAGGAACACAAAAAAATATATCAAAACAACAACCAATAAACAACATCAAAACATATAAAAAACACTAACCGAATCTAATAGAAATTCACCACAATGAACAAGATTATGAAACCACATCTTGTCATCTACATCATGCACTCTAAGTTGAAAAGCAGGATTAATAATATTCTTACCCTTACCGTAAATTTTGTTCTTCCTACAACAATTAAGAAGAAAAAAACAATATTGAAATGACATTAAAAAATAATTAAATACAAAAAATTATAACAAAAATAAACCTAAATAACATACCTGGGCTTCTTATTATGCCCCTCAGCAAGCCAATTATCAAAATCATGCTCATGATCAATATTAGGACCCTGCCCAATATTGTCATCCAGTGGGCACAAACCTTTGACATAACTAACCATAGAAAATTGTTGCCCAGCTTCAGGAGAACTAGAAGACCCAAATTCATTTATGAGTGGAGACTTTAAAGCTACTCCAGACTTCACAATCGTCTTCCCAACATTTGCGGTAGCTTCAATTTCAACACCATCCTCAAGACAACTTGGACTCAACTATACAGAAAAAAAAAACAACATATAAAATTTTACAATTACAAATTGAAATCAATAAAACAACAACATGAAAACACAAACCCACATTAGTTGCTGCAACAGCTTCACCATCAATAACTTCGGTCTCCTTTCCAGGTTGCACAACATCGAGCATGCCAACATCAATAGTGGAGCAACTTGGGTGCAACTAGACAACAATATATTAACAACTAAACATCAGCTACTAAAGCCACTAAAACAACTAAACAACAACATGAAAAAACATAGAAAAAATGTACAACAATCTTTGAGACAACATCTAACCCAGACATAACAAAATTTTCAACATCAACCTCATTTAAGTCTTCGGAAATTGAATCACGCTCCTTGTCACCAACAGTCTACATAACACATAACAAAAATCATTAAAAAATATTTAAACATAACAATTGAAAACTATAACTAATAAAAAAAAAAAAACTTGTTCAACAATATCATCATGAACTTCCTTGCTTGATACCTCAACTTGATTGGTATTAACATTAGTATTATCTTCACCAACCACTTCTTTGGCCTCATCCACATTGTCGTCATCACTATCACTATCATCAACATTTTTCTTTTTCTTGCCTTCCCCATCATCTCAATCTCCATCTTCATACTCTACTTCCTTTTTTATATTATCATCAAATTGGTCTTTTGTCTCCTCGTCCTCTTCTTCATATTCCTCGCACAATAACAACACAAAAATACCTTAGTAAAAGAATCAGCAAAAACATGATTAAACTTTGTTTGCATGTCAAACAAAGCAACAAACACTAAAATAAATTAGGATTCAACAAAACCCTTCAAACTTAATAAGTCAGCTGACATTGTTTGTTGATTAGACACAATTATGTCAATCTTAGCCTTCATTTCATCATCCACACAAAATTCAACCCAAGGGCGAGTTGTTGGCATGTCATCATCCCCAATTTCCAGTTTAGACTCAGAATGAACTCCAACATCCAGATTAGAGACAAAGTCAATCTTGCCTTTCCCACGATCCTTAACACCAGTGTTAAAATAAAAGCCCTCCAATTTTAAAACAGAACACTCATTATCAGTTAGTTTTAAATTCTGCAACTTTAACTATATATAAAAAATAAAAGAATGGAGAAAAATAAAAATTAGAAACACAACAAAAAAACATATAATAAAAACTAAACAACAACAAAAAATAAAATGTACCGTCTTCGTTGGAATGTCAAAAATGGGTAGTTTTCAACAGCGCGAAGGTAGGAGTAGTAAAGTAAGTCCAGTTAAGAATCCTAAGAATACCACTAGTAACAAATTTGTAATACTTCTCATTCATATGCTGATAACACTCATAAAACCACACTTGAAAAACATGTGGGCAACCTAGGATCCTATAAAATGGATCCACCTTTTTTTTATCTGAATGATAAAGGGCATTATACCAACTAACTAATTTGCCCTTCAAAGAGCCAATTGTATGCTCGAAGCAAGCCTCACCCAACGTATAATCATCATAACGACTACTGTCAACAATATCTAAATCTTCATGAAGAACTTGTGTATCCTTCCCAGAACAAAAAAGAAATCATTGAACAAATTATAAAACAGCCAACTTAACAGCGACTTCATCATTTTTACCCCACCTCTTAGCCCAAAAACACTCCCGAATAGATTGTATAGTAATCTTATCACAACCTGGACAATATTTTTCAAGAAATCCATTTGAAGCTTGTTTAAAATTCAACTTATTGCAATCCCCCACACAATCTAACCCAGAAATTAAGACAAACTCCTCAATACTAAACCTCAATCTAACACCACTAAACATAACCCAAAACTCATACTCATTAGGCTGTTTAACCTCTCCCAACAATAACCCATGAACAACTTGAGATTGAGTACTAAATGCAGGAATTTTGAAAAAAATGACCAAAACAAGTTTGGGAAAATATTTCCTTCTGCTTATCACTCAAATAATTATTGAGATCCTTAATAACTTCATAACTAGAACTAAGAACAACCCTTGAAAAAAGAATTGACTTGGCCTGATCTTATAATCCCAATCCTGCAACAAAAAACAAACAAAAATAAGACTAATGACTTAAAAATAACAAAAACAATCCAAAAAATATATTAATAATTAATCAAACATCAGATAATACAAAAACTACAATATAAAAACAAAAGTACAACATACAGAAGAACTCACTACAACATACAGACGAACTCACATTCAACAAGACAACAAGGAAACAATACGAAAACAACAATTCGCAAAACATATTAATTTCAAAATACCAAACATTAAAGAATCCATAAACAATGAAACTGGTAAAGGGAAAAACCTAAAAAAATCTACAATATTAAAAAAAACAATGAATATAAACACATAACAATTACACATTTGAAATAACTAAAAACAACAACGAAAACCCCTAACAATATAACTATAAAATTGTTTAAAACCTAAACATTATAAAATACAGAAACAAAACAACCAAAAAATAACCATAAATGAATAATCAAAACCTAAAAAACAATGACAAAACACCCCTGAAGAAACTGATCAAAAATAAAATCAAACCTTGACTTTCTTAGTTTCAGTAACTCCTGATACATTACGGCCAGATGAACCCAGTTTGGATTTCTTTGAATTACCCTTCCCATCATCACTTGGAGCTGCCCTCTTGACGATGCCTTTAAAGGTTTGCCCAGAGGTTTTTTTTCCATTGATTTGGGGTTGGGTTGAACATTAAATACTACTATCTTCTTTGAATCAGGAGAATTTTTAGATTATCAAATTTTCGAACATGCTTTTGAAATGGAGAAGGAGTTTCAGAACTTTATCGAGTACACACCATGATGAGAAAATTGAAAATAGTTTTGTTTAAATAGAAAAAAAAAAGTGAAATAAGGTCGTGGGAGGTAAGAGCATGAGCAAGATCGTGGGGAAATATGCTCATAAACTGTTCATTGCTGAAGAAAAAAGTAAAGCAACGTTGAAGAAGATGACTACCCAGAAACGTGTGTTAGAAAGGAAAAAAAAGTGAAAACCGTATATGTGTAAATATAAAAATGTGAAAGTTGTATAAAAGAAAATATAAAAATGTAAAAAATACCGCCTGTCCGAAAAAATGTAAACATACGGCCAAATTTGGTACTTTGTGTAAAATTCCTAAAATATATTTGTCAATTCATTTATATAGTGTTATTCCCTAAATAATTATGATATATATGAAGTTTTTAAGAATACATCCTACCCATATTACATTATTTGCAACCAGATAAGAGCCTTAAATAAATTTTGTTAATTAGAGGGTTTGAAGTTTGTGGGTTATCTAATGGGTTTCATTTTAGTTGGATATGCCATATATACAATGGATGTATATGATAATAATTATGTTGACTCATTTTTTCATCAACTTGCACAGAACAATAAATGAAGAGTTGTTTTGTGTGTAAAATCTCAAAGTGAAACATAATGATGAACAGTGAGCCAAAGAAAAGAGGAATTAAATGCAATAATAAATGAACGAGACAAAGATTTATAGTGGTTCGGCCTAGAAAAGATGACCTACGTCAACTTCAGTAAGTATTATTTATGATGAACTTTGAACCTTCAAGAACAAGCCCACTGAGTTTGATATTGTTCTTATGGCAGTTAAAGTAATGGAGAGTAGGAGCTCTCTACGAAAATGAATAGTTACTGACTTGTTTTTTTTTACCCTTGTTACATTTCGATTTGCACTATTTACAGCTGTACGCCCTAATTTTCCACGGGCTATTAGCGAGCTGAGATATAGCATAATTATATCAGCCACATGGGCAGAGGTGTTGTTGTCAGGTCCTACCTCTTTAGCTCGAGGTAACCAAAGGTTTACCTCGAGATTATTTAAGGGCCGAGTCAGGAATATGAAGACCGAAGGTCAAGAAGGCATTCAGCTGGAGGCACGGGCTGGAGTTGGAAGCTGTGACCCTTTATAAAGTCAACCACGCAATGTAAACATGCATATATCAGACATCACGTGTCTGATATATCCCTGAATTCTCGGACACGCAACATGAACGTGCGTGTTCAGGCACCCACGACTGGGTTGGGCCGTGCGGCCCATTATCCCCCTTACCTATTGATTAGACCACACTTCATTTGTCAAGATTTATGAATTAATCATGAAGGTCATAGAAGTGACATGATGGGTAAGAAGGTCACAGGATGACCCCCCTTACCAACTCCCAGGTGCCCTCTCCTATAAATATGGAGAGTCTGGGAGTTGCAAGGGGTTGGATTCTATTGTATAACGAAATACCTTGTAAGAAATACCAAAAATATAGCAATAATATTGGCTGGTGGAGTAGAAGGATTTTAACCTTTGAACCACCTAAAAACGTATTCGTGTCATCAGTCCATTTTAAGATCATTCATCTATTTCGGTTCATTATTCATCACTAATCCCATTCTCTTATTTTCTTAATTACCTGTTGGCGAAGAACCGCGTCAATAGATTGGTGCTTTCATTGAGAGTTTGTTAGATTGGTGCTATCGCAAGTATCCAACTATGGTGACCACTCGATCAAGACACGGTAACAAGGCGGACCAACATGATGGGCAGGGGGCCCATCATGCTGCCATCTCCGGTGAGCAAAACCTCGAAGTTCAGCAGTGGTCGGGCAAGCAGCCAATAGGCCAGGATGACACTGGAAGTTCGGCACCCCGGCCACCTAATCCAAACCCAGATTTTTACACGGCGGTAGAGATGGAGAATGCTCAGCTGAGGAGTCAGCTGGCGAAAGCCAATCAGCAGATTAAGGAGGTGTTGGCCCGACTACCCCCTCTTACAACCGACGCTAACGTCGGAAAGAGGCAAGGCGAGACTCATAAGTCCCGCCGGGGTAATCGGTCCAGGCCTAGCTGCTCGGCCAGACCTCCGATACCCAACTCTACTCCCTCATCGCACCGCCGAGAGGCAAACTTCGAAGAACTACCCAGAGCCGAACAACAGTATAGCCGCTCAGTCCGAACTTCAACTCCCAGCTCACAGCCAGCCTCGAGCGCGCCCAGGAGGGCTCGAGGGAATTCTAGAAGGAGATCCGGGGAGGGCTCACAGTGACAGCCCATCCCGGCCAGCCGTCCTGCGCCCCGTCCAGATCGCCAGGCGCGAGGCCCGCAAGTTGGCAGGGCTGAAAGGCCCCTACCTAACCTGATTCGCCCTGATGAAACCAGGATTGTATCCCTGGTCAGACATCCTCCTTCACCAATAAGATATCCGTCTCCTCCTCGGCCTATCTGAGATATTCCAGCTTATGGGAGCAGCAGGAGAATCCCGCCATCCGCAGGACCTTCCCATCATAGCAGGGCGCCCATAGGAAGCCCGGATCCTCACCCCCAGAGGCGGGCTCCGAGCTTCTCTAACGGGAGCTACTGGACCGGAAGTCGCCAAAGTGACCTTTCTAGCGGAGACCTGCGCCAACACCTAAGCTCGGCGCAAAGTCCTCAAGCCACCCCGAGGGGTGACCTACGAGATCGCCTTAACTCTCATAGGGGGGACCCGGTAGGAGGTGGCAGCCATGCTCGCTCAAGGGGAGACTTGTCCGAGGTACGTAACGGCGGGAATGTCCCAAATAACCTATCTCAAAATAGGAGGGGAAATAACCCACCAAACGTATACAATGGATCCGGAGCTGTTAAACAGCCTCAGAATAACCAAGGAGATTAGGACAAAACCCTTGAGTGCCTAGCTCAGATGGAGGAGCTAATGAGGAAGCTCCTGTCGGAGAAAGAAAAAGACGAATATGATTCAGGGGACGAGCTTGAGCTCTTCACCCCCAGCATAGCAGCAACGGCATACCCGCCTGGTTTCCGTATGCCGCACCTATCCAAATTCAACGGAGACAGAGATCCGTCAGATCATCTGGGTATGTTCAATACCCTGATGATGGCCCACAACATTGGCCCCGAGCTGAGGTGTCTGATATTTCCCTCCACACTGACTGGGCCGGCGAGACAGTGGTTCAAACAAAATAAGAAGCAGTCAATCAGCTCCTGGAAAACTTTCTCTGCTGACTTCAAAAGAGCATTCCGAGCCTCCCAGGCTGCCCGCGTCAAGGCTGACTCCCTGGCTAACGTGAGACAACAACCCGATGAGCTTCTGAAGGCTTACCTGAGCAGGTTCGCGAACGTCGCTGCTCTAGCCAGAGACGCAGATGACAGCTCCAAGCTCATGGCTTTGAGGACTGGAATCCTCGTCAGAGGGGGACTCTGGAATGAAATACAAAGGAAGGGAGTCAGCTCAGTAAAAAAATTCCTAAATAGGGCCCAGGGGTGGATCAACTTGGAGGAGGCCCAAGCCTCAGCCGTAGGAACCAGCCAGGTCCCTGAGCAGCTCGCTGGAGTGGGAACGGAGGTCGTGACAGCGACCCAGAACGTTACACAGAATAACCAGTTCGGTGGAGGCAAGAGAAAGGGGAACGGCGAGGGCAACCAGCACGGCCCAAAGAAGAATAAGTCCGTAGAAAAATTTAAGCCGGTCTACGCGACTTATACGGAGCTCACCCACTCTAGGGAGAACATCTTCCTAGCAAACTCTGCTCGCCTCCCCTGGAAGAAGTCGGAGCTGTTAAAGCACCAGAAAGGGGAAGCGAGACACCTCCAAGTTTTGCTGTTTCCACAACGACGTTGGCCACAATACCGATGATTGTAGACACCTGAAAGATGAGATCGAGACTCATCAGAGCCGGCCCCTTGGCTCAGTATGCGTGGAACAGGGTTCTAGCAAGCCGACCTGCTCCGGAAGTCCCGGTCAGTCAGCCCGGGTCTCGAGTAGATCAAGACGTCCCTCCTCCAGTGATAGGAGGAGAGATATCCACAATCTCTGGAGGTCCTCATTTGGCTGGCACGAGCAGGGGTGCCCAAAAGAGGTACGTCAACGAACTCAAGGCTCATAATGGAGTAGAGTTCGTCCCCGAGCAGCATCTGCCAAAGCAGCAGCGATTGGAAGGGCAACCAATCATTTTTACTGAAGAAGATGCTAGCCACGTTCAGTTCCCTCATAACGACCCTCTGGTCGTAGCAGTGCAGCTCTCTAATCGGAAGGTTAGGAGAGTGCTGATCGATACTGGGAGCTCAGTGAACCTTCTATTCCAGTCCACACTGGAGAAGATGGGTTTGACTGTCGCCGAATTGAAGGCGACCTCCATGATGCTGTATGGTTTCTCGGGAGAAGGATCAGCGGCTATAGGGATGATCGAGCTGGTGGTCACCTTAGGAGAGGGACCTTGGACAGTCTCAAAACTCCTCGAGTTCGTGGTCATCGACTGCCCCGCTGCATACAATGCCATTTTGGGTCGACCTACGCTTATAGCTTTTGAAGCCATCACCTCCGTCCGCCACCTCACGCTGAAATTCCCTTCCTCCACAGGGATATGCATGGTCCGTGGCGATCAGCTTGCTGCCAGGGAATGCTACAACATTTCCATGAAGGGAAAATTGAAACCCGGGCAGTTAGCAATGGCCATCCAAGGTGGAGAAGAGGAATCTCAGGAACCTTTGCCTAATACTGAGATTGAAAAATCTCAGAGCGCCGAAGGGGAAAGTATCGTCCTAAGTGAGGATATTGACCCCCGAATAGGCGAGGACAAGTCTGAACTCCAAGCTATTGAAGAGCTCAAGGAAGTAAATATCGATCCGCAAAATTCCTCACGGATGGTTAAGCTCAGGAAAAACCTTTGTGGCAAGAGGAAGGCGGAGTTGATCAAATTTCTGTAGGATAACCTGGATGTGTTCGCATGGTCACACGAGGACATGGTGGGAATCAATCCAAATGTCATCATGCACACCCTTCATTTGGATAAGAGCGTTCCTGCAAAGTCCCAGAAACAGAGGCGCTGGGAACAACTCGAGCGGAGGCCTTAGAAGAAGAAGTAGCCCGACTCAAGAAATGCGGCTTTATCCGTGAAGCCAAGTTTCCGGTTTGGGTCGCCAATCTCGTGCTGGTCCCGAAGCCCAACGGGAAATGGCGGACCTGCATCGACTTCTCCGATCTGAATAAAGCCTGCCCCAAAGATTGTTTTCCCTTGCCAAGGAACGACCAATTGGTGGACGCCATGGTGGGGCACGAGCTCATGTCCTTTATGGACGCGTATTTAGGCTATAATCAGATCGCCATGAACCCAGCGGATCAGGAGCACACCAGCTTCATGACCCCAACTAACGTCTATTGTTACAAGGTCATGCCGTTCGGGCTGAAGAACGCCGGAGCTACATACCAGAGACTAGTGAATAGAATGTTTGCCAACCAGATTGGGAAGAATATGGAAGTGTACGTTGATGACATGCTGGTCAAGTCAAAGACTGCCGATAACCACGTTTCCGACCTGGAGGAATGCTTCATGATACTAAGAGAATACGGCATGAGGCTTAACCCGTAGAAGTGCACTTTCGGGGTCGCGTCTGGAAAATTCCTGGGTTTCATTGTCAACACTAGAGGAATCGAGGCAAACCCCGATAAGATTAAGTCATTGCTCGAGCTTCCATCACCTAGGTCGCGTAAGGACGTTCAAGGCCTGACAGGAAGGGTGGCAGCCCTTAATCGGTTTATTTCAAAATCCACCGACAAGTGCCTGCCATTCTACAACTTGCTCCGAGGAAATAAGAAGTTCGAGTGGACAGAGGAGTGCGGAAGTGCTTTCCTCGACCTAAAGGCACATCTGGCCGAGGAGCCCGTATTGTCCAAACCAAAGGCAGGAGAGCCTTTTTTCCTTTACCTAGCTGTCACAGAGGATGCAGCTAGTGCCGTATTGGTTCGAGAAGAAGTCGGGGTTCAAAAACCAGTCTATTACATCAGCAAGAGACTTATCGAAGCCGAATCCCGATACCCGTTTATGGCAAAATTGGCGTTCTGTCTTATCACGGCCTCCCGAAAGCTCAGGCCGTATTTCCAGTCCCACTCAATACACGTCATGACCGATCAACCTTTAAGGTAGGTTTTGCAAAAACTTGAGGCATCGGGACGCCTGTTGAAGTGGGCTATGGAGCTCAGTCAATTCGAGATTCTGTACACCCCACGAACTGCTATAAAGAGTCAGGCCCTGGCCGATTTTGTGGCAGAGTGCACAGGATTCAGGGAGGATTCAGTGGAAGGGTCACCCCAGGTCACCTCGACCCAGGCGTCATGGAAGATCTTCGTGGATGGCTCATCCAATGAGAACGGCTCCGAGGCTGGAATAATTTTGATATCCCCAGAAGGGCATAGATTACACTCGGCGCTGAGATTCGGATTCAAGGCCTCCAACAATGAGGTCGAATACGAAGCTTTGCTGGCTGGGCTAAGGGTAGCCCAGGAGCTGAAGGCCAGCTCCGTTCAGTGCTTCAGCGATTCCCAGCTCGTGGTAAACCAGGTGCTAGGTGAGTATCAGGCACGGGGAGCCAAGATGGTCGCTTACCTGGCCAAGGTAAAAGTTGAACTATCTGCGTTTGAGCGAGGCTCAATTGAGCAGATACCTTGGGAGCAGAACACTAACGCAGACGCCCTCGCCAAGCTCACGACCTTCGGGGAGACGGAGGCTTTGGGGTTAGTACCGATAGAGTTCTTGGAGAAACCAAGCATAGAAGAGGTCAGGGAGGAGGTCGAGATGATTGACGCCAGACCGACTTGGATGACCCCCCTCCTCGAGTATCTCACCAAAGGAAAGTTACCCGAGGGACGTAATGACGCACGACGGGTACTGTACCAGGCTCCAAGGTATACGATAGTAGATGGGGTGCTGTACCGACGTGGGCATTCCCTACCCCTCTTACGATGTGTTCTGCCAGGTGAGGCAAAGGCCATCTTGCAGGAAGTGCACGAGGGTTTTTGCGGGGATCACACTGGGGGGCAAAGCTTGGCCCTAAAAGTCTTAAGGCAAGGGTATTATTGGCCCACTCTATCAAAGGACTCGATCTCGTACGTCAAGAAATGTGACAAGTGCCAGCGATTTGCCACAGTTTCCCGAGCTCCCCCAGTCGAGTTGAAGATGATCTCGTCCCCATGGCCATATGCGGTCTGGGGAATCGACTTGGTTGGCGCCCTCCCTACTGGAAAGGGTGGGGTCCGCTACGCTGTGGTAGCTATCGACTACTTCACGAAGTGGGCTGAGGCAGAACCTTTGGCAACAATCACTTCCAAGAAAGTCCTCGACTTCGTGGTCAAGAGCATTATGTGCTGATTCGGGCTGCCAAAGAAAATCGTATCCGACAATGGGACTCAGTTCGACAGTGACCTCTTCACCGAATTTTGTGAAAGGTACGGAATTGTGAAAAGCTTCTCATCCGTGGCCTATCCCCAGGCAAATGGCCAGGTCGAGGCTGTCAATAAGACGCTAAAGGCGAGCCTTAAGAAGAGACTAGACGAAGCCAAGGGGATCTGGCCAGAACAACTCCCCCAGGTTCTGTGGTCATACCGGACCTCGCATCGGACTCCTACAGGTCATACTCCTTTCTCCTTGACTTTTGGGAGTGAGGCAGTCCTCCCTGCTGAGATTAAGGTATCTTCGCATAGAGTCCAGGCGCATGACCAGGACCGCAACCACGAAATACTTTGCGCGTCCCTCGACCTGATTGATGAAAGACAAGAAGATTCACAACTTCAGCTCGCGTATTACCAGCAAAAAATCACTCGTTATTTCAACTCAAAGGTCAAAAAACGTGCCTTTAGCATTGGCGACCTGGTCCTCAGGAGAGTCTTCTTAGCCGGTAAGGATCCCAAAGATGGAGTATTGGGACCGAACTGGGAAGGGCCATATCAAATTACCGAGGTCATAAAGGAAGGAACTTACAAATTAGCTCGGCTCAATGGAGAAGCAGTCCCACGAGCCTGGAACGCCATCCATTTGAAGAAGTATTATCAGTAACACCCTTGTAAGGCTTAAAAGCCACCTTTTCTTTTTAGCAATGAGAATTAAATCTTTGTTTATTATTGTGTATATTTGTGGATGTAATCTCAAGTAACCACGAAAGACCCTTTCCTAGTTACTTGGGGGGCATATGGTGCCTGGATATAACTAGGTTGCCTTAAAGGCTTAGAAGTTGATTCAAATCGATTGATCGTTGTTTTTCTTAAAAAACACGAGATATTGATAAAGGATTAACGCGAACTAAGTCCTATCCTGGATATAACCAAGTCGCCTTAAAGGCTTAGAAGTTGATTCAAATCGATTGATCGTTGTTTTTCTTAAAAAACACGAGATATTGATAAAGGATTAACGCGAACTAAGTCTTATCCTGGATATAACCAGGTCGTCTTAAAACTTAGAAGTTGATTCAAATTGATTAATAAGTGTTTTTCTTAAAAAGCACAAGATATTAGTCAAGAATTAACACGAACTAAGTTTTCAAACTAACGTCCTGGACATAACCAGGTCTCAAAATTTAGAAGTTAATTCAAATTGATTAATCGGTGTTTTTCTTAAAAAGCACAAGATATTAGTCAAGAATTAACACGAACTAAGTTTTCAAACTAATGTCCTGGACATAACCAGGTCCTAAAACTTAGAAGTTAATTCAAGATTGATTGATCGTTGTTTTTTCTAAAGAGCACAAGATATTATATCAAGAATTAACGCGGACTAAGTTTTCAAGGCAATGTCCGGGGAGCAACCAGGACTTATCTTAAAAAAAAGATAAACAAACTTATACTATTACCGAAGTGCATAGAGGCAAAAAGATATAAACCAATTAAAAGCAAAAATTGATAAAGCCAATTGTCTTGAGGTGAAAAAACTTCATACAAAAATTACAAAAAAAAAAAAATATAATAAATGTGTTCAAAAAAGAAAAAGAAAGGCCCTAGGCCCCACCGGGCTGCTCCGTTGAGGTCGCCGTCTCACCCTCCTGCTCGGCCGTTGCGGAGGTCTCCCCGGTCTTAGAGGGCGCCTCTTGCTGAAGACGAACTTTAAACCCCTCCAGGAAGGGCTCCCAGACATCCGCTCCTAGGAAGGAGAAGTCGCTGTCCGGGTTGAAGACCCAGCAGTGGTATAGCATGTCCTCCATGGCGGAGCTGGAAGCTTCCTTCTCCTTTTCCAAGGCGACCTTTGCCTCCTCGGCCTCAGTTTTTGCAGAGTCTAGCGCGGCCCGGGCAGTCCTGGCCTCCTCGAGTTCGGCCGTTACAGCGGCTAGGGCGGCCTTGTTAGCCTCGGCCTCTTCCAGCTTGGGGCGGGACGCGTCCAGCTCAGCCCGTGCGGCCACCAAGGCATCCTTGGCCTCCTGTTCCTGCTTTTGGGTAGTCTTCAGGGCGGCCAAGGTAGTCTTCTGGGCGGCCAAAACAGCCTGATGCTCACCCCTCATGTCCTCGAGGCGAGCCTTGGACCTGGATATGCTCCGGTGAAGAGCCAAGGCACCCTACAAAGAAAAGAGGCAACTGCCTTAGAAAAAAAAGAAAGAACGTGCGATGCATGATAACCAAAGAGTACAAAACGTAAAGCCAACTTACTGTTAGAGCCATTCCCAGTGAAGACTCCATCACGCTCTCCGGGCTCCTTGTTTCGATCGCCCCCAGGTCCTTTTCGGTGGCGCTGTAGTAGTGGTCGACGGTGTAGGTCGTTGTCTCGTACACCGTCCCCCGAAAGACGTCAGGAATTTTCTCCAAGGCCTGGGGGTCCACCGGAATGCGCACCTCGGGGACTGCGGTCGCCAAAATCCTGGGCTCCGCTTCCATATCTCGAACAAAGGCGGGAGCTCGTGGAGGGGGCGGGGGCATCTTCTCCACTGCGGCAGGAGGGGGAGGTACCTTGGCCGGGGCAGCTGGGGTCTGGTCCATCCCCTTTGCAGGGGACTTGGATGGTGTCCCAGCGGCTTTCTTCGCCACCCGGAGCTTCTTCATTTTGGGTCCAGAGGCCCTAGCAGAAGAGTTCCCTCCGGTGAACATAGCTCGCAGGTCATTGTTCCTGGGCTGAGACATCTCCTCTGGCAAAACAAAGACAACATTAGTATACAAGTAAGCATTTATGCAAGAACAACAAAAATAAGGGGGAAAAAGCGGAACTCAAGTATATATATTGAAAGGGATCCTACCCCCCGAGCTAGAAGAGGAATCTATGGTCACGACCATTGGCCCCGGAGCTCCTGCGGGGGAATCTAAGACAATTACTTCGCGAGCTGGAACAGGTTCTGGGTCCGAATCTGGTTCAGGACTAGGCTCTTCTACATACTGCCTAAGACCCGGAGCTACAATACCCTCCCGAAGAGAGGGCCACGACCGGAGATTAGTCCCATACTCCTCAAAGGAGGCCGACCTAAAGTCTAAGGTGTTGTCTACGACTACAGTACCCCTAGGGTGGCTACTCTCGTAATCCAGCACGAGCCGGTCGACACACTGGAGTAGGGTTACGTCGAGGTCTGTGTCCTTTTGATGGCGTTGGACGGGCTGGTTGGGATTAAATCTAGCTAACTGAGGATCGGCGGTGGCCCTATCTAAGCCCCTGAACATGTAAGGATTACCTTGCCCAGAGGGACCTGCGGCTGCTCCATACTGGATCCTCTCCTCGTCCGTTCCTTGGGAGACCTCCAGCGCCCGCTTCCTCCTCGTCCTTACGAGGGGCACCTCGTCCTCTCCTTCCCCCGCGGCCTCCTCCTCGGGGATGGGTCTCATCTTGCGAGCTGGGGGAGGCCCTCGGGGTCTCCTCAGGGCCAAAGTATGGCCTGAAGAGATGAGTTTGCATGCCAACATCGTCTCGTCTGTCACGAGCTGGCGATAGTCCTTTTCACTGGGGGGCAGACCCGCCAGTGTCTCGTACTGACTCCCAAGGATCAAAGACTTGTCTGTCCTCACAAAAATGGCTGCAGAATTGTTCTAAGTCAGAAACTGATAAAGGGGAACTAATCAATACTTAACTTACGAGCTAAGAGCAAAAGGTACTTACGAGGACGATTGAAGTAATGAAGTTTGCAGTTGCGAAACCCCTTGGACATAAAGAACTGGTCTTTGAAGTCATTGGGGTGGCTGGGCAGCTCGATGACCACAGCCGTGTTTGGAAAGCGGGTCAGGTAGTAGAACCCGTCGCCTCGCCCCAGCTGCTCCGGGCTGGCCTTGAGGCAGAAAAAATATAAGATATCCGCAGAGTGGGGACCTTCCATTCCTGTTTCAGGAACAGATATCTCAACCCCGCCAACAAACGGTAGGAGTTGGGGGGGAGCTGGAAAGGAGCCAACTTCACGTAGTTGAGGAAGTCGGCGAAGTATTGGTCCAGCGGGAGGAAGGCCCCAGCCTTGAAGTGCTCGTCACTCCAAGCCGCGTATTCCTCGTCGAGCGGCGCGCAGCTCCGCTCACCTTCTAGGGGAGGTCGGGCGATCAGGACGCCCCTCCCCAGCTCGATGTTGTGGGAAAGGAATATTTTATTCACTTTCCCCTGGTCGGTGATCTTCGAGACGATCCTCTCGGCCTCGAAAAAAGCATCGGGCGCCACCTCGAGCTCTTGCTCCACGGCCGGCCCAAAGACGGGGATTGGGGAGTCTATCATCACCTCCTTTCCTTTGGATTGTTGGGAGGACGAGCTGCCTGCGGTCTTCTTAGGAGCGTTCTTCTTGGGTCCCATTTGGTCGCCTAGCGAACAAAAGAAGAAATTTTAGAAAAGGCGACCTAAGCATAAGAAAGAATCTAAAGAGGTGTTTCCTTTGCATGGGCTGAGGTAATCTCAGCTCGTGGAGAGTGAGACCACGCGGTTCTATGAACACGCGCCTGTGCTCCCAACGGATCCCCGATTACTCGGAATTCGTGTGTCAGGAGGGTCAGGATAAAAGTTTGCCTTGGAAGGAAAGTTTCAGTAGGCAAGAAGTGTAAAACCGCCTGTGAGGCGTGTCCCCTAAGCTACCCGGTTTTGCACCCAAAATGCTGGATATTTTAAACAAGCATACCAAAAAATCCTACCCAGAAGATTTCCCCAGAAAGCGCACCCTATGAGCCATGCTCCTAAATGGTTTTCTTCTACAATCGATGCCCTAAAATAAAAACCTACACCCTTCATACCCACAAAAAACCAACAGAATATTGCATGCAGCTACAGGAACTATTCACCTATGCTACAGTGAAAAGAAAATTTAAAGCATGCACAGTCAGAAAACTTACAAAGTGTTTTGCTGTGAGGGGGATGAAGGGGTCGTCTAGGTTGGGGCCTCGGCGGAGTAACTGGTACCAAAACCTGAAAGGAGCCCTTGCACCTGATCCTCTGGAATGCTGGGAACAGTAACTGGGAGAAAAAAAAGGGTTTTTTGAGGTTGAGAAGAGAGAAGAAGATGGGAAATTTAGAAAATTTTCAAATAAACGGGTGGCCCATGCGTAAGGTGGCCATCCCTTTTATATACGTGAATGGCCATGTGAGGAGGGCCGTTGGATTGCCCTGATGTGGGATCTGAGGCTCTCCACTCGAAAGGCGAAACGACGGTTGAGTATAGGATATGCCATTTAATGCAGTTCTCAGAAGACGTACCGTCACCAACCACGATGCTCCACGTATTCGACGCCTGCGTAATAGGTGAAATATGGAGGGTCCATGGAGAAGCCTAAAAGCCCCCACTGTGGCCCCAGATGATGTCGTGTGCCACGAGCATAGGCTTGGGGGGCAAATGTACGCCCTAATTTTCCACGGGCTATTAGCGAGCTGAGATATAGCATAATTATATCAGCCACGTGGCCGAAGTTGCTGTTGTCAGGTCCTACCTCTTTAGCTCGAGGTAACCAAAGGTTTACCTCGAGATTATTTAAGGGCCGAGTCAGGAATATGAAGACCGAAGGTCAAGAAGGCATCCAGCTCGAGGCATGGGCTGGAGTTGGAAGCTGTGACCCTTTATAAAGTCAACCACGCAATGTAAACGTGCATATATCAGACATCACGTGTCTGATATATCTCTGAATTCTCGGAAACGCAGCATGAACGTGCGTGTTCAGGCACCCACGACTGGGTTAGGCTGTGCGGCCCATTATCCCCCTTACCTATTGATTAGACTACACTTCAATTGTCAGGATTTAGGAATTAATCATGAAGGTCACAGAAGTGACATGATGGGTAAGAAGGTCACGGGATGACCCCCCTTACCAACTCCCAGGTGCCCTCTCCTATAAATATGGAGAGCCTAGGAGTTGCAAGGGGTTGAATTCTATTGTATAACGAAATACCTTGTAAGAAATACCAAAAATATAGCAATAATATTGGCTGGTGGAGTAGAAGGATTTTAACCTTTGAACCACCTAAAAATATATTCGTGTCATCAGTCCATTTTGAGATCATTCATCTGTTTTGGTTCATTATTCAGCACTAATCCCTTTCTCTTGTTTTCTTAATTACCTGTTGGCAAAGAACTGCGTCAACAATAGCCGTGGAGATAGGAAGGGCTGACGGTGACACTTGTTTCTCGATTAGGCTAAATTTCGAGAAACTTGGATGGAGAAAGGTTTCTTTCTCACCAAAAATGTTAATTTGACGTGTCTTGTTCATTTAAAGGTGAAAGCGCACTCTGGTGTTGAAGGCTCGAAGGGCGAGGGCCACCGGCGAGTAGCGAGCAGCCTCGACAACTAGTGAGTGTGGCTGGCGACCGGTGAGCACGGCTGGCAATCGACGAGTGTCTCGGCTGACCAGCTATGGCTGATGATGTCTTAGTTGGTGCTTGTGGTGTGTGTTAGTTCGACTTGTGCGACCGACTAGGGCGATTGGCTAGGACCCTTTTCTTCTTACGATCGGTGTTGGTGTGGCCAATTAGAGATCATTTGGTTGGGAAAAGTAGGCCAGCTCTGGTGAGTCCTACCTCTTAGGTGTTGGGAGATTGGCGATGATTACTCCTTACGACGACTGGTGGCGACTATTCTGCCTTGCCACTTTGTCTTGACACTTCATCGCTCCGCGGACAGCCACGTGGTAGGTGCCAAATTTTGGTTATAACAAATTACATGTAGATACATATAATTTTTACATGACATGATCAATATGTAATCTTCAAAACGAGCACTAAGGTCAGACTTTAAAAAGTGTGTATACATAAACTATACTCTGAAATTAGACGTGGTAGGGTTTTAGTTTATGAGTCTATTAATATCAAATCATCATGACCTTAAATTTTTCTACCAAATAATGATTTGTGTAAGAATATACTTAGGTATGTGTGTATGCTGCCAATGAGCAGCCTTTTGAGAAATGTGGGTTGCGAAGCTTTTCTATGTTGAGGGTTATTACAAGCCGGCACCGACTAATAATTATAAATACACAAACATATATTATTGTAGGTTGACTTAAAGACACATATTCTTCTGTATATCTTTCCATACCATATTTTGCACGAATTGTTCTTGAACGATAAAAAAAAACGTTATATGTTCAAGTTTGTTGATTTTATTATATGTTACAATGACAAAAAATGTTCCAAACGCTAAAAGAAAAAGATAGGATATTGTATGGGAAGGAGGCAAGAACAATAAATAAATAAAGAAAAGAAACTGGTCTAGAAAAAGGTTACAGCTGGTTATCATTGTAAATGTGGTCCAGGGCAAACAGTCCCTTAATTGCCGTCTGTTTAGTACTATTCCAAAAACTAAATCTAAATCTCAATTGAAATCATCTATTTTTGTCAAAGCCAGTGGTTGTTGTTTGCAATAAACACTGATTAGATTCACCAACAGGGTCTAATTTGGGTCACGCGATTTTAAGATAAAGTAGTTTGTTACTAAAAGCACTTTCTGTTTTAATAAATAAACTAATGCTAGAGACTAATTATATTATTAACATTGATATATATATATATATAATATTTATTCACAAATGGACTGCCACATTGATTTTTCTTTCCCATTTTCACCATAATTAATATGTATCAAGTCTGCTAGTTTTCAAAACCAACAATACGTTTCTTTTTTTTCCGGAGAAAACTAATTAAACAACGTTAATTATGCTCCTAATCTTACTTAGGCCAATTATATTTAACTTTAATTCGCTTTGTCTTGACTAGTAGCTTCATTAACGTGACCCTTTTTGTTAAACTAAAAGTTCCAAAGAGTCACATCACATCTCCGGATCTCCCTGAATTTTTTGAAAAGCAATATTTGAGGTCGGTTCAAGGAATTGGATTTCAGTTCAATTTGTTGCTCACTTAATTAACGGTATCACACACAAAACAAAGGTGGAGAGATGTGAAAAAACAGGAAGCCTATTTTAACATGTAAATGTAATTATACTTTAAGTCTTAATATCACTTTTAAGTTGTCAATTTTAAACAGTTTCACTGTTCTTTATTGGGGGGGTTAATTGATATCATCAGGTCAGGTTAATTGTAATTAACTTAAAGCACTTAACAAGTTATCCTTGACCCTACATGTTATTTTTCAAAAATAAAAAAAAGTTGATTTCTTGGAAGCCACTCTAGGAGGCTATGAAATTATAAAACACACACACACACACACACATATATATATATATATATAAACATGGAGTATGTTGAAACATAAAATTCTTCTTCCTTCACATACAAGCCAATCTTTTTTTCCTTAATATATAATTTTCCATATTGTTTATGTGTTCAACCATCTTTTTCCTAACACATTTTCTTTTGCAACAACGTTGTTTTTGATTCATAGTTTCATACCCAGAAGACAGTAATGGCAGAAATCGCCAGTAACAGAATGAGCAATGAGTTTGGTTGTGGTTTCATGAGTGGGATTTTCAACCGTTGGAGCCATTGGTCCAAAAAATCCCCTGCTGTTCATTCACTGCCAAGCTCTGAAAAACCCAACAAGCCTTCTCACACTCAGACTAATCATGTCTCCCAGAAAAAAAGAAGCACCACCTCAGCAGAGCCCGCCATTGAAGAAAACTCGATCTCAGTTAAACCTGTCATGAAACTAGACCAAAAACCCACTAGGAATTCAGTCTCAGATCACCCCAGAACATCGGTTTCACTGAGAAAAATTCGATGGAGGGGACTCTCAGACGCTGCCAGAAGCTCAACTTCTTCATCCAAATCCAATGGTTCAGGAGAAGAGAGAAAGCTGAGAAGAGAATCTACGGCTAATGCTCTCGAACTCGCTCGAGTTATCACTGAAAACCGGCCAGTCGACCATACAAAAGCTCTTTCCAAAACAAGTACCAGTAATAGTGCCATTGTGTTGGGACATTTGGGTAACTTGAAGCAACCGGTGAGTAAGAACTTGGTTGCTAGTAATAATACTACTCCAAGTTCTACGTCTAGAACTATTTTGGCACTTTCTAGAAGTCTTCAAGAGATGAACTATGCACCTAGCAAAAATGGCTATGGAAACATTGTGAGGAAGAACAGTGATGAGTTTCGAGGGATTTCGAATAAGTTGGAGCCTGAAGTGTTGAAGAGAATGGGAAATGAGGCCTACAAGGAAGGAAGATTTAAAGATGCTTTGGTTTTGTATGATCGAGCCATTGCTCTGGACTCAAGTAAAGCAGCTTATCACAGCAACAAAAGTGCTGCTTTGATTGGCTTAGGGCGACTTATTGAAGCAGTTGGTGAAAGTAATGAGGCCATTAGAATTGACCCTTCTTATCATAGAGCTCATCATCGTTTGGCAACATTGTATCTCAGGTATATTATTATTTATGTTGTTTTTCTACTCTTTCTTTTGTGTCGTTTGTGTTTGAAACTGTGTCAAACCAATTTTTTCAGATTGGGACAAGCAGAGAAAGCTTTGTATCACTACAAACAATCTGGGCCTTATACTAACTCAAAAGATACGGACAAAGCTCAAGCTCTTGAAAAATGTCTAGTGAGTTGTGACGAAGCTCGTAAACTCCAAAAGTGGAATACTTTGCTGACCGAGACCCGATTTGCAATATCCTCTGGCGCCAATTCAGCTCCACTGGTTGGCCTCAACTCTTCCAAATTTTAATGCATATTTCTTGCTTCAAAAGGGTTGCTCTGTTAAGCAGATTATAATCTAACGTTATTTGTGTTTTGTTTGTATAAGTTGCTTACTTTACAAGCAGAGGCCTTGTTCAGGCTTCTAAGACATGAAGAGGCATACGCCACCTACCAAAAGGGAGCCAATTTCAGCATTGATGTTTGCACCAACTTCTTTGGCATGGCTTCTAGTGCTTACCGGTTGATGATTGGATCCCAAGTTTACTTGGCTTCTGGCAGGTTGGGATTGACAAAATTACTATCAATAATGCTATGATTAACTATTATAAATTCGTCAAAACACTGAAATTAAAAAGGGTCTCTCTTGCAGTGCTATGACACATCTTAATGTATTGTCACAACTGTAACGAGTACATTACCAATAACTAACAATTTTCTATTACTAATTAAGGATATTTCTTTAGGGCCATTCAAAATACATGCTGTCTATTTTTTTATAAAACCACAGTAAGATTGGGACCCTGCAATTTGATACCATTTAAAGCTTAGCCTCGACCATTAGCAAATTCCACAAAGCACTTCACTTTTGATGTTTTTTGTTTTGGTTGGAAGGGGGGGTTGGTGTTGGAGACAATTCCCAAATAAGAACAGAATGAATAATTATGCTTTGGATTAAAAATTAATATATAAAAGTAACATCCATTAGCAGCAAGTAAAAGCTTCTTTTTTTTTTAACCAAAACAATAAAAGATAAACAATCAATTTCAAACTATTCCAACCCCACTTTATGTAAGTGAAGTTTTAACTCTTTTGGGCTCTTGTTCCTTTCTGTAGCACACTGATCAGCGAGTTTTGACTATTTTAAATCATCATAATTTGATTGACTTTATTAGAGAATATGTACCCGATCTTCCTTATTTAATGTATTTTTTTTTCTTTGGCAGGTTTGATGATGCTGTAATGGCAGCTCAAGAAGCAGCAAAGCTAGATCCAAATAACAAGGAGATCATCACGGCAGTAAAGAGAGCCAGAGCCGTATCATCGGCTCGATCAACCGGCAATCTTCTCTTCAAGGCAGAAAATTACTCCCATGCCTGCGTTGCGTACAGCCAAGGACTAGAACACGATCCACACAATTCTGTTTTACTATGTAACCGGGCAGCTTGTCGCTCTAAGCTCGGCCAATTTGAAAAGGCCATTGAAGACTGCACTGCCGCTCTTGTTGTACAGCCTTCTTATAGCAAGGCCAGGCTACGTAGTGCCGATTGTAATGCCAAGGTAATGAAAGCCAAGCCATGCTGCTCTTTCTCTCTCCCTCTTAATATTTGAAAGAATGATTATGCATTGATTAGTACGAGTCTGACGGAATCTAGTAAAATTTTATAATTTTTAATTAATTAGTTGGAGAGGTGGGAAGCTGCAATTCAAGATTACGAAGTTCTTATAAGAGAGACGCCAGGGAATGAGGAAGTTGGGCGAGCTTTGTTTGAGGCCCAAGTCCAGCTCAAAAGACAACATGGTGAAGACATCGAGGACATTCAGTTCGGATCCAACTTGGTTTCAGTCTCCAGCACTGAACGTTTCAGACACATTGTAACTTCACCTGGTAATTATTCATATGCTTAGTTTGATAACTATTATATACACATACATATGTATATAATTCAAAGGCAATAGGTAACGACTAATAACTGTTTTGCTTTGAATAACGGCACAGGAATGTCTGTAGTCTTGTTTTGTAACAAAGCAAAACAAAAACGAGTGTTTCAAGCACTGGAACAAGTCTGCAAGAGATTCCCATCAGTGAATTTCCTCAAGGTAGAGGTGGAAGACTACCCTTACTTGGTCAAAACAGAAGGGGTGACCACCATTCCCACGTTTAAGATATACAAAAATGGTTCAGGGGTTAAGGAAATTCAAGGCAGCAACCATGAATTATTAGAGAGCTCAGTCAAATGGTACAGCAGTTGAAAACTTACACTCTCATACAAAAATCCCTCAAATTTTTTAGTAGGCATAGATTAATTATTTTTAGTGGGCTATTCTTAGATGTGGCTTTGGACCTTTCGTTAATAAGTTTTTCCTTTTTCTTTCTTTATTTTCTTTTCATTCTTTTAATTTAAAAATGTGATTGTATGCGGTCTTAAACTATAATTTGAGAATCTCTGCCCCCAATTTCTCTGATAAAAGGTTACATGACAAGCAATGTTAACGAACTGTTTACAATGAAAGGCAGGGGAGAGGTTTGGCAGAGTGATTTTTTTTTTTTTATTAATTCGAATATTGTAATGCACTGGTTAGCTAAGACCGTTACACTGTGTATTTTAAATAGTGCTTAACTCGTTAAACAAATCATTAGGACATAAATATGGATATAAATGTGATTAATGATCAAGGGTTAAAAATTTCGGTCAAAATGAATGAATATTTCATTAAAACGTTAAGTTATACATGAGATCTTATAATAAACATTTACAAAGTTGTTTAAAGTTCCAAAAAGGTCCTTACAACATAAAAGTTACAACCCGCCGACCTAAGCGGCAAAAATAGGGTTTAACCCTAGTTCCTCTGAGAAACTTTGGTTGTGGTGGTCAAGCGACCACATATGTACACATTACCATTTAAGTTCTTCAACTCATGACTGGTCTAGCTTTCCTTTCCCCCTTACCTGCACCACATAGCACCCATGAGCCAAGGCCCAGCAAGAAAACTTAAACATGGTCATAAGCAGTTAATAACACATTTCCAACTCACAATAAACATACCCAGCGGTAATAACCCTACTCATGTATACATACCATTCATATTAATGAATACAATGTCAAATGGGACCAGATGCCTTAATTAAATGATTAGTTAAATCATATTGGGGTTCGTTTCCCAAGTTACATGATTAATAAACCACACTGGGGCCCAACCCTAGGATATGGGAATAATAAGTCACCCCGGGGTACATTGCCCTATCGTCTGAATAACCAGCCTTGGTGCTGGCCCAGCGTACCTGGCGCCTTAGTTTTTTCCTCGACTAGTAGGTCGAGCAAGCGTATGATGTTCTCCTGATTAGATCTAATCATATCGACTAGCGCTCAGTGCGCTATTGTCGCCCTTGACTCATAAGTCAATGCTTTTCAACCAGCGCTCAGCGCTATTGCCATCCTTGACTGTTAAGTCAATGCTTTATGACCATCGTTCAGCGCTATTGCTGTTCTTAACTGATAAGTCAATGCTTTTCGACTAGCGCTCAACGCTATTGCTGTCCTTGACAGATAAGTCAATGCTTTTCGACCAACGCTCAACGCTGTTGTCGTCCTTGTCTGATAAGTCAATGCTTTTCTCAAGTGTATAATGCTAACCGACATTTATCATATAGCAAGAATTCATATACAGAGCACTCAATACGCTTAATCAATAATCATAGGCATAATCATAATCATGCGCATTTACAAGGGTCCAAGCCCTAATCAAATCTATATTCAACATTCGGGCCAAGCCCTAATCATGTACATCACATATTGGGTGCAGTTTTCTTACCTCATGTCCGAGTGTAATGTAAAATAAGAACGACCCTCGAGCACGATCCTGATCCCGAGCCCTTAGCGATAACCTAGTCACAACCAACTATAGAATCTCGTCAAAACAAGTAAATAAAAGCTTCTGGACCGAGTCCTAGCCTCCAGGACATCGAATCCTACTATACTGGGTAGTAGGATTGATACCGAACCCTTAGGTTTGAGTTCCTGCACCCAAAACCTCCCCAAGGCCCAAAATATCTTAAGCGCCGCAACCCTCAAACAATTGAGCCACAACCAGCTCAAGTCAGAGGCCTGAGCCTCCTTCTTGCCAGCACTAGCGCCGCAGCGCGCCCTATCAGGTGCCACGACCCAAAAAGCCCAGCAGCCCCCCTTCATCTTCTTCGTTTAGCTTGAATCGCGGTGCCTAAGAACTGGGTTGCGGCTCGACCTGGAACTCAACCTTTTTCCTCAGTTTTCCCATATAAAATCCCTCCATAAACCTATCCAAACATATCAAAATCTCAAAAACAAAGTTCCCAATCAACTCAGCAGCCCAAAACCATCAAAACCCAAGTTACAATCCAATCAAAAACTCATAAAAACTATAAGATCGAATCAAAGCTTAAGAACTCAAAAACTCAGAACTTAAAGCTTGGATTACCTCTGACTGAGCCGTTTTCCAATTAAATCATCCAGCTATCAAGCTTCTAATCTTCCCTAGAATCGTTACGACTCTCACCTTGCTTAAATCCGAGCCCTAAAACTCGAGTTTCCTTCGAAAATGCTAACGAACGTCAAAGAAAGAACGAGAGAGAGAAAAAGTGTTTTGAACATATTTTTCTTCTGACAGGTTACTTCGAGCTTAAGTAACCTCATGTAAAACCCAAGGCTTGGGGTCCAAAAAAAAACGCCCCAAGGGTAAAGTAGTCAAAATTCCCATAATTCCCTCCTTATCTCACTAACTCCAATTATATCCTCACATATTCATTCTCGTTATCCAAAATCCCGATAATGTATTAAATACCCAAAATACCCATTGACTCACCTCGAGTCAAGTATTGATCCTGTTGTGACTTTCCTGCTAACTTGCTCCCTAGGATCGCCTCGTGTCGAGTAACCCAAATATATCCACATAATAATGTTGTCTCACACATATATCACATATATGCCAAATATACCCATAATGGGCCAAATTACGAAAATTTCCCTTCTGATAAGAAATGAGCCTACATGCATATTTAATACACCTAAACATGCATATAAAGTCATATTATAATATAACTCACATAATCATGCAATGATACACATATATATCACATAAGCACATAATTTACATAGTTTGCCATCTTGGCCCCCTAATGAAGCCTTAAGCCTTATTAGGTAATTTGAGATTTTACAACTATCCCCCCTTACAAGAATTTTGTCCTCGAAATTTTACCTGAACAACTCAAGATACTGATTCTGAATATCTGACTCTAGCTCCCAGGTCGCTTCCTTGACCTTGTTGTTCCTTCATAATACCTTAACTAAAGGTATAGCCATGTTCCTCGGGATCTTGTCCTTCCTGTCTAGTATTTGGATTGGCTGTTCCTCATAGGAGAGATCTGCCTCAAGCTCCAGATCCTTGTTACTAAATACATGAGCCACGTCTGACACATATTTCTGAAGGGCCAAAATATGAAATTCATTGTGTACGGCCGACAGTGCTAGAGGTAAGGCCAATATATAGGCCACTTGACCAATCCTCTCTAGGATTTCAAATAGTCCCACAAATCTAGGGCTCAGCTTACCCTTGTTCCCAAACCTCCTCACCCCTTTCCATGGTGAGACTCTAAGGAAGACATAGTCTCCCAATTGGATCTCCACGTTCCTACGTTTGGGATCAACATAACTTTTATGCCTGCTTTAAGAAGTGAGCATCCGAGCTTTGATCTTCTCAATAGCCTCATTGGTCCTTTGAACTGCCTCATGACCCAAGTATTTCCTTTCTCCTGTCTCATCCCAATGAATAGAAGATTTGTATTTTCTACCATACAACATCTCATAAGGAGCAACCCCAATGGTAGACTGATAACTGTTATTGTAGGAAAACTCTGTCAAAGGAAAATACTTACTCCAGGACCCAATAACGTATGGCACACATTCTACTAGCATGTCCTCTAATATATGTATTGTCCTCTTAGATTGTCCATCTGTCTGAGGATGATAGACAGTACTAAACTTCAACTGTGTACCCATATCCTTATGCAAACTTCCCAAAAACTTGGAAGTAAATGTGGGGTCTCGATCTGACATGATCAACCTCGGAGCCCCATGAAGGTGTACTATCTCTCTCACATAGAGATCTGCGTACTAGTCAACTGTATATGTCGTCTCCATTGGTGAGAAGTGTGCTGATTTGGTGTATTGATCCATGATAACCCACACCGAATCATTTTGACCCACAGTCCTGGGTAACCCCACCACGAAACCCATCGTGATATTCTCCCATTTCCACTTTGGGATGTCCAGAGGCTGTAATAGCCCTACTGGTCTCTGGTGCTCAACCTTGACCTGTTGACACGTCAAACACTTAGCAACATATTCTGTCAGATCCCTCTTCATCCTAGGCCACCAATAAAGCGATCTCACATCCTGATACATCTTCGTGGTGCCTGGATGCAAATAGTAAGGGGTAGTATGAAATTCATCTAGAATCTCTCGTCAGATAACAGTGTCCATCAAAACACAAATCCGACCCTTTATCTCAACAAGCCCATATCTAACAATGTATAATCCCTAGACACTTCGGCTAGGACGTCCCCTCTGATCTTTGTCAGTTGTGCATCACCCAAATGACCTTCCTTTATCCTCTCCAATAGTGTAGACTATAGCGTGATATTGGCCAACTGGCCAACCACCAACTCTATTCCAGCTCTGTTCATATCCTCTACCAACTCCCTAGATATTTGTCTAGCACTGTAATACTGTCCCGGACCCTTCCGGCTTAAGGCATCTGCCACAACGGTGGCTTTTCCTGGGTGATACAGGATTTCACAATCATAATCCTTTACTAACTCCAACCAGCGCCTCTGGCTCATATTCAGGTCTTTCTGAGTGAAGAAGTACTTCAGACTCTTATGGTCAGTGTATATCTCACACTTCTCCCCATAAAGGTAAGGCCTCCATACCTTTAATGCAAAGACCACTGCTGCCAGCTTTAGATCATGAGTGAGGTATCTCTGTTCATACTCTTTCAACTGACATGATGCATAGGCAATAACCTTCCCCGACTACATAAGAACACAACCCAAACCTTGATGTGAGGCATCATAGTATATCACAAACTTCTCCTGATCTGTCGGAAGACTCAGAATTGGAGCTCTAATCAGTCGCCGCTTCAGTCCCTGGAAGCTATTCTCACACTGATCTGACCACGCAAACTTCTGATTATTGTGTGTCAGTTCAGTCAATGGAGTAGTAATCCTTGAGAACCCTTCCACAAAATGCCTATAATACCCTGTCAATCCAAGGAAGCTCCTAATCTCTGAGGCATTCCTTAGACTTGGACAATCTCTGACTACCTCAATCTTGGTTGGGTCCACGTTGAACCCATCCCTACTAACAATGTGACCAAGGAAAGTCACCTGAGGTAACTAGAACTCACATTTCTCGAACTTTGCAAACAGTCTATGTGTTGGGAAACTTATACAGGATCTTGTTTATTTTCATGTAAATCATATATTAAACATATTAATATAAGTTAACCTAGAACATATTTCTAAAATTGAATTCAAATAGAAATAATGATAAGAACACTTACATTATACGCAGCAGAATGAATGAGTCATTCCTTCAGTTTCTCTAACCCTTGTATCCTTTCTGTTGCAGAGTATCACCAAGAAACTGAACAGTTCTTCAATTTTCTTCATAGCCTTCCAAATTATCCTTAGAACCACCTAGACTAGAGTGGACATTTCTCAACACATGAGATAGATACAGAGAAAAGAATATCAAGGCTTAGAAAAGGACTTATGTTTGTAGAGGGAATCTAAAACCTACTAGATCTTCTGATTTTCTGTTAGATAGTCTTTCTGTAATCTCATTTCAACTCTCACTTAGCATTCCTTTTATAGACTCAATTAGGTCATTTATTTAATTAAAAATTCAATAAAATAATAGCCAATTATCAGCCCTAGGTCGAAATTATCATGGGCTTTATGCCCGTGAAATTTCCCATTTAATTATAAGCCCATTGGACTTAAAATCAAGGTCTGTATTATTTTCTATTGATTTAATTAATTAAATAATTATTAAAATCCTTTATCAAATTAATTATTTATAATTTGAACTTTGATTTAAACATATTTATTAATTTAGACACCTATTTATCTTAATTAATAAATCTTCCATAATTTATCTTTTCTTCTCTAACTTACATTACTCTGTGAAACTATCCAAAATTGACCTAGTCAACTTTGATAATTCTAATTGATAACTAAATCCATTAATTGAGGCTATCTAGATGATTTTATCCAATGTACAGTGGGGACCATGGGCATATTAATTCAAGCTCCAATAAGTTATTATAAATTTAACAAATAAATTTACTAACTTATTAATTCCTCATGACTCCGATAAAGACTTAGAATTGCACTCTTGAATTCAAAGAACGCTCTATAAGCAATATAGATACGTTATAAATTATCCATTGTTACAACCATAATTGTCACTCAATCCTTTATAGATGGTCTACAATGAGATAGAACTAAAATACATTTTTACCCCTCATTGTATTTTATCCTTAAAACACTTAGTTCCTTGTAAATAATATTTCAGTAAACTAATATTAATTACTGAAATGAGATCACTATCATTTAGCACCTTGAACCAAACTAAAAGGAAACCATTGTTTCACTTTTTCATCATAAGCTATAGATATTCATATCTATGATTAACAGTCCTACTCAATTATACTACCGAGTTCCCAAGATGTAAGTATGGGCTAGTCCGTAGGGTAAGCTGGGAATGAACAAGTCAAAGAACTCAAATAATACAATCAGTTAGAATACTAACCACTAAGAATTGAGATTGAATTGACCTATGGTCAATTATATGACATGACTAGAATAGATAATAACAGTATGTTTACTTATCCTATGTACTGTCAATATCGGTCCAGTCCGATGTAACAAATACATCTGACCTTATCTACTTTGCTAATGTTCTGGAAAGAACATAACACTACAATGTGTAAGTAGATCATATCGTAGATCGACAAGTCAGTGTAAATCCTGTGCACTGACTAATCTTAGGACTAACTTATGTTTGAGCATATTTATATTCCACTGTGATTACGTCACTATAAATATGATTAGCTATATGCTCGGGATTTAATAGAAGTTTATATTAAACATATAATCATTAAAATAAAACATGTGAGCAAAGTGATTGACCAAGTCAAAAAATGATTTCTATTCTTTTATTGATAATAAAATGAGATTACAAAGAAATTGGGTTTTAATTAGGACAAAAAACCTCAATAAACTCCCACGTGAACTAATTGAAACTAATGTCTTAATTCTACTAATCTCATTTCCTTGATATGCTTATCAAATGTAGCTTCTGGTAGTGTCTTTCTAAATGGATCTGCAAGATTGTCTTCAGATGCAATCTTCATAAACCTTCACATCTCCCTTGACCACATATTCTCGAATAATGTGATGCTTCCTTTCTATTTTCTCACTCCTCTTGTGACTTCAAGGTTCTTTTGAGTTGGCTATCACTCCTGTGTTGTCACAAAACAACTCAAGCGATTTATCCATTTATGAAATAACACCATGATTTGAATAGAACTTCTTTAGCCAGACTGTTTCCTTAGCTGCTTCTGACGCATCTATGTATTCAGCCTCCATGGTGGAATATGAGATCGTAGACTGCTTTACGCTTCTCCATATCATAGCTCCACCCCCAAGAGTAAACACCATTCCAGAAGTAGACTTCCTGTAATCGCCATCAGTCTGGAACTCTAAATCGGTGTAGCCTACAGGGTTCAGAACACCACCCTTGTAGACTAACGTATAATCCCTAGTTTTCTTTAAAGAATATGCTTAACTGCTACTAATGTTCCGATCTTGGGTTTGACTAATACCTGCTCACTACTCCCACTGCATAGCAGATATCTGGTCTAATGCCCAACATAGCATACATCAGACTTCTAACTATAGATGCGTAAAGAACTTTTCTCATTGCATCTTCCTCTTCAGGAGTCTGGGGAGACTGCTTCTTTGAAATATGAATTCTATGGCAAGACGGTAGATGCCCTTTCTTGGAATTTGTCATTTAGAAACGTTCAAGCACTTTATCTATATAAGCTGCTTGAGATAGAGCTAAGAGTTTGTTTTTTCTATCCCTAATGATCTGGATACCTAGAACATAACTAGCTTAACCCAAATCCTTCTTCTGGAATTGAGTGTTTAGCCAATTCTTCACATCTGACAATTTCTTAACATTGTTTCCAATGAGTAAGATATCATCTACATAAAGAACCAGAAATACCACTATTTGATTTGCCTTCAGTTGGTAAACACAAGGCTCATCAATATTTTGTTTAAAGCCATAGGTTTTGATTATTTCATCAAACCTAAGGTTCCAGGAATGAGAAGCTTGCTTCAGTCCATAAATGGACCTATTCAACTTGCAAACTTTTCTGTCCAGCTACTTTAAATCCTTCTGGTTGATCCAAATAAATGACTTCGTTAAGCTTTCTGTTAAGAAAAACTATCTTGACATCCATTTGCCAGATCTTATAGTCAAGAGCAGCTGCTATGGATAGGAGGATGCGAGTGAACTTGAGCATGGCTATCGGACTAAAAGTTTCCTCATAGTCCACACCTTCTCTTTGGGCATAACCCTTTGCCACTAATCGAGCTTTATAAGTTTCGATATTTCCATCAACACCTCATTTCTTCTTGTAGATCCACATGCACCCAATGACCCTAAAGTCACTAGGTGCTTCCACAAGATCCCAGATGGAATTTGAGCACATGGACTCCATTTCCTGTTTCATGGCTTCGATCCATAGTTCCTTTTCAGGGATAGCCATTGCTTGTTTGAAAGACAATGGATCATCGTCAACAGTGTCACCATCCAAACCTTAGTGAACTAGGTTCTTAGAAACCCTCCTACTACGTCGAGGCTCTGTGACTGTTTGCTAAGGAACAATGGTACTTTCTTCATTTAAATTGACTTCCATTGGTTGGACATTAAGAGTGGGAATTTTTGGGAAAAACATATACATGATCTTTATTTATTTTCATGTATATCTAATATTAAATAAATTAATACGAGATAGCCTAAAACATGTTTCTAAAATTGAATTCAAAGAGAAACAAAGACAAGAATACTTATAGTATACGCAGCGGAATGAAAGAGTCATTCCTTCAGTTTCTCTAACTCTTGTATCCTCTCTGTCGCAGAGTATTATCAAGAAACTGAACCGATATTCTATTTTCTTCACAATCTTCCAATGTATCCTTAGAATCACCTAGACTAGTGTGGGCAATTCCCAACACATGAGATAGATATAGAGAGAAGAAGAGAAAATAACAAAGAGGCTTAGAAAAGGACTTGTGTTTAGAGAGAATATAAAACTATCAGAAAACCAGTTATTAAACTTATGTTTTGACTTCTCTCTAAGCACTCCTTTTATAGACTCAATTAGGCCATTTAATTTAATTAAAAAATTAATAAAATAATAGCCATTATAAAGCCCTAGGTCGAAATTATCATGGGCTTTAGGCCTGTGAAATTTTCCATTTGATTATAAGCCCATTGGACTTAAAATCAAGGCCTGTATTATTTTCTATTGATTTAATTAATTAAATAATTATTTAAATCTTTTATCAAATTAATTATTTTTAATTTGAACCTTGATTTAAACTTATTTATTAATTAAATTTATTAATTTAGATACCAATTTATCTTAATTAATAAATATGCCATAATTTATCTTTTATTCTCAAAATTACATAACTCTGTGAAACTATCCAAAATTGACCTGGTCAACTTTGATAATTCGAATTGATAATTAAATCAATTAATTGAGACTATCTTGATAATTTTATCCAAGGTACAATGGGGACCACGGGCCTATGAAATCAAGCTCCAATAAGTAATCATAACTCTAACAAATAAATTTACTAACTTATTAATTCCTCGCGACTCCACTATAGACTCAGAATTGCACTCTTGAATTCATAGAACGCTATATAACAAATATAGATACGCTATTAATTATCCATTGTTACAACCATAATTGTCACTCAATCCTCTATAGACGGTCTACAATAAGATAGGGCTAAAATACCGTTTTACCCCTCATTGTATTTTATCCTTAAAACACTTAGTTCCTTGTAAATGATATTTCAGTAAACTATTTTAATTACTGAAATGAGATCTCTATCATTTAACACCTTGAACCAAACTAAAAGGAAACCATCATTTAACTTCTTCATCAGAAGCTATAGATGTTCACATCTATGATTAACATTCCCACTCAATTATACTACCGAGTTCCCAAGATGTAAGTATGGGCTAGTCCGTAGGGTAAGCTGATAACGAACAAGTCAAAGAACTCAAATAATACAATCAGTTAGAATACTAACCACTAAGAATTAAGATTGAATTGACCTATGGTCAACTATATGATATGACTAGAATAGATAATAACGGTATGTTTACTTATCTAATCAACTGTCAATATCGGTCCAGTCCGATGTAACAAATACATCCGATCTTATCTACTTTGCTAATGTTCTGGAAAGAACATAACACTGTAATGTGTAAGTAGATCATATTGTAGATTGGCAAGTCAGTGTAAATCCTGTGCACTGACTAATCTTAGGACTAACTTATTTTGAACATATAATCATATTTATATTCCACTGTGATTACGTCACTATAAATAAGATTAGCTATATGCTCATGATTTAATAGAAGTTTATATTAAACAAATAATCATGAAAATAAAACATGTGAACAAAGTGATTTACCAAGTCAAAAAATGATTTCTATTCTTTTATTGATAATAAAATGAGATTACAAAGAATTTGGGTTTTAATTAGGGCATAAAACCCCAACAAACTCCCACTTGCACTAATTGAAACTAGTGCCTTAATTCTACTAATCCCATCTCCTTGATATGCTTATCAAATGTAGCTTCTGGTAGTGTCTTTGTAAATGCATCCGCAAGATTGTCTTCAGTTGCAATCTTCATAACTTTCACATCTCTCCTGGCCACATATTCTCGAATAATGTGATACTTCCTTTCTATATGCTTACTCCTCTTGTGACTTCGAGGTTCTTTCGAGTTGGCTATCGCTCATGTATTTTCACAAACAACACAAGTGGTTTATCCATTTTTGGAATAACACCAAGATCTGAATAGAACTTCTTTAGCCAGACTATTTCCTTAGCTGCTTCTGACGCGGCTATGTACTCAGCCTCCATGGTGGAATTTGAGATTGCAGACTGCTTTACGCTTCTCCAAATCACAGCTCCGCCCCCAAGAGTAAACACCATTCCAGAAGTAGACTTCCTGTCATCGACATCAGTCTGAAAATCTGAATCGGTGTAGCCTACAGGGTTCAGAACAACACCCTTGTAGACTAACATATAATCCCTAGTCCATCTCAAATACTTCAGGATATGCTTAACTGTTATCCAATGTTCCGGTCCTGGGTTTGACTGATACCTGCTCACTACTCCCACTGCATAACAGATATCTGGTCTAGTACACAACATGGCATACATAAGACTTCCAACTGCAGATGCGTAAGGAACTTTTCTCATTGCATCTTCCTCTTCAGGAGTCTGGGGAGAATGCTTCTTTGAAAGATGAATTCCATGGCGGGACAGTAGACGCCCTTTCTTGGAATTTGTCATGGAGAAACGTTCAAGCACTTTATCTATGTAAGCTTCTTGAGATAGAGCTAAGAGTCTGTTCTTTCTATCCCTAATGATCTGGATACCTAGAACATAACTTGCTTCACCCAAATCCTTCATCTGGAGTTGAGTGCTCAGCCAATTCTTCACATCTGATAGTTTATTAACATTGTTTCCAATGAGTAAGATATCATCTACATAAAGAACCAGGAATACCACTATTTGATTTTCCTTCAGTTGGTAAACACAGGGCTCATCAATATTTTGTTCAAAGCCATAGGTTTTGATTATTTCATCAAACCTAAGATTCCAGGAACGAGAAGCTTGCTTAAGTCCAGAGATGGACCTATTCAACTTGCAAACTTTTCCTTCTTGTCCAGCTACTTTACATCCTTCTGGCTGATCCATATAAATGACTTCGTCAAGCTTTCCATTAAGAAAAGCTGTCTTGATGTCCATTTGCCAGATCTCATAGTCGAGAGTGGCTGCTATGGATAGGAGAATGCGAATGGATTTGAGCATGGCTACCGGACTAAAAGTTTCCTTATAGTCCACGCCTTCTCTTTGGGTATAACCCTTTGCCACTAATTGAGCTTTATAAGTCTCGATATTTCCATCAACACCTCATTTCTTCTTGTAGATCCACTTGCACCCAATGGCCCTAAAGTCACTAGGTGCTTCCACAAGATCCCATATGGAATTTGAGTACATGGACTCCATTTCCTGTTTCATGGCTTCGATCCATGGTTCCTTTTTAGGGCTAGTCATTGCCTGTTTGAAAGACAACGGATCATCATCACTAGTGTCACCAACAACCATAATTGTTTCACCATCCAAACCATAGCGAACTGCGTTCCTAGAAACCCTCCCACTACGACGAGGCTCCGTGATTGTTTCCTCAGGAACAGTGGTACTTTCTTCATTTAAATCGACTTGCGTCAGTTGTACATGAAGAGTGGGAATTTCATCATCAACTCACGTTGATGACGATGGAACATTGGTTGGAGTCAATTCTTTAACCATCTCCTCTAAAACTACTTTGCTGCGAGGTTTAAAGTTCTGGACGTAGTCATTTTTCCAGAAAAGTAGCATTTGTAGAAGTAAACACTTTCTTTTCTGAATGACTATAGAAAAGTCCACCCCGAGTACCTTTAGGATAGTGAACAAACATGCAAACTTCAGTTCGCGGTTCTAGCTTTCCCTCCTTTTTCCTCAGGACATGGGCGAGACACCCCCAGATTCTATAATGGCGTAAGCTAGGTTCACAAACATTCCAGCGTTCTAATGGTGTTTTGGGGATTGATTTAGATGGCACGACATTGAGAATGTCGTTCGCGATTTCAATTGCATGTCCCCAAAACGAAGTTGGTAGAGTTGAGTAACTAAGCATGCATCTAACCATTTCCAATAAAGTTCTGTTCTGGCGTTCCGCTACACCATTTTGTTGCGGAGTACCTGAGGCAGTAACTTATGATAAAATCCCAAGTTCAGTTAAATGATCTTAGAACTGCATATCCAAATATTCTCCACCCCTATTAGATTGCAAGATCTTTAACGTTTTACCTAATTGGTTCTGAGTCATTGCTAGGAACTCCTGAAACTTTGAAAATGTTTCTGATTTCCTATGTATTAGGTAAAGACATGAGTATCTAGAGTAATCATCAATGAAAGTGACGAAATACTCAAAACCACCCATGGCTTGTACATTCAAAGGTCCACAAACATCTGAATGCACAAGACCAAGTGGTTCTTTGGCCCTATCACCCCTTGCAGAGAATGGACGCTTGGTCAGTTTGCCTTCTAGACAAGATTAACAGACAGGTAATTCACCTAAGGTGAGTTCCCTCAAAGGTCCGTCCTTTGTAAGTCTTTGAATCCTATCATAGTCAATGTGACCTAGTCTCAAGTGCCATAAATACGTCATATTATCATTATCGGTCTTTTGACGTTTATTGGTCCTAGGTTTAGCTACTTTGAATAAATCATTATTAAGAGCGAGGGGTTCGTTAGGTCGTAGAATATAAAGCTTGTTTTCCAAACATGCAATACACAATTGTGATCAATGAAAGAAATAGATATATTAAAACTTGTGAAAGTCATAACAAATCGTTCTAATTGCAACATGGAAACTGAAATTAAATTTCTACTAAAATCTGGAATAAAAAATACATCATTTAAAATTAAGTATTTATTTCCAAACTTCAGACGAGCTCTTCCTCTAGCTTGGACCGCAACAAATGCTCTATTCCCAACTCTAAGCTTTAAGCTGCCTTCGTTCACTTCCTCCCACGATTCAAGAAGCTATAAAGAGTTTCAAACATGGTTGGTAGATCCAGAATCAATAATCCAAACAGATTTATCATTCTCTAAAACACATGTTTCTAAGACAAATGAACTATAATCATTACCTTTGTTTTTCGCTGCTAGAAACTTGGGGCAATCTCGTTTCCAATGCCCCTTCTCTTTGCAGTGAAAACACTTACCTTTACCTTTCTTGTTTTTCTTGTTCTTCCCTTTAGGCGTCTGTGCACTTGGTTGTGCACTCGCCTTTTTAGCCTTTGCAGGCTTGGGGTTGTTGTTTTGTCCACCTTTCCTCTTGTTTCCAACTGTCGAAGACGAAGCTTGGTGAGCTTCAGTCTTAGTTGGATCAGCAACAACATCAGTAGTCTTATTTTCTCCTCCTTTACTAGGTCTACCCATGATAGGCTCAATAATCTGAAGCTCGTTCATGAGCTGAGACAGACCATAGTTGAGTTGATCACGAACGTGCAGACACGGTGTTATTCGAGCATTGACGGTGTCATCATGTATGTGTGGAGATGGTGTTATCCAAGCATTTACGGTTCCATCACGAGCATTGACGGTGCCATCATGAACGTGCGGACACAGTGCTCGTTCTCGGGATTCCTCAATCATGAGGAACTCGGAGTTGTCACCAATCAACTCTATGTTGATATTCTACTTCCAATTAAGGAAGTTTTCTCCAGTGAGTTTCTCCATCGAAAGTTGAGAAAGGATGGGAGTAGACACTACTTAACTTAAAACTACAAATTATTAATAAAATAGAAATCAATCACATTTGCTCAATAAAACTTCTAATCACACAAATTTCAAGAAATAACACAACATATACCAAATATGTAAGATATGAGAAAAAAATAGCAAAAACAATCATATCTCTATTTCTTTAGGTTTTTAACTAATCTATGATATCCTTGTCCCGGTTGGCGAGAGTAAAAAAATACCACTAGTTAAATAGAGTTGTAAACTCATTTAATAATGGACACCACTATTAACAAAGGGAAATTTGAGTTTTAATGCAATAAGTGACACTACATTTAAAAAATACCCTATCCCTATATAACTCTCATTTTGGTGCTACTAATGACGTTACTACCCAAAATACCCCTGGCATAATTTTCCCTCTCTTTTTCTCATAGTCTTCACTCTCTATCTCTTATGTTTTCCCTCTCTATCTCTCAAACTCTCGTACACACAAAAAAAGCCAGCCACCATTAATTTGCATTTCGGATATAGGGGCAAGTTGTGAGTCCTTTCAAGTCAAGAAACTTCATTTTGGATTTCAGATCTAGGGGAAAAAATTGTATGGGTAAGTATATATTTGTTATATGTGGTGAGGAAACTTGTCTGGTTACATTACTTGTCTTATTTCGAACAGATCTGTGTATGCCTTCATGTTTTATTGCAATTTTTCACTGTCGGAATGAATTTTGGATAATTCGTGCGTTTTTTTCTGGATTATTTTCCTACCTCGATGAGTTTCGATGAAACTTGATAGGTCTCGATGTGTTGCATGCATGCTGGCTCGATGGTCCTCGACATGCCTTGATAGTGTTAGGATGTTAATACCTCGATGGTCCTCGATTGTACTCGATAAAACTCGATAGGTGTATAAGAGTTTAATTGGATTTAATAACTCTATTGTACTCGATAAAACTCGATAGGTGTATAAGAGTTTAATTGGATTGTTTGCCTCGATAGTCCTCGATTGTACTCGATAAAACTCGATAGGTGTATAAGAATTTTATTGGATTGTTTGCCTCGATAGTCCTCGACTATACTCGATAAAACTCGATATGTGTGACCTCGATAGGACTCGAAATCAATATTTTCTGTTTTATGTTGTAGTTTAACTTTTTGACCTTCTTTTTTGTTTTTTTGTTGCAGATTTGACTGTTTCCGTATTTTTTGCATTCAATGGTGTTTGGGAACTCGAAAATAGGGATTGGATTTTCAGAGATGCTGAAAATCAAGTTCTGCTCGTGGAGAAGGGTGTGACGTATGAGCAACTACTTGACATTCTATACGATGAGCTTGAAGTGGATAAATGTGTGCATGACTTGAAAATTGAGGTCCCATACACATGCCTATCACAATCCGTCAAACCTACCGTTATAAAAAATGATAGGCATGTGCGTGCATTCATTGGGTTAGCATCGAAATCTGTAGAGAAGGTCATTCCTCTATGTGTGACATTGATTAAGAAGGGGGGTGTAAGCAATGCATCGGCTTCTGCCAGCGTTAATAAAGAAGTTCGATTTGAAAAGAACATTTCTCCTCCATGTCATGGTTTCAAAGGAACTCAAGGTGACGTTGAAACATGTGTTCCCGAGACAAATCCAGATGTCATTGTCCATGATGATATCCTGGTTAAAGATCCGTCATATGTGCATGACACGGTGGAGTACGATCCCTATGGCTACGATCCTTATGTCAACGATGATCCTGTTGCTGATGCAACAGATCTTGGTGGGCCAGATGTTACGGCAGATTTTCCAACACAGAGTTCAGATGTTATGGTAGATGAGGAGCGCAGAATAGAAGATCGGCAAACACCTGGGACCAGGAGTAGTCGTCCAGGTCCAAGTAGAACCGATGATAGTTTTAGATGGAGTTCTCCATTGGACTTAGGTGAAGATCGTAGAACATGGAGTGCTCCCATGTTCACCAAAGAGGATATAGAGGCCTCACATCAACATCATTCCTCAACCAGCAAAGCTTCAGGAGAATTGCACCTTGGGAAGTTCTTTCAGAACAAGCTTGAATTGAAAACCAAAGCATCCATATTTGCGATGAAGAATAATTTTGAGTTTATGGTGAGTTCCCACAAAGGCCATAACAAATAATTCTAATTGCAACATGAAAACTGAAATTAAATTTCCACTAAAATCTGGAATAAAAAATACATCTTTCAAAATTAAATATTTATTTCCAAACTTCAAGTGAGCTCTTCCTCTAGTTTAGACCGCAATGAATGCTCCGTTCCCAACTCTAAGCTTTAAGCCGCCTTCGTCCACTTCCTCCCACGATTAAAGAAGCTGTAAAGAGTTACAAACATGGTTAGTAGATTTGGAATCAACAATCCAAACAGATTTATCATTCTCTAAAACACATGTTTCTAAGATATATGAACTATAATCATTACCTTTGTTTTTAGCTGCTAGAAACTTGAGACATTCCCGTTTCCAATGCCCCTTCTATTTCCAGTGAAAGAACTTACCTTTACCTTTCTTGTTCTTCCCCTTAGGCATCTGTGCATTTGGTTGTGCACTCGTCTTTGCAGCCTTCGCAGGCTTGGGGTTGTTTTTTTCCCCCCTTTCCTCTTGTTTCCAACATTCGAAGATGAAGCTTGGTTAGCTTCAGCGTTAGCCGGATTAGCAGTAGTAGTAGTAGTTGTCTTATTTTCTCCTCCCTTACTTGGTCCACCCTTGATAGACTCAAAAGTCTGAAGCTCGTTCATGAGCTACGTCAGACCATAGTTAAGTTTATTCAACAAATAGTTGGTGGTGAACAACAAGAAAGCTGGAGAAAGACTGTTGAGGATTAAGCCGACTTGAGTTTCCTCATCTATTGTTGCTCCATGCAGTTCAGCTTCCTGAAAGTAGTTTGTCATTTTTATCAAATGATCGCAAACATGTTGAGAAGGTGCCATTCGAGCATTGACATATTTCTTGGTTGCCTCAAAATGAGTCTACGCTGACTTGGCATCAAACATGTCTTGGAGCTGATCCATGATTTCGTAGGTTGTCTCGACAGTCTCCATCTTTGTCTTGAGAGTGCCGACCATACTAGTCAACATGTAGTACCGCACCTTGTTGTTAGACGCCTGCCAACGCTCATACTTATCCCTTATAGACTTGGTATCTCATTCAAATGGAACTTCCGTGGATTCCTCAGTCATGATGAACTTGGAGTAGTCACCAATCAACACAATGTTGATGTTTTTCTTCCATTTAAGGAAGTTTTCTACAGTGAGTTTCTCCATCGAAAGTTGAGAAAGGATGGGCATAGATACAACCATAATGATACTGCAAATTATCAATAAAATAGAAATCAATCACATTTTCTCAATAAAACTTCCATTCACACAAATTTCATGAAATAACACAACATATACCAAACATATGTAAGATATGAGAAAAAAATACCAAAAACTATCATATCTCTATTTCTTTAGGTTTTTAACTAATCTATGATATTCTTGTCCCGGTTGGCGAGAGTAAAAAATACCACTAGTTAAATAAAGTTGTAAACTTATGTAATGATTGACACCATTATTAACTACCTACTATTTGATCAAAATAAGAAAACAAAATATCTTATTTTATGAGCTAGACCTACGATTTCGATAATTAATAGATTTAGTCCTAGTAGTCACTGTAGGGGTGAGTCTAGTAGAATTTGACCTATAATTATCTATCTTTCGAAATCTAACCTTGTCAAAATAACTAATGAACACCTTCCGTAGGGGGACGAATCAAAGCGTCTCGAGGCCCCATTATGCTATTGACCTTGTTAAACCAACGGTGGAGATCGAATATAATTATTTTAAAATAAGCTAATTATAAATTAAAAATAGTATTTTTTTTATTATTTATTTTAGAAAATTAATAATTATGGTTCTCCCAAAAATTATAAAATTAAATTTTTAACACCAAAAACCTATAATCTTCAATTAATTCCAAAGTGTCAGATTGAAACAAATTCAACTAATTTAGAATTAATTTATTGCTAATCAATATTTATATTTAACTATTATAATGAACCTATACAATTAAGTTCAACTCAGGCAAAGGGGCCTGAACAATTGGACTTGTATAGAGGAGGGCTGGGTCTAGTATGTCGTTCCCACTACTAAGGCCCCAGACTTCCATACAAGGTCCAAAAGACAGGAATTTAAACATTCGTTTTATTAATTGTTATTAATTGATTAGGCCCACTATAGTTATGCAAAGAAAATTGCCCTTCACAAGTGGAACAACCCATAATAGAGGAATTTAAATTTTACATTTTCTAATGGGCCAAAATAAAACCTATCATTTTATGAATATTTTATTTGGCAAAATTCATATATTAAGCAAACATATGGGTCACTATATGCATCTAAGCCCAATTACAAAAATACCACATATAGTGCAAACAGACATGTTATAATTGGATGGGCCTAATCATGTTATTATATGCACAATTCTATGAATTTTAAGCAAAAATAATACAATTTATTTCATTTGAAAAAATAACACAATTAATTTTCTAGAATTTATCAAAAAATTCAAATTAATTAAATTTTTACAAAAATAAGTCAATATAAATGAAATTTATCAACAATTAACAATAGTTAATTTAAATTTCATTTATCAACAATCAACTTGGTTTAGGTTCATTTGAAAAATATTAATTTAATTTAAATAGGATTTATCAATAATTAACCATAGTTAATTTAAATCCCATAAAAAAATATTTTATTAATTGGTTGAAAAAAAAATATTTTTCAAAATTTAACCAATTTAAAATTTTAAAATCAATATCTTAACTGTTTTTCAAAAATATATTGTGTTGTTACAACTATAAGAAAATATTTTAACCATTTAAACAAAATATTAATAGTTATAACAATCCTAAAAATATCTCAAGACAGTTAAACAAATTAAAATATCCATAAAAATATCTAACTAACAAATTTCAAATTTCAAATAATTTAAATATTAAAAACTATAGAATAAATATATATTAATATTTTCAAATAAAGATTTAATAAAAAAAACAAGCATTTAAAAGAAAATATATTTAATATCTGATATCTTAATTCTAATATTTTAATATATTAAAATATTTAAAATTAAGTTATTAGCCTACTTAAAAATTTGAATTTGAATCTTTGTAGAAAATATCTAATTTTTAAATATCAAACAACAAAAAATATCTTATTTTAAATAAACATTTTTAAAAGATAAAATAAATTTTGGGTTTGACATATAAAAATCAATTTCACAATTTTATTTTCTTTAATTTTTTTTAAAAAATTAAAAGAAAAGTGTGCGGGTGGCTGGGCGGGTGCACGTGCGGTGGTTGGGCGGATGTGCGCGTTGGCTGGGAGAATGCGCGCGCGGCAAGGTGACGACCGATAGTTGTGTGCGCGTAGGTGGGGTGACGCTGAGGGTTGCGCACGCGAGGTGCTGGGTAACATGCGCATGGCGTGCATGCGGATGGAAATTTTTTTTGTACAATTTTTCAAACCAAAAACATTTTCTAATTAATTTTTACCATGTTTTACACAAAATAAAGCATTTATAAAAATTAATGGCATAAAAAACACAACAAAATAACATAAAATTGCTAATAATCACATAAAATTCAATATGCTTCATAAAAACATGCAATCCATCCAATTGCTCAACGCATCAAATAATTCAATGTTTAACATGTTCATGCATGAAAATAAATATTACCAAAGGCTCTGATACCAGTTGTTGAGAAACTTATACAGGATCTTGATAATTTTAATGTAAATCATATATTAAACATATTAATCTAAGATGTGGATCACCCAATTGACATTCCTTTATCCTCTCCAACAGTGTAGACTGTAGCGTAATATTGGCCAATTGGCCAACCATCAACTCTATTCCAACTCTGGTCATATTCTCTGCCAACTCCATAGATATCTGTCTAGCACTGTAATTCTGTCACGGACCCTTCTGGCTTAAGGCATTTGCCACCACGTTGGCCTTTCCTGGGTGATACATGTAACGTCCTACGTTTTTGGGTACCTTTAAACGACTCGGGTCGGGATTTTCCCCTGGGTTAAGAATATTATTTTAAATAATATTATATTCTGTTTGTAAGTATTCCATGAGTTATTGCTAGCCAAAATATGAATTTTGTGATTTTAAAAGTCAAGATAAGACTTTCGGTCCTGGACCGACACAAAAACCCTGATCGGGTAAAAATCTCGGAAAATAAAACGAAAAATCATGGCAATTATATTTTGGGCATAAAATACATTCATAAAAGTTAAATTTTGGTCAAAAATAATAAACCTAAAAGAAAATGGAAATTTTAAGGCATTTTGTGGCAAATGCCTAATTTTGCCGAAATGGGGAATTTTATTCCATGAATGGACCTTAGGTTAAATTTTATTTTGTGGTTAATTAAATTAAATATGAGAGACATTTAATTTAATTAATTAATAGTAAGTTTGGTGATTAAAACTTAATGAGAGTGAAAAAGGTGTAAGAAGTCAAGTGGGCAAGTGGGTAGAAAAGCACTCAAGTGTTTTGTGATATTTTGAAGAGTTGTGTGAGCCATTCTAACCCCCAAATCCGACCACTCTCCCTCCCTCATTCACTCTCATCTGATTTTTGAAGACTCTCTCAAGTGTTCTCTCCATTTTCAACCCCAAGAACACCAAAGAAACTTGGAAGCTAAGTCTTGGTCTAGGAAGGGTTTTCCCTAAGGTAAAGTTTCATTAATCTATACTTTTGTCAAGTTTTAATCATAGAGTTTCAAATAGCTAATTACCAATGTTGTTGGGGGAAGTTGGTTAGGGTTTTTGAAAGGTTTTGGAGGAGCCAAAGCTAATAGGAAGGTCCAAACCTTAAGCAAGAACACCAAAGAGGTAAAAAGTTTACTTTTGATGATTTTGTTGTAGGGTTTTTAGTTTTAAGCATTATTTTGTATATCTAATGCTTAAGGTTTCTTGTTGGTGATGTAATAAGGTTATGGTAGTTGTTTAATAATTTTTATGATGCATGTGTATTGATTTTTGAAAATGGGAACCAAAACCCCCAAGGGTTTTGTAGGATACCCTAAAACAAAACATGTTTTGAGCTGTGACTTCCAAGGGGTCAAGCAGCCACTGTATATTGTTTTTGTAAAATTAAATTGTACTGTTATGTTGTTGAGATTGAGTACATAAAATTGAGCTTTTGAAACACTAAAAAATGTTTAGAAATGAGTAAGTTATGCTATTTCAAAGTTTAGGTAAAAAACTATTTTTTTTCGTATTCTTATTTTCGGAACCAAGTTTGGACAGCCACTGTATAGGGCAAATGAACCCAGTTTTTTCTAAAATTTTGTGGACATATTACTGGAATAACCTATTATTCCACTGTAAAATTTGGTAAGAAAATATTGAACGGTTTGAAAGTTATTAACTGTCAAAGTTTGGAAAAAATAAGGGCTTGAAAATAAGGTCATTTTTACCTCATTGTTGGAAAATGATTTCACCAATCAAAAATGCTCATTTTGACCTAAGATTTTACAAAGACCTAAATGGCATAACAAAAATGGAATTGGGAAATTTTTGTAACAATTGGGTAAGTAAATTTCAAGTTATGAACTAACGAAGTATGTAGTTAAAAATGTGAAAATTAGGTTTTTCACACTTAGTGTAAAAATGAGATTTTGGAACATAAGGTAAAAAGTAAAATTTTGCTTATTTCAAGATATAAATTGGTAAGTCTTGAAATCATATTTTCACTAAAATTATCCCTTTGAGTTTAAATGAATTATTTTTATTAAAGAGTTTTTATTCTTTCTAAAAATAAGAGATTTAATTTATTAATAGTTAATAAATTAAAAGAGGGTTTAAAACCCTATATTTTGATAAAATAATTAAATAAATTATTTTCCTAGTAAGTAAAATTGATTAATTGCTTTTGGAAAATTAATTAGTCAAGATGAGAAATTTATAACGGTTTTCCTAATTAAGACAAATTAGGCAATTTTCTTAAAACGGTTTTTAGATATTAAAACCTTAAGAAAAATAAAAGGAAAATTTAAAGAGTTTATTTTCTTTAAAAATAATTAAGGAATTTATTTGTATTTTCTGGATATAATACCGGCTAAAATCTTACATATTTTAACCGACTAGTCGAAAGTGCGGGTTAATAGCGATACCTTGAAAGAATAAGATTTTTAGCGGATTGTGGGAAATACCATTGTGATACCCGAGCCTAGGTATCGAGACCTTAGGATAGGTCTCCCCGAGACTTAGGGTTTAGTCTCGAATATTTTGTATAACTTTCCTTAATAGGTTTAAAACCAAATAAGGATTGTAAATCCTTACAAATGACTTTTATTAAAATGACCAAACTGCCCAAAATAATAATAATGAATTATTAGTGCCATAATTAATCCGAGTATACTGTATGGATAACTACAGTATTGGCTAAGCGTAACTGGACTGAACGTTGGAGGGTGAAAACTTGCTGAGCGCTAAGGACTCCAAGTAAGTCAACTTATATTGTATGGCTGCAACATGAAATGATTATTGTCTTGTATGTTAGTATAGGGATACATGCATATACATAGGCTGTCATAGAAAGTTGCTTAGAGACGTTAGTCTAGTGAGTGCTGATTTAGAAAATATGAACGGTAGAAGTCCGTCATATCCTAGACGGTTGATCCCCGTCACACTGCTTGATTTTATTTATGTCCGGTTCATTACCGAGACGAGTGGCCATGAGATGAGGATAAGCTGGTTAAACCTAGGGGCGCCAAGATAAATGGGACCTAGGGGCCCTCATGCTTACTTAATCATTGGACGGTTAGAATCCGAGCAAGTGTTCTGATAAGTTATTCCCGGATAGCAGCCGTGAATATTGGCCATTCCGTGAGAGTGCCTAGAGATACTAGGGGTTGCCAAGATAGAGTGAGGTTGAACACCCTAGGGGCAGCTGCTCACCAGCACCACTGATTAACATAGAAGTCTCCATAAAATCATGTAAATTGGATTACACTCTTGAATATGTAGCGATGCCCTAGGTAACACGATAGTTACCCTTGATGAGAATATTTATTGGCTAGATCTTAGTGTGGGGACTCAGTTCTCTTTTACAGATTAGCAATTATGTTGGAGGGCGCGTTACGCATGAATTGTTGGAAATTGTCGAGCGTTGGTCTCGAATTATTTGGTGATATAATATATCTGCTTGCTCTGGGATATTCTGAGTGCAGGGATATAATTGTTGATAAGATATAGTTGTGATATAATATATCTGCTTGCTCTGGGATTTTCTGAGTGCAGGGATATAATTGTTGATAAGATATAGTTGTGATATAATATATCTGCTTGTTCTGGGATTTTTCTGAGTGCAGGATTTTTATCTAGTTACGAATTAATTTATCATTGGTTATCAGGCATGACCATAAGTTTGCCAGGACGCTTTAGCGTTCTTGAAATTGATTGTTTAGGGTCCGGATGGGTCCAGAACCCTAATTCTCTACATGCTTTGTTTGAAAGTTGATCTTACTAAGCGTTTTCGCTTACCTAGTTGTTTCATGTTGTAGGTAAGAGCAAGGGCAAGGCAGAGCAGTGAGCGCTGGAGTCTTCCTTGCAAATGTACATGTGGACCGACCTTTTGGGAAGCCTTTTTATTTTTGGAAATGTTGTGTAATTTTCCTAAACTAGGCTCACTCTAATCTTTGTAAAACATGTTTGTAACTAAATGTTAAGTATGGCCATACGAATTTTTAAAAAGTTTTTTTTTCTATGGGTTTTTGAGACATTTTGTTAAATGAAAACATTTATATTTCCGCATTATCGAGTCTTGAAAATCCGGGTCGTTACAATACAGGATCTCACAATCATAATCCTTTACTAACTCCAACCAGCGCCTCTGTCTCATATTCAAGTCTTTCTGTGTGAAGAAATACTTCAGGCTCTTGTGGTCAGTGTATATCTCACACTTCTCCCCATAAAGGTAATGCCTCCATACCTTTAATGCAAAGACCACTGCCTCTATACCTTTAATGCAAAGACCACTGCTGCCAACTCTAGATCATGAGTGTGGTATCTTTATTCATACTCTTTCAACTGACGTGATGCATAGGCAATCACCTTTCTAAAGAACTTTAAAAAAAAAAAAATCAAAATTAATACCGAATTAAAAAAATTAAAAAAAATATCCAATGTACGTAGAAGAAACATATTCCAAAATATTATAAGAAAAAAATTATTTCGAAATTAGTGTTCCTATTAATTAAAAATTTAATTTTTAAATTTTAAATGGAACAACATTTGTAAAAATTAATAGAAAATCAAAATTTTATTATTGATTGACTTTGCGATTTAATAAAAATTCTAATTTATATATCATTAATAATTTCAAAATTTTAGGAAAATTTCAATAAATTTATTATTTTCATTTTGAATTTGGAATTTGAACACATAATTGAGTGATTGAATATTTAAATAGTTTATTATAAATTAATTTCCTAATTAGTACTATAATAAAATGATAAATGTATCTTCAAATTTTCAAATTAATATTAATAAGAAACAATTAAGCATGACGTATATTGGGTATTAAAATTTGTTATATGTTAATAGAACACCTAATTGGGTGGTTGTGAATTTAAAATTTCAATTTATGAATTATATTAACAAATAAATTTTAATTTAAAAAATGAAAATAGGGTTATTATTATTTATAAAATAAATTCTGAAATTTTAAATATATTAAAATTATGAAAAAAAAAATTCAAAATTTTATTTTATTGTAAGAACGTCCTAATCTACTACTTTATAAAAACATCGCTCAACTCATATTTATTAGAAAAATACCATTTATGGGAAAATGTTCAGTGGGGCCTTGATAAAACATGCAATTTAAGTGCAATAGTTTGAAATAAAAATATTGTGTATGTATGTAGTCTTTGAAAATAAAGTAAACTAATAAGTCTCACTGACGTAACTAAAAAACATAAACCATAACATAAGTTCTTAATTATTCTTGGCGCTCATGTTGATCGTTAATCGCTCATAGGACACCCCACGTCATATATGCCTAGACATCGGAACTTCTAACATCACTCTGTGTGCCAAGGAGAAACTCTATTGCCTACCTGAAAGGGGGAAAGTAAGGGGGGTAAGCTAAAAGCCCAGTAAAGAAGTACAAACAAATACAACAATATTCAAGGAAACACAAGAAGAACATATTTGTATCGTAAAACTCATAGCATATCATAGCATAACCATATCATATTCATTCTCATAAATCATAATCATAATCGTAGTCATAGTCATACATCATAATCACACATCATAATCATACTCTTCGTGATCATGGCACCCTTATTGTCTATGTCACATCTTTAGGTAACCAGCAAAAGAATAAACTGGTAAGACCTCCTCTACGAGGTAAACAAGATCCCAGGTCCTCGAATAACTTGGCGCGTCTGCCCTATAAGGTACGTCATATCCTTAGTAACTCATTTGTTGTGTCGTGTTTAGCACGCTAGCAACGTTTTGCTTTTCATACATCATACAAACACATGTATAACACATCATATCAAAACATAGAATTTACACTTTTCATAACACTTGCTTATCATAACATATGTTTTCCATAACACTTTGCCTCTGGCAACATAACAAGTCATACCTTTCATAACATAATTGATAGAAAATTCTAACTAACTTCCTTACCTTAGGTCCAAGCAATATATATTCAGTTTTCACAAACTTTCTATTAAACCATTTTAACAAATTAATCTAGTATGCTTGCATACCTTCATGGATTTAACAACACCAAAATTAAGCTATTCTATACCACATAAAATGCCCAATGAAGAATTTATATATAGCATAATACATAAAGGACTACAAACTTAACATGCTCATAATCAATAGTGTAATGCCCTACTTCCTTAGAGTCATTACCATATGATTTTAAAATTTGCCAATAGATCGCTAATCAAGATTTTAGATCGAAAAATGTGATTAAATCTGGAAAAAGATACATTTAACAGAAGTTAATTACAAAAGATTTGGACATTCAATAAACTCATAAAAGTGATACATTGGGATCCCAAATTACTGTTTCAAAAATGTATTACAATTCAAAAGTTAAGATACAGTCGACCTAAGTGACAAAATCAACCATTTGCAGAATGTTCCTCAAAACAACCACAACCGTGATAGCTAGGTAGGCCGAACATGTACGCGCCGCTCCATGCCCTCCAACTCATGCTTGGGTAGCCTTTCCTGTTCCCTTACCTACACCATAGAGCACCCGTGAGCTAAGGCCCAGCAAGAAAACTCAACACCTATCATATGACAACTCAATCCAGTAATACACAACTTAAACAGATAGCAAGCTATTCACATAGTGGCCTATGCCGACCCAGGTGCTTTTCTAGGCATTGGGTTCATGGTCTTCACCGTGCGGGTGAGTACAACACCCTTAGAGGGTCTCGCCCTAGCGGCCTACATTCAGCACGTTGAATGTCGATCCCGACCATTGTCGTCCCCGACCTTCACTATTCTCGCCCTTTGCCTTTGGCGCATATTCAGATCCTTCGCCTAGGGTCGGTGTATATTTCACACTTCTCTCCATACAGATAGTGCCTCCATACCTTCATTGCGAACACCACCACCACCAGTTCCAGATTGTGAGTGGGATACCTCAGCTTATAATCCTTCAGTTGTCTAGAAGCATTGGGTATCACCTTCCTAGCTTGCATCAGTACACAACCCAAACCCTGCCTTGAAGCATCGCAGTAGACTACAAACTTTTCATTGTCTGATTGAAGACTCAGTATAGAAGCAGTGATTAGTCGTCGCGTCAACTCCTTAAAATTGTTCTCACATTTATTTGTCCAGACATACTTGGTCTTCTTGCGCATCACCATAGTCAATGGTGTAGATATTCTCTAGAATCCCTCAAGGAACCATCGATGGTACCCTGCTAATCCCAAGAAGCTTCTAACCTTTGGTACAATGCTTGGCCCGGGCCAATCTCTCATTGCCTTAATCTTGATTGGGTCACCAGAATCCCCTCCTTACTCACAATGTGGCCCAAAAATGTTACTTGGGGTAACCAAAACTCACATTTGTTGAACTTAGCATATAACCTATGCTCTATTAACAACTATAATACCAAATGAAGATGTGATTCATGCTCTGTCTCTGACAGGGAGTACACCAGTATATTCACTTAAGACCTTATTCATCTAGTCCATAAAGGCTTTTGGGGCATTGGTTAATCCAAAGGACAAGACTAGGAATTCATAATGTCCATACGTCGTACGGAACGTGGTCTTAGGTATGTACTCCTCCTTAATCCTCAACTGATGGTAGCCAGACTGAAGGTCAATCTTAGAGAACACCATCTTCCCTTGTTGTTGACAGTAAGAACTTGCCAACTAAGTTAGATCAAGAACTTTATGAGTTGTAAAAGAAGTGAACTTAAACTGACTAAATTTCAAGCAAACTTCCTTATAATTTCAAGAATACAAAATGTAATGCTAGAATTCTATAGTGAAAAATAGAGAGAATCTAGAATATCTATTTTCCTTAGCAATCACTGGTTACATAGTGGACATATTTATAGTAGAGCACTATTGGCCCATTGTACATAGTGTTCCCTGGGGAAACAACCTTGGATATGAAGTCTATAGATGGTGGTGGTGCCAGGAGCATGGTGGTCGGCTCTAGTACACACCAAGAGTCTGCGGGAGTACCTCAATTTTAGTACCCGGTTGTATCTCCACTATCCGTCGGGTACCAATGTCAGAGGATGGCTGGGTAGGACCACACCAGGTACCTTGCGCGTACGACCACCACTTATCTGGCGTGGAGTTAGGGTCAGACATATGGGGTTTTCAGTGTCGTATCCCTGTACATATTTTGTACTTGGGGTGGAAAGGGTTCACTACTTGTCTGCGCATTCCCCACATGTACATGCTTTCTTGGTCATGCGTGGGTTTTCATCCTCACAGTGCATCCTATTCTTTTAACCTGTAAGTGTTGAAGTCTCTTTGGGTCCTCATGGAAGATATGGCCCCAAGGGATGTGGAAGGCGTTATGCTGGTACAAGGCGGAGGTTAGTACGCGAGACAGTGCTTCGTAGACCCTTTGTGCGAGGCGCAAGGGCATGTGAATGAGGCAATGCTTCATGAGGCGCTTGCGCAAGATGAAGGCATGTGGGTGTGAGGTTGTTCCTCGTGAAGCCTTGGCACGAGACAGAGGCATGCAGGCACGAGGCTGTGCCTCGCAAAGCCTTTGTGCGAGACGGAGGCATGCGGGCGCGAGGCTGTGCCTCGCAAATCCTTGGCGCGAGATGGAGGCATGCGGGCGTGAGGTTGTGCCTCATGAAGCCTTGGTGTGAGACATATGCATGTGGGAGCGAGGCTGTGCCTTGCGAACCCTTGGTGCAAGATGGAGGCACGCAGGCGCGAGGCCTCGGTGCGAAGTGGGCCATTCCTAGCAAGACATCCGCCCCCTTGGGACTCTCAGTGTGAGATGTGTTGTTAGCTCTGAGGGGTAATCCTACCTAAGCTTGGGCACTAAGCGAGGCTTTGTAAGAGAGGCCCGTGCCTTGTAAGGCCTTTGGTGCAGGGTGCAAGGCCGATCTTGGCTATTTCCATTCCGAGCCTTTATTTTGAGGGTCACGAGGTAGGACCTTGTGCAACTAAAATTCTAGTATCCACATTTGCCCCCCAGTCTATGGGAGGGCCTTTTGATGCTCTGGTAGGCTTTTTGGTATGGAACATTCAAGTCGCTTATGGTGTTAATGTTTTTTTTTTGCTTTGGTGGTGTGAAGTAACACATTTTGGCATGGTGATCCTCATGATTCCTTGAGGATAATTTTGAGCCTATCTTTTGGCTTCGTGGATCCCGATTGTGAGTATTTGGCTTCATCCTTCACCATAGATCCAATATTGGATTCAACGGCTAGGATGAGCTTGATCCTCTTATAAATAGGTCTTCTTCTCAAAGACAGTTACTACACTTTCTTTTCTTAGCTTGGTGGTGCTTTTGTCTTCAACGCTTCCAAGAGGTGAGTAGTTCTATCCCTCACAAGGGCACTTTGTATTTCTTTCTATTTTTTTTTTAAATATTTGTAAATGTGCTTGGAGACTAAAAGATCTATCTCCTTTCTTTTTGTAGGCATGTCTTTTTGACCCTTGGTACTTTTGCAGCTGCGGCGGTGCGCAACTTCACCCGCTCAAGGTATGCTTTCACCCCTTCTTGAGTTTAGTGGGTCTAAATTAGAATTATTTGGGAAGGGTTGTCTTAGCTGGGACCCCTCATGAGCTAATTTACGTATATGCACCCGTTAGCACATATACCTTCCATTGGACGTCGTAGTTGGTTATTTCGAGCACTTGTGTCTAGAGGTTTTGAGCTTATTACTTTGTGTTTTGTAGTATAATTTCCACATACACTTGCATCCATATCACCAACGAGACATGACTTTATGGCATTTGAGGGGTCGTCTAGCGTTTCTCCGGGGATCGAGTTTGTAGGATTTTCCTCAGACTCGGGGTCCCCCGAAAACAACCCTTACCAAATCTACGACACCTTAAGGAGAGCTCGTATATGTCACCTTGAACGCATGGTCGAGCTTAGGCGTAAAATCTGGGTGGGGGAGCGCGAGACAGACTCGGCTTTGAGGGGTGATGGAGTCCCTTTCTCCTTTGATCTTAATGATCACGTTGCAAGCCTTAGAGTGAACACTACAACAAAATAGAGGTTTTATGACTTTAATTGGGAGACATTGGAAGTCTACAATGTCTCCCACTTAGGGAGACGTTGTTGCTAGGGTCATTGTAGGTATATATCCCACGTCTCCCATTGGGAGACGTGCCTCACTTCCCACGTCTCCCAATGGGAGACATTGAAAGTCTCCCACATTTAAAAAAAATAAATTAAATAAATTTATAATTAATATTATTTTAATTTGATTTAATAATTAATTAAATTGAAATAATATTAATTTAAATTGAAATTATTTTAATCTAAATTTAAATTAATTTAATAATCAATTAAATTGAAAGAAAAAAATATATTTGTTAGATATATACAAGAAATACAATATTTGTTAGAAATATTCAAAATGAACAAATATTGCATTGTGTATGAAGAAAGAGTTAAAAAATTTAAAAAAAAAACCTATCAACGAGGTCGGTAACTTTGGATTATCGGCAACATATATGTCGCCCATTCTTGTTGCAACTCATCAATTTGTGCCTCTGTATATGATGTGCTTGTTAGCTGCAAGAAATATAAAGTAAAATATATTAATTAATTATTTGATTACATTTATAGTTTCAAAAATAATTTGTAAATTGGTTTCTCGGCATCATTAAGGAGTGTCTCAAACTTATTTGGGTCTACTCCTGATCCATAATGTGCATCGTCAATCATTTCATCTAATGGATCCCAGTTCTCCTCCACTATATTCCTCCTCACTCCTTTTGGTCTACTTGGCAGAGTTGGAGCAATCGGAGCTATCTCCCCATGGTAATACCAAATTGTGTAACTCTTGTCGATCCCATTGAAATATAAGTGTTCTTTAATCTTTTTAAGATCCATCTTTTTAACATTTCCACACTTAAGACATGGACAATAAGTAAAATTTGGGTCTTTCACATTTTCCGAACAAAACCTTAAGAACAAATCGACCCCGTTCCTATATTCCGCAGATAACCTATTCGCTGACATCCACTGTTTATCCATATATTCTCCTATGTCTATGGAAAAGAAAAGAAACAACACTAAATAAGCACGTGATAAAGTTGTATGTCTATATAAAACTAATTTTTTATTATCCTAGATAAAATCAGGCAGCATTTCCCCTATAATAGTGACATAACCATCTGCATGTGAATATCAAAACAAACAATTCAAACAACATACAATAAGTTTCTTCCTTATAGAATGTCTATATAAAACTAATTGTTTATTATCCTAGATAAAATCGGGCAGCATTTCCCCTATAATAGTGACCTAACCATCTGCATGTGAATAGCAAAACAAACAATTCAAACAACATACAATAAGTTTCTTCCTTATAGCTCTACAGCACACATTCAAATTTATCAGAACCTACTTCACTAATACACACAAGTTCTCAACCTTCCGTTATCACCGTAGCACACAATTTTAATCTCAGAACCTACTTCACTATGGATGAATATTTAAGATATTCAAACTCCTCTAACATTTGTTTAATAATATTAAAAGTAGAAGTAAGAGAATATATATGTACCTCTTGCAATCTTTAATCCAAAAGCTAGCAAAGTTACTTCACTTAGTAATCAAATTCACTATTAAATCCACAAACCAATAAAATTAAATTAATAAATAATAAATAAAACATCACTAAATATCTAGCAATATATAACGTATTATTGTAATTTTAGAAACTTAATTACCTCAAATGTGTGATTGATATTAGAATTTTGATGCAAAATACTCTCTAAAATCTCACCACAAAAATCACAACCTATGAAATTAAATTAATTAATATGTTAAACATTACTAAACAAATATCACTAAATATCTAATAATAGTAAATGATATTAGTAAACAAATAAAAAAAATCTCAATGTGCCACTAATTATAACCTCAACAAAAAATCAATATAAAATTTCATAACCTAAAAACTTAATAATAAACAAAAACATAAAAATTTTCATTTATTTATATTTTATAAATTATTTAATAAATTTATTTTAACATAATTATATATATAACAAAATAGTTACAATTTAAAAAAAAAATTCAAATATACAAAAATATATCTAAATTTCGAAATAAAAAATGATAAAAATTTAAAAAAATCATGAACATATATACTCTAATGAAATCTATACAATGTAATAGGTTAAATTAAAAAAAAACTAAAAAATCATAAATCCCTAAAAACTTCCATGGAAAAACCACAAAATCCTACAATGTATATAAAAAAATGCATAAAAATGTAAAACTAGCACAAAATCATGTATATTACTCATCCTAATGCAAAACCTATGATTTATTTGCAAAATAATTAACTAAAAATCAATCAAATAAAATAAAAACATACCTTAGAACCCTAAAAAAACGCAGCCCCAATTTCTCTCCTCTGGTTTGCATGCTCTCGGGTTGGTGATATGTGAGGAAGACAAAGCTTATTTGGTCATATATGAAGGGAGCACATCCAACGTCTCCCACTGGGAGACATTGGACACGTGGCACGTCTCCCAGTGGGAGACGTTGGATGTGCATGGGACTACATCCAACGTCTCCCACTGGGAGACGTGCCACGTGTCCCACGTCTCCCAGTAGGAGACGTTGGATGTACCCATAAACACTACCCCAGCCTATTTCCAACGTCTTCCACCATTTTTAATGTCTTCCAATTGTAGCCATTAATATACACTTTCAATGTCTTACACCATTAGACATTTAAAACCCCTGATAAGTTTTAATGTCTTACACCAATGGTGTAAGACATTGTAGGGAGTCATTGTATATCAAATTTGTTGTAGTGGAACCTTCTTGACCTACAAATGGAGCTAGAGTTCATGGAGGGAAATCTCCCTCCTGAACCCTCAACCCCGTGTTCTCCCTATAGTAGCCCCGAGGTCACTCCTGGTTCCCTTCAACCCTTGTCTTTAATCAACTTGTGTTTGATGCTTCCACACTCAATGTCTTGATGGAAAACTCATGCAAGGAGAAGGAAAGGGAGGGTAAAGTGCTCGGTTTTGACCTCATCTTTTTCCTTTGGTTTTGCAGACATGTCGAAGAGAATGAGGCGACAGGTTGCTCCCGAGAATCCGAAATCCAATCCTTTATTGGAATCCACCATCATTTCCAACGTGTTGGAAAAAAGGTTGTTAGAGTTGTCTGAGAAATACCACATTAGTAAGGAGTACAAGCTGTATGTACCATCCAATAAATGTTGTGCTGATAATCCCCCCAGGGCTATGTCGCTATGAACGAACATATTTTGAAGGCGGGTGGGACCATTCCCTTACACCCGTTCTTCGTCATGGTCCTGAATCACTTTGACCTTGCTCCATTTCAACTGGCATCCAACAGCTAGTTGACCTTGAGCTGCTTGTTTATGCCGTTCATGAAGCTTAACGGTCGCACTCCCATGACCCAGGAGGTGCATTTCATGTACAATCTCATGCCCACTCCTAAATCGAAGGGCTTCTACTTTTTACAGAAAGCCAACTCTCAGGTCTCGTTGATCGAAGGTTTCGTTTCTAACACGGGTTCATGGAAGCAGGACTTTTTCTTTGTGAAAGGCCCCCTTTTTGTCCGCGAACATTTCGACTCATTTCCAAGTAAGCACTTCAAGTCTTTCCTTTTATATTGAGTTTGCTATTGTGGAACTTATACTCATATTGATAACTGAGCTGATTTTTCAAAGAGTTTCAGACGGAGGCGGCGCCGGTAGATGTCTTCCTTGATGCAGACCCCGCAATGAAAATGTTTGCCCATCTGTTTACTGTGGCCAACCTCAACTACTATGGTTTGCCCAGGGTTTCAGAGCCTGACCAGCTATGGCACATTTCTGAGTGAAAGAAGAAGGGAACTCCGGTTGAACCTCACTCAGACGAGGGTGATGTTGAATGGGTGCCTGAGGAGGCTTCACCTGAATCAAAACATCCAGCTCGGCTATCTCCAGCCTCTAAGGGACGCACTTCTTCTGCTCCTGTGGAAAACGACATGGCTTCTCATTCTCACGGTCTACAGCCCGTGCAAGGCGCTTTGTTCTTCCATCCTATGATGAGTTTGACAGTCTCCCTCACACCCCCGCTAGTCAAGGCTATTCCAGGCATCCTTCATCTAATGCTCCTGAGCCTCCATCCCTGCTCACCCGGTTGCTCCTGATTTGCAGGGGATGTCCTGGGTGAATTGCACATCACCCCCTTACGTGCGAAGGTATACCCGGGTCGCCAAAGATATCCCTGAGACCGAGTGGAGAGGTCTCGAGAGTTTCAATATGGCGGAGCTTAGGGAGACCCTTATGCACTTCACTACTTGGGTGAGTTCATGCATTTTACATTGATCTTTTTTTCTTTTTTGTGTTTTAGTTTCCCTATTTGCTCACTTTTTTGCTCCCTTGCAGACTTCTTTGGTGGCTCAGCGCTTGATAGACTCGACGCAGGACTTATCTTTATCCAACACTGATAGGGATCGTCTTTCAGCCAGAGTTCAAGAGCTAGAAGGACAGCTTGCTGATGCTAATCTCAAGTTGGAGACAGCCCTGGCGAAGGCCTCTTCGTCATCCAAAAAAATGAGGAGAGTGGAACCCCGAGATGAGGCGTTGTGGGAGAGGATCACGCTCTTGGAGGCCAATCTAGCAGAGGTTGAATACAAGTCTATGGAGCGCACCTTATATGGAGTGTCGAGGTAGAATTCTGGCTTCAACTTCTCCTCCTTCAGTGACCATGTCGTTGCTAAGGCGGCCGGGTGGAATGCTCGCGATGGGAGGCCTTGAGATTTCATTTCTACAGCTTTTATTTTCCATTTCGATTTGGTTGTATAATTATTCGAACCTTATTATGCCAGAGAGGTTTCTCTAGGTTCTTTGTTTTTTCCTTCAGGAACTTTTTTTAAGTCCTGTTGTGGTTGGTGCTGACTTTATCCTACAAAATTATCATGATTATATATATATATGTGATCTTTTTGTTGTTGTTTCTTTATGCTTGAGGTCCTTTTGAGCCCACTCCTGTATGCAGGAGCAAAAGGGGTTTGATAGGTCTTTTTTTTTTTTTCTTCTTCTAATAACTGGTTGATGTTTTGTTTGGACTTGTAGTAATGGTCTCTTTGGTGCACCTTGATTGTGTTTGTAAGGATATGTTGACCCTTTGGCTTCTAGCTGTCCTTTTATATATTTTCGCACACGCTTGTTATTTTTTGCGAGAAGCGTCCTTCTCGTCATTATGTATAGTACTATTTTTACAATGGTCTCTTTTACAACCCTATTTGGCTAGATGCCTTGGTGGCCGCTATAGGCTTATTGGTGGATGCTTTCCCCGAGGCCTTTCCTTTCATGGAGGTATCAACCTTTATTAGGAGGTTTTTCCTGTAGGACCTTTTGACTCTCTTGATGCTCATAAGGGTAGCTAATCCTCATGAACTCAAGAGATGCTTTGCAAGGTTTTCTTCTTTATTTCTTTTGTTTTAAAAGGGTCTCTTTTAGGATCCTCTTTGGCTATTTACTCTGCCCCCCAAGTAGTTAGCAAGATTTGTCTTGTCGGGCACTTTGATCATTTTGCTCATGCATTTTGATAGTTCCAATTGGTGATAGGTATCCGAGAGTTAGATGTGTGCTTACGTAAATGAGGAGTGTGACATGCCGATAAGAAACATATCCATTAAAAATGAGTGTGTACATAGGTATTTATGGAAACAATGTTCCTACTTCGTAGTAGGGCATCTAGGTTACCCATCTAATTAATAGCTATTAAACTTGAACTTGCATACTTAGACAAAGTAACGACATTTTAGGTGCTCTGCGTTCCATGCTCTAGGTACCATGGTATCATCCAAACGTGCTAGCTTGTAGGTGTTAGGGGGCACCACCTAGGCAACATGGTAGGGTCCTTCCCAGTTCGCCCCTAGTGCACCCGCCCCTGGGTCGCAAGTGTTTGGCAAGACATTCCTTAACACAAGGTCTCCGACCCTGAATGTCCTCTTTCGCACCCTTGAGTTATAGTACCTTGTTGCCCGCTTCTGGTATGTTTCCAACCTCAGTTGTGCCTTTTCTCTTCTCGCCTCCAACAGGTCTAAATTTTTAGTCAATGTTGCGTGGTTATCCTAGTTATCGTATGCTTGTACACCGAAGGAGTTGATCTTCATTTCTATTGGAAGAACAGCCTCGCATCCATAGGCTAAGGCGAAAGATGTTTCTCTAGTAGTGGAACAGGGAGTGGTCCTGTAGGCCCAAAGCACATTAGGCAATTTTTTGATCCAGGCTCCCTTCAACTTCTCCAATTTTGTTTTCAGGTTCCTTTTTAGGATCTTATTGATGGCCTCCACTTGTCCATTGGCTTGCTGGTGTACTACAGCGGAAAAACTCTTCTTGATCCCCCTTTCTTTGCAATATCTGTCGAATAACCTCTATTCAAACTAGGTTCCGTTGTCAGAGATTATCTTGTAGGGAACTCCATACCTGCAGACGATAAGTTGTTGACAAAGGTGGTGATTTGCTTAGCTTATTGACTAGAGGCTTTGCTTCAACCCTTTTAGTAAAGTAATCGACTGCTACAACCGCGTACTTTGCTCCCCCTCTTCATGTTTGTAACGCGCCAATCAAGTCGATCCCCCACACAGTAAAGGGCCACGGACTGGTCATGCTCACCAGCTTATTTGGTGACTGTCTGGGGTAATTCGCAAATCGTTGGCACTTGACGCATCTTTTCGCGAAGTCGCTTGCATCCTTTTGCCATGGTAGGCCAATAATACCCCTGTCGCACGACCTTTTTTGCCGTGGATTGCCCCCAACATGATTTCCACATTCTCCTTCGTGTATCTCTTGTAGAACCTTCAAAGCCTCCTCCTTGTCTATACACTGGAGGAGCAGGATGGAGAAGCCTCTTTTATACAAGACTCCATCAACCAGGGTGTATTGGGCGGCTTTGTAAATCAGCTTACGGGCATCCTTTTCGTCCAAAGGCTGCGTTCCATCTCTCAAGTACCTCGAGATGGGTGTGGACCATGACTCCCTGGGAGCATTGACCATGTGAACTTCCTCTTCTGCTATACTTGGCTTGGAAAGGTATTCCACAGGGATGGACTCAAGCGTATCTTCATCTCGGGTAGAGGCGAGTTTTGCGAGAGCATTGAAATTCATGTTTTGCTCTCTTGGGATTTGTTCTATGGTGTACTTTTTGAACTGGTCCAAATACCCTTTTACCTTGGCCAGGTATGCAGCCATTTTTGGGCCTCTAGCTTGATATTCGCATTTCACCTGAAATACTACTAATTGTGAGTCACTAAAGACATGCAAATGTGTTACCTTCAACTCCTTGACTAGTCGCAGGCCAGCCAGGAGTGCTTCGTATTCTACTTCATTGTTGGAAGCTTCAAATCCAAATCTTAATGCGCAATACATCTTATGTCCCTCATGTCCTGTCATTACTATGCCAGCTTTTCTGCTTTGACCAGGGCGACGCTTATGGCATGCTCCGACACTGCTAACTACACGTAAAATCTTTCCCTTTTTTCTGTCTTAGCCAGAAGGGGCGGTTTTCCGAGGTGTTCCTTTAGCTTAGCGAAGGCTTCCTGACAATCTTCATCCCAAGCAAACTTTTTGTTCTCTTTTAGGATGTTGAAGAAGGGGAGACACTAGTCGGTGGATCTAGAAATGAACCTGTTGAGTGTTTCTACTCTCCCTGTCAAGCATTGCACCTCCTTTTTGTTTCATGGTAGGTTCATTTCCAATAATGCTCTGATTTTATCAGGATTGGCCTCAATACCTCGGTAATTCACCATAAAACCGAGGAACTTCCCCGAAGAAACTCCAAAGGTGCACTTGAGCAGGTTCAACTTCATTCTGAATCTTCGGAGGGTGTCAAACATCTCACTGAGGTCGCTTGTGAGCTCTTCTTCCCTCTTTGTCCTTACCAACATATCATCTACATATACTTCCATATTTCTTCCTATCTGATTTGCCAACATTCTGTTTACCAACCTTTGATAAGTAACACCTGCATTTTTTAACCCAAAAGACATTTCCTTATAGCAATACAGCCCCTTCTCTGTTATAAATGAAGTATGCTCCTCATCAGGTGGGTTCATGGGTATTTGGTTGTACCCGAAATATGCGTCCATGAAGCTATGTAGCTTGTTCCCAGCTGTGGCATCTACTAACTGATCTATCCTAGGAAGTGGGAAGCTATCCTTAAGGCATGATTTATTGAGGTTAGTAAAATCCATGCAAGTCCTCCACTTCCCATTGGGCTTCGGGACTAAGACTGGGTTGGATACCCATACTGGGCAGAATGCTTCTCGGGTAAATCCATTTGCTTTTAGCTTGTCAACTTCTTCTTTCAGGGCCACGTATCTCTCTGGATCTAGCGCCCTCCTTTTCTGCCTCACAAGTCTTGCTTTTGGGTCAATGTTCAAGTGATGGCACATGATTGATGGATCTATCCTCACCATGTCCTCGTGGCTCCAGGCGAACACATCAAGGTTATCTTCTAGAAATTATACCAACTTTTCTTTCACGATATCCAGATGGTTTCTCCCTACCTTCAGCTTCCTCAACGGCTCATTCATAACTGTGACTTCTTCCAACTCCTCTACTGGCTCGGCCGTGGGTTCCTCTGCGACCTGTGGGTCCAATTCATGCAGGTTTGCGCTTCCATGTACTACCATCACCATAGGCACTGATGGTTTTATGGCTATGTAGAGGGACGTGTTATAATATTCCCTCACTTCCTTCTGCTCCCCTTTCATGCTCGTATCCCCCCAGGAGTCAAGAATTTTATGGCCAAGTGATATACTAAGGTTATTGCTTTCAATTCTCTTAGGGAGGGTCTCCCTAATACTGCACTGAAGGCCGAGGCGCATTCTACCACGACAAAGTTTGTCTGGGTTGCTCTCCCATGGTGAGGGCTAACTCAATTGTGCCTATGGGCTGTATCGAGTCTCTTGTAAACCCATATAGGGAGGTATTGTAGGGCTTTAGGTGCCTGATGTTCAGTCTCATCTTCTCTAAAGCTGGGCGATATAGGATGTTTGTGGAGCTCCTATTTTCCACCAGGACTCGATGCATCCTCATGTTAGCAAGTTGTACAGTCAACACCAAGGGATCGTTGTGAGGAAAATGCACACCCCGTGCGTCTTCTTTGGTGAAGGTTATCGAGACATTCTCCCCTATAAAAATCTTTGGGGGGCGTTGCTCCAAACTTAAGATGCATGGAGGTGGACTTTTTCTGGCTTCCTTGGCGTATTTATCTCGCCCCTCCCTTGATTTTCCTCCAAACCCTGGCCCTCCAAAGATGGTCCTACCTCTCCTTGCACCTCTGGGGCTACATCTTGTGTCCGTGGTGAGGGTATTCCTTCTTCCAGTCTTTGGTTTTATCTGCAGACGTATCTACCCAAGTGTCCCCTGTGTATAAGCTCTTCGATTTCTACCTTAAAATGGGTGCATTCTGCGGTGGTATGGCCAATGTTTTTATGATACTGACAATACTTACTGGGGTCTCTTTTTGATTGATCTTTCTTCATTGGCGGGGGTCTTCTGAAGGGGACCTGATTCTCATTCGTGACAAAGATATGCTCCCTAGCGTGCGTTAGGTCAGTGTAAAAGGTGTATGGGTTATGTCTGTGTTCCCCAACGTGTTGGGGCTTCTGAGGACGATCATCTCAACCCTTCGTAGACCCTCTTTTTCTTTGCGTTACTTAGGCCTTCACTAAATGAGGGTTTTGGGGGTGACCCGCCCTTTCCAGCCTTAAGACTCTCGTGACCATCCTCAATATGGATGTATTTCTATGTCTGTTTGTAGAAATCGTTTAAGTCAGTGATGTCCCTCTTTAGCATGTTATCCCATAGCTTACTACCCAGGCGCACTCCGACTGTAATGACCATTTTTAACTCCCCTCAAGTCAAGCTTCCACTTTGGATGCCTCCATATTGAACCTGTGGATATAGCTCTTTAGGCTCTCGTCTTCTTCTTGTTTTACGTTTGCGAGGTTGGTGCCTGGCATAGTGTAATCACGCACGGCGTGATGTTGTTGGAGAAATTCATCAGAAAATTGTTGCCAAGACCTGATGGACCTTGGCCAGAGTCTTTTGAACCCTTTAACGTGACAGCAAAGCAGTGGCATCTGACTCTGCTATTAATTCCTCTCAACTTCATTAGGTCATTGAACGTGTCCAGATGGTACTTAGGATCCGTATTTCCCTCATAAGGGGTCATGTGAGGCTCCTTGAAGTTGGTTGGGAGTCAAACGACTTGGATTTCCCTAATGAAGGGTGATTCATAATCAAACTCGTCGTTGACAGTATGCCCCTTAGACGCGGTGATTATCTTGCTCCGTAGGCTCCTCATTTTGGTATCTAAGTCTTGTCTCCTTTTGTTCAAGGAGTCTCTCAAGTTGGATGGGTTGGCCTTTCCTTTCCTTTTGTCTTCCGGGGAAGCCACAGGAGGTATAGTCCTCTCATTATCCTTTTCCTGTTGAGTTCGTCCCTTAAGTCTAGGGGTGTTTCCTTTGAAGTGTCCTCAACTTCGTTATGAGGGTTAGCGTTGTTCCTCCACTCTGGTCTCTTAGGCGGCTTCGCCTGTCTGGGACGTTCATGCTGCTTTGCCCGAGGGGTATTTCTAGTGGAGAGTCGAGTCCTCCAATCATCCACATGGATTGTGGTTTCTCCTCCCTCTTGGCCTTTCTCCTTTCGCCTAGGAAGAGGCATGCTTGATTTTCCCTGTAGCAGGTCATTCAACACCTCCTACATATTCTCTAAGGTGGTTTCTAGCCTTTGGTTCTTCTGGTGTAACTTGTGTATCTCCTCCTCGTAAAATTGAGACCTAGAGCTCGAGCTTATGGAATGTACTCGGGGACTCTTGTCTGGCCTACGGTTGATGGACCCGGATCTTACCAGCTGGAGTTCAGCACCTGCGGTGGCCTTGGGAGCGGAAAATTTCCGACACCTCCCGTAGGAGCAGCTGCTATAACTGGATGGTTCTCATCAGGTTGGACAGCTGGGGACGAAGCCTCCCTTTTATCTTCAGGACCCCTGGGCTCCTTTGGTGCATCCATATTTTTAGGTGGCGGAGGATTCTTCATGGAGGCTTTCAGCTGATCTCAGTCAAGACGGACCTCAACCTCTCGTGGTTCTCTCAGATGCTTAGAACGTCTTGGCATCTTTCTCTACCAGAATCAATAGAAGAATAATGGCTTGACACTTATCCTTCCCACAGACGGCACCAAACTGTTGACGGTAAGAACTCGTCAACTAAGTTAGATCAAGAACTTTATGAGTTGTAAAAGAAGTGAACTTAAACTGACTAAACTTCAAGCCAACTTCCTTATAATTTCAAGAACACAAAATGTAAATGCTAGAATTCTAGAGTGAAAAATAGAGAGAATAGTGAAAAATAGAGAGAATGTAGAATACCTATTTTCCTTAGCAATCAATGGTTACAAAATTCCCAAATATTCAGCCCCCTTCTCAGGTGCAGGGAGGTTATATTTATTGTAGAGCACTATTGGCCCACTGTACATAGTGGTCCCTGGGGACACGACCCTGCATATGCACTCTACAGATGGTGGTGGTGCTAGGAGCGTGGTGGTCGGCTCCAGTACATGCCAAGAGTCTGTGGGAGTACCTCAATTTTAGTACTTGGTTGTATCTCCACTGTTCGTCGGGTACTAATGTCAGAGGCTGGATGGGTAGGACAACACAAGGTACCTTGCATGTACGATCACCACTTGTTTGGCGTGGAGTTAGGGTAAGACATCTGGGGTTTTCAGGGCTGTATCACCATACGTATTTCGTACATGGGGTGGACAGGGTTCACTACTTGTCTGCGCATTCCACACATGTATGTTCTCTCCTCGTCATGCGTGGGTTTTCATCCTCACAGTGCATCCTATTCTTTTAACCTTTAAGTATTGAAGTCTCTTTGCATCTTCATTGAAGATATGCCCCCAAGGAGCATGGAAGGCGAGATGCTGATACGAGGCGGAGGTTAGTGCGCGAGACAGTGCTACGTGAGGCCTTTGGCGCGAGGAGTAAGGGAAAACGAGCGAGACAGTGCTTCATGAGGCACTTGCGAGAGATGAAGGCATGTGGGTGCGAGGTTGTGCCTCATGAAGCCTTGGTGCGGGACGGAGGCATGCAGGCACAAGGCTGTACCCCGTGAAGCCTTGGTACGAGATAGAGGCATGTGGGTGCAAGGCAGTGCCTCACGAAGCCTTGGCGCGAGACGGAGGCATGCGGGCACGAGGTTGTGCCTTGCGAAGCCTTGGCACGAGATAAAGGCGTGCAAGAGTGAGGCTGTGCCTCGCAAAGCCTTGGCGTGAGACGGAGACAAGTTGGCACGAGGCCATGCCTTGGCGCAAGACAAAGCCACGTAGTATCGGGGTTGTGCCTTGCGAGGCCTCTGTGCGAAGTGGGCCATTCCTAGAAAGACATCCACCCCCTTGGGACCCTCAGTGTGAGATGCGTTGTTAGCTATGAGGGCTGATCCTACATGAGCATGGGCACGAAGCTAGGCTCTATAAGAGAGGCTCGTGCCTTGCGAGGTCTTTGGCGCAGGATGTAGGGCTGGTCTTGGCTATTTCCATTCCGAGCCTTTATTTTGAGGGTCACGAGGTGGGGACTTGTGAAACTAAAATTCAGGTATCCACACTTGTAGCTAGTCAAACAAGTCATCGATCCTGGGCAGTGGATATTTATTCTTAATGGTCAACTTATTCAGCTGTCTGTAGTTAATGCACATCCTTAAGTTCCCATCGTTCTTCTTGATGAACAACACTGGAGTACCCAATGGTGAAAAACTAGGTCTGATGAATCTTAGATCCAGTAACTCCTTCAACTGGATCTTCAGTTTCGTCAACTCTATTGGAGCCATTCTATAAGGTGTCCTAGATACTGGCTCTGCCCCTAGCGCAAACTCTATGATGAACTCAATCTCTCGGTGTAGTGGCAAGCCTGGCAGGTCTGCTAAGAATAAATCAGGGAACTCACACCCCAGCCTGGTCTCATCTGATCTGACTAAAACGATCCTAGAGGTATCCACTATGTTTGCTTGGAATCCTATGCAACCTTCTTTCATTAGGTCTTTAGCCTTCAATGCAGAGATCATAGGTACTCGTGGCCCACTCACTGTCCTTACAAACACAAAGGGTTCCTCCCCTCCGGTTCAAAGATCACCATTCTCCGCTTGCAGTCTATCGTCGCCCCGTACTTTGATAACCAGTCCATCCCCAAAATTATATCAAAGTCATTCATCGCCAGCTCCATCAGATCCACAAACAACTTCCTACTGTGTACCTCTACTGGTAATGCTCTAACCCATCTCCTAGAGACTTGCAGTTCCCCAGTTGACAACATAGTCTTGAATCCTCTAACATATAAATCACAAGGTCTACGCAAGCTATCTATCACTCTAGCAGATACAAACGAATGAGTAGCTCCTGAATCAATCAATGCAGTAAATGACAAACCGACACAAGATATTTGACATGTCACGACCGAGGGACTAGCCTCATCCTTGGTCTTGGTCAAGGTAAACACTCTGGCTTGCATGAGACTGTCACTCTTCCTCAGTTCTTCTTTTCTGGATTGTGGGCAATCCTTCATTAAAAGATTGACACTCCCACAGATGAAGCATGCTTTGACTCTGCACTCCCCCAAATGTTGTCGCCTACACCGTGGACATTCTGAGAAGCTTCTCCAGTTCACTCCCCCACCCTGACGGTCGTTGAACGTATCACGTGCCCTCCTATCTGGACTAGGAGGAACAAAAGAATTTGGGGCCTTTCTCTTCTGCTCACTGGGGCCACTACCTCGACTAGAACAAGTAAAGGGAGGCACCATCCTCTGAGCATCGTGCCTTGTGGCACCTTCCCTCCATATCTAATCTTCAGCCCCTCAGGTGTAAGGGCATTCTCCACTACCTGAGCATAAGTGGTAGTCCTTGGATCTAGTGTTATCTTGACATCCCGGGCTATCATCACATTCATCCCCCGTACAAAATGATCCCTCCATGCCATTTCAGTAGGCACCAAATTCAGCGCGAACTTCGCCAACAGGTCAAACTTCAATGCATATTCTGTAACATTCATTCTGTTATGAGTCAAATTGGTAAACTCGTCCAACTTTGCCGCTCGGACTGCAACACAGCAGTATTTCTCGTTGAAAACCTCTCTGAATTCATCCCAGGTCATAATGGTCACATTCCTCCTTTGGGACACCAATTCCCACCAGATGCGGGCGTCATCTCTCAACATGTAACTGGTACATGCCACCCTCTCGTTCCCCTCCACCCTCATAAGATCCAGGATGGAAGAAGTCATATTCATCCACTGCTCTGCCCACAGTGGGTCTGGACCGCCCTCAAATGTGGGAGGGTGATGCTTCCTGAACATTTCATATAAAGGCTCCCACTTGTTCTCCATCACAGGTTGGGCTGGCACTTGTGCCACAACCTATTGAATTTGTAACCCAACACCCCGAGGAGGGGCCTGCTGCCTAAGTTCTTGGAGCTCATCTTTCATTCGCTGAAGTCTCGCTTCCATTTCAGCAAAAATTTGTTGCTAGTTCTGTGGGGCAGGTGGAGGGTCCGGGCCCTGGTAGTCATCTTCAGCCATATTGTCATGGAGTCTAATTGATCGTCGAGGCGTAACTTCAATATGCCTACAATCAATGACTTTGCACATCAAGCGCGATAGCAATTTCCAAAAACCACCTCCCAATCCAAACAATCAATTATAAACATCAAATCAACACCATATACACATAACATAAGCATATAGAATTCAAAGGGGTCGTTCCCTGACATCATATATATATAGACATATTCACTACGCTCTATCTATAATATTCAGGCAAACAGGGCATCTTAGAAAAACAATTAAACACATAATTCACTTAATATCGACCATCCCTGAGTCGAGCTTGTCTCTGGCAGCGAGCGTACATGTTTATTCGATCTCAAGGAACAATAAACCTTTGCACACTCTGATACCAAGTTGTAATGTCCTACTTCCTTAGAGCCGTTACCATGTGGCTTTGTATCAAAAAGTGTGATTAAATCAAGATAAAGACACATTTAACGAAAGTTAATTATAAAAGATTTGGACATTCATTAAACTCACAAAAGTGATACATTGGGATCCCAAAATACTGTTTAAAAAATGTATTATAATTAAAAAGTTAAGATACACTCGACCTAAGTGACAAAATCAACCATTTATAGCATGTTCCTCAAAACAACCCTGGCCGTGACAGCCAGGTAGGCCGAACATGTATGCGTCGCTCCATGCCCTCCAACTCATGCTTGGTCGGCCTTTCCTTTGCCCTTATCTGCACCATAGAGTACCCGTGAGCCAAGGCCCAGCAAGAAAACTCAACACATAGCATATGACAACTCAATCCAGTAGTACACAACTTAAACAGATAACAAATTATTCACATAGTGGCCTATGCTGACCCAGGTGCTTTACCAGGCACTGGGTTCACGGTCTTCATCGAGCGGGTGATTACAACACCCTTAAAGGGTCTCAACCTAGCGGCCTACATTCAACATGCTTAATGTCGATCCTGACCTTTTCCGTCCCCGACCTTTGCTGTTTCTAGCCTTTGCCGTCCCCGACCTTCGTTTTGCCCAGCCTTCGTCGATCATTCACAGTCATACAAACATGGCATAATAAGTCATAAATATTCACATAAAGCATTAAACACAGATAATCGGGCCATGTCTTGCTCTAGGGGCACAAACAGTTTTCTTACCTGTGTCCCGAGCTAACTGTCTAGTGTAATCCCGAGCGCGATTCCGTAAACTCGAGCCTTGGTGGTGAACCTAGTCACAACGCAATAATAATAACATCCATCAATAACATCCAAGTCTATCCATAGCTGCAAAATGTCACAAATGCCCCTAATATAATTCCTAGCCTTCTAACATCACCAAGGGCACTATCACCTTTTGCCACATCCCTGCTGTGACTATTTTGCTACTCTGCTCCCTAGGACCGTCTCGGATCACACATCTCAGTTATATGTCCACAATATTGTGGTCTCTAACACAACTGTAATGACCCATTAAAACTACTAGACATAGCTACTATTTTGGGAAACGTACATAAGAAAGAACATAACTTTATTTAAAACCCAAAATATTGTACCAATACAAAATAAGGTAAAAATATAAAATAAAATGTGATATGGTATGTGATCCCATTGTTTATAAAACACAAAATATAACTTTAAATACTAATTGCAGAATTACATCAAAACATAATTTAAAAGACTAAAAATAAATAACGTCGTCATCGATCAACACGCAGTCCATTCATCCTTAACACACAAGCCAAGCTGCCAAGAATCCTTCCGCCTTCCATATTCATTTTCCTGCATCACACTAACAATAAAGGAGTGAGCCTAATGCCCATCAAGGAAAATCTACTAGAAACATAAATCATAAACATAAGACTATATCATAAACATATACTATAACACATATGACTATAAAAACATATATCATATAGGACTACAATATTAATGGCCATTAACTCATTAACATGGCATGTGATAAACCATCTAGGTCCTCTGTCTACTAATCAAGGTAGGTTAGATCACATGGTAGTATATGATAACCCATCTAGGTCCTCCACTAGTCGAGCTAGGGTAAATCATAACTCTAACCCATGAAATGATAAATAATCTTGGGGCTTGCTATCTAAGCAAGTCATATGCACAAGCGACTAGAAACATATTCTTGGGGCTTGTTGTCTAAACAAGTCATATGCCCAAGGACTATAAAACATATTTATACAAAAACATATTATAACATAAAACATATAAAACATAAACATAAAACACATATAATCTATCATATTTTCCTTACAAAAAGCCGGGATATTTGGGAACAAGAACGGGATTAGAACACTCCTATAAACCAACAGTAAAAATGGTGAGTATCTCTAAAGAATAAAGATGGAAAGAAACTAAACCATCAAAAAGAAACTTACCAAGAAGAACCTTAAGTTTCAAGAACTTAAATACCTAATCAAGAATCATAAACAAGAGTTAGGACCTGAATAAAAGAAAACTAATGAAAACTATCGAACCATAAAGAATTGAACTTAGGGATAAGAATACCTTGAATGATCTTATGGATTGATCTAATCCTTAATACAGAAATCACACTATATCTCACTTCCCAAGTGTTTAGAAAAGCTTAGAATGATAAGGCTTTTTATCCCAAAACCCAAGTGTAACTCTCTATAGTATTACTAGAAACTTGGAGGCTCTGAAGACTGCTTGAAGAATGAAAAAACTGGCTGAGTACTAGGTCCTATTTATAGAGTTCAAGAAGTGAAACTAACCCCTTTTAATTTGAATAAATAAATGATTATAAAATGAAAAAGATTTGAATTTTCGTTCAACAGACGCCCAGAACTCGGTCAAAATCGTTCAAAGGCACATCTAAGTGGTTAAGGCTATTTTTAAAATCAAAATCACAAACTTTTCAAAAAACCAACTTGGAGTCGATATATTGCCCCCCATAGGCGATATATCGCCTCCCCCTATGTTCCCGAGCCCCGTTTGATCGTTCGTGCAAAGTCGACGTGTTTTCATTATCTTCCGTAGGCGATATATCGGCCCCTAAGCTGCGATATATCGGCATACGTTGATATATCAAACACGTATTTGTACTTTTTCAGCATATTTTGAATTGGATAAACATGTTTGACTGAGTCATAATACGATCCTAACAGCTGCTGGAAGGTTCTAGAGCTTCTAGATCTTTCTCTTATTAAAACTATTCATCAAAATACTTAATTCCTTAATAATCATGATTATGACAAGTGTCATGCTCTTATTAATTCTATCTAAACATTAGGTTATAATAAACAATATTTCTATGACCAGCAATATTAATCAAACTTTATGTTATAATTAATATTCTTAAACTATAGGTTAAACTTATAAATTCCCTAACTGTTGCTATGAGTTTCCAACTAAGTCCCGACTTGAACCAAAATCCACGGAATCTAACATACTACTACTACTAGTATCTAGTTAATTAAAAATTCTGGGACACTACAACAACACACACACATAATCACATTTATGCACTCAACGGGCCAAAATTACAAATATGCTCCTATTAACAAAAATGGGTCGACATGCATATTTAATTCACCTAAACATGCATTTCTAATCACATAATCATTTAATCCACGTAATAACATAATTAAATCATTTATTGCTCTCCCGACACGCTAATCGAGACACTAAGACTTATTAGCGTATTTATGACCTTACAAATAGTTTAAAAGAAAGAATAAAGAATACACAAACACCAATACAACCCTGATATGCATTCTATCATCATCTTTGCATATTCTTGCATAAATAATTAGAATCAAGATATCAATGGCACTTCTAACATGCTCCATATCACAATAGTATTACAACAAATCTTTCATGCTCATAATTAAAAAAAACCAAGGAATCCTAAACCTAATATGCTATATCTGAAACCCTATTTATCATAACAACTCCATGAATCACAATTTCCACATAGCTTATCATCATACCCCAAACTCATGCCCTAACATGCTTCTTAATGATAAATATACAATATAAACATCATATTTCTCATATTCTAAATTTACATAACATACTCCAAATCAATAAGCATGCTCATCAAAATTAAAAAGAAACATATGAAAACCTAAAAGATACCCTATGTTGAAACAATGATAAAAAATTCTTGTTTCCATAATTTAATTAAAAACCTAATCATGTTTCTAATCAAGATCTCATCCACACATGTATTCATCATACCAATATTGCAACAACATACACTAGAATATATATATCCATCAAAACTACAATGATCAAATCATCATCATACATCATAAACATGATTTCTCAAATCAACAAACAATAATCCAAAGCCATAAGCAAGAATATGACAACATCAAAACAACAAACAATAATCCAAGGCCATAACAAGAATATGACAACATCAAAACAACAAAAGGGTTAGGATTCTCCATTACCTCCTTGTTAGTGAATCAAAAACACAAAATTATGATCAATCCCCTTGGACACCCAGGGATTTTCGAAACCCACAAAAAAAAAAAAAAAAGAACAATGCTCTTAGAATTAAGAAGAAGAAGGATAGCTTATAGGATTCAAAGCACTAATACAAGATCAGATACCTAAGGATTTTTGAAAAATACTATTCCTTTCCTCTTCTTTCTTTCTTTCTTTCTTCTCTTTTCCCTTATTTTCTCCTTCATTTTTCCTTCTTCTCTCTAGATGGAGGGCTAGGGTTTAAAAACTGATAGGAAGAGGCTTAAGGACATATTTATGAAGAAAAAAAAATGAAAATTCAACGTGGGTTTTTCGTAACCCAAATATCCTGTAACTTGATACCCATTTCTGACCTAGTTACACCACGATTTTGGAAAAATACTATTTCTAAAAAGTTGTAGATAATTTTATTATCTTTCTAACGGTGCAACATTTTCCTAAATAAGACATATACAGCGTAAGTTATGTTGTTTTTACTGAGGATGGTTCCAAAGTTACGGGAACTCAAAAAAAAGAGGTAACTCTTTTCTTACCATTTGTTTTCCATTTCTCACCAGTGTGAACACAAGCCTTCTAGAACATTCCCATATTATTTCTCACATTTCTCCTTTTTCTTAATTAATAAAATAAATAAATAGTGAACAAAAATTACTATGCATGGAAACTAATGCATGCACACCATGCATACCATAATAAACTAACCATGCACATTGTTCCACACAACCAAACCTCAAGAATTCACAAATAACATAATTAAATAAAACAATTAACAAATTTAAATGTACATAATTTCTACCAAGCAATTAACACACTTAAAAATATATATTCTAACACTTAACAATTAATAATAAAATAAAGCACACAAATTAATAAAATAAAATAAAATGGTGTGCTATAATATACCCTCCTTAAAAGGAATTTCAACCCGAAATTCTTTCTTACCAAACAACTCATGGTATCTTTCTCTCATGTCTTCCTCCATTCCCCATGTTGCCTCTTTTTCTGGGCTATTCTTCCACGGGACCTTAACTAATGCAATCCTTTTGGATCTCAGTTCCTTGATTCCCTTTTCAATAATACGCTCTAGTTGTTCATCGTAACTTAGGTCCTGCTTCAGCTGCAATGACTCATAACTCAGAACATGAGAGGGATCCAACACGTACTTATGCAACATCGAGATATGAAAGATGTTATGTGTTTCTGCTAGTGCTGGGGGCAGTGCTAAACGGTACACAACTTGCTCAACTATGTCCAAAATCTCAAATGGACCTATAAATCTCGGGCTCAACTTCCCTTTCTTCACAAAATGCATAACACCTTTCATTGGCGAGACTCTCAAGAACACAAACTCGCCTACTGAAAACTCGATGTTCCTTCCCTTAAGGTATGCGTATCTCTTTTGCCTACTTTGAGTGGTATGCATCCTTTGGCGAATTTTCTCAATCGCCTCACTTGCTTCCCTAACAGCCTTGGGGCCTAAAATTTGCTTCTCGCCAACCTCATCCAAGTGCAAGGGACATCTACGCTTGCGCCCATAAAGCATCTCATAGGGAGCTATCCCAATAGTGGACTGATAACTATTGTTATAGAAGAACTCCATAAGGGGTAGGTATCGGCTCCAAGACCCTGAAAAGTCCAAAGCACAACATCTGAACACATCCCCAAAAATCTTAATAGTCCTTTCAGACTGCCCATTGGTCTGGGGGTGAAAAGAGGTACTAAATTTCAACTTTGTACCCACAGATTTTTGCATTCCCTTCCAGAAGTTCGATGTAAACAGTGACTCTCTGTCAGAGATAATCGACTTTGGAACCCCATGAAGTCTCACAATCTTGCTAACATACTTTTCTGTGTACTGATCCACCGAGTAGGTGGTCTTAACCAGCAAGAAATGGGCGGACTTAGTGAGCCTATCTATTATTACCCAAGCATAATCATGTTATTTTGTGGTCCTAGGTAATCCTGCCACAAAATACATTGATATGTCTTCCCACTTCCATTCCGGAACGTAAAGTGGTGGAAGCAGTCCAGCTGACCTTTAGTATTCTACTTTCACTTGCTGACATGTCAAACATCTAGCAACAAACTCATCAACATCTTTCATCATTCTAGGCTACCAATACAATGCTTTAATGTATTGGCACATCTGTGTCGACCTTGGATGTAAGGAATAGGGTGTTGTATGCGCCTCTTTCATAATACTTGCCTTAATCTCATCATCGTTAGGTACACAGGTCTTGTCCTTATATCACAACAATCCTCCATTAGACATAGTGAAGTCACCGCTTCCACTTTTTTGTACCAAATCCTCTTACTTCATTAGGGCTTCATCCACCTTCTGCCCTTCTCTAATTTGTTCTAATAGGGAGGACTGTAGAGTGAGATTCGCTAGGCCTCATATTGCCAACTCTATTCTAGCACTGATGAACCCTCTCTACAATGGTGCCTTTATCATACTCTGGGCAAAGACACTTCCATGTCCCCACTTACTCAATGCATCAACCACTACATTGGCCTTCCTTTCGTGGCATATAATTTCGCAACCATAGTCTTTTACTAGTTCTAACCACCTCTGTTGCCTCATATTCGATTCTTTCTAAGTGATGGAGTACTTCAAACTTTTATGATCGGTATAAATTTCACACTTGTCTCTGTATAGGTGGTGTCTCCATATCTTGAGTGTGAAAACTACTGCTGCCAGCACCAGGTCATGTGTAGGATACCTCTGTTCATAATCCTTGAGTTGTCTCGAGGCATAAGCCACTACCTTTCCATTATGCATTAGCACACATCCCAAGCCATTCCTTGATGCATTCACAATACACCACAAATTTTCCCCCTTCAGTGAAAACAAAAAGAATAGCTGCCGAGATCAATTTATCTTTCATGGTCTGAAAACTCTTTTCACATTTCTCAATCCCGGTGAACTTCTGGTGCTTACAGGTCAGATTGGTCAAGGGCATTGTGACCTTGAAACAACCCTCAACGATCTTTTGATAATAACCAGCTAACCCTAAGAAACTTCGGTCCTCGAAGGAATTCTTGGGTTGCGGCCAATCCCTTATGGCTTCAATCTTAGTTGGGTCCATTTCTATTCAATCTTTGGACAATATATGCCCTACAAAAGTTACTTGTTCTAACCAGAATTCACATTTTGAAAACTTAGCATAAAGTTGATGTTCTTGAAGTCTGTTGAGCATTAGACTCAAATGCTCCTCATGCTCTTCCTTAGTCTTAGAGTAGATTAGGATGTCATCGATTAACACCACTACAAACTTGTCCAAGAAGTCCTTGAATACTTTGTTCATCATATCCATGAATGTCGCTGGGGCATTAGTCAGTCCAAAACACATCACTAAGAACTCACAGTGCCCGTAGCAGGTTCTAAATGTCGTCTTCGGTCTTTGAGAACACCGCTGCCTCTTATGGTTGACCAAGAGGTCATCTATCCTAGGAAAAGGATACATGTTCTTAATGGTGAACTTATTGAGTTCTCTGTTAGAAAACTTATACATGATCTTTATTTATTTTCATAATATCTAATACTAAACAAATTAATACGAGATAGCCTAAAACATGTTTCTAAAATTGAATTAAAAAAGAAACAAATAATAGAATACTTACAGTATACGCAGCGGAATGAAAGAGTCCTTCCTTCAGTTTCTCTAACTCTTGTATCCTCACTGTCGCAGAGTATTATCAAGAAACTGAACCGATCGTCTATTTTCTTCATAGCCTTCCAATGTATCCTTAGAATCACCTAGACTAGTGTAGGAAATTCTCAACACATGAGAAAGATACAGAGAAGAAGAAGAGAAAATAATCAAAGAGGCTTAGAAAAGGACTTGTGTTTAGAGAGAATCTAAAATTATCAGAAAACCAGTGATTAAACTTCTCTGTTGTCTCAGAAATATGAACTTATGACTTCTCTCTAAGCACTCCTTTTATAGACTCAATTAGGCCATTTAATTTAATTAAAAAATCAATAAAATAATAGTCATTTTAAAGCCCTAGGTCGAAATTATCATGGGCTTTAGGCCGTGAAATTTCCCATTTGATTATAAGCCTATTGGACTTAAAATCAAGGCCTGTATTATTTTCTATTGATTTAATTAATTAAATAATTATTTAAATCCTTTATCAAATTAATTATTTATAATTTGAAAATTGATTTAAACTTATTTATTAATTTAGATACCAATTTATCTTAATTAATAAATCTGCCATGATTTCTCCTTTCTTCTCAAAATTACATAACCCTGTGAAACTATCCAAAATTGACCTAGTCAACTTTGATAATTCTAATTGATAATTAAATCAATTAATTGAGACTATCTAGATGATTTTATCCAAGGTACAATGGGGACCATGGGCCTATGAAATCAAGCTCCAATAAGTTATCATAAATCTAACAAATAAATTTACTAACTTATTAATTCATCCTGACTCCACTATAGACTCGGAATTGCACTCTTGAATTCATAGAACGCTCTATAACAAATATAGATACGCTATTAATTATCCATTGTTACAACCATAATTGTCACTCAATCCTCTATAGACGGTCTACAATGAGATAGGACTAAAATACCGTTTTACCCTTCATTGTATTTTATCCGTAACACTTAGTTCCTTGTAAATGACATTTCAGTAAACTAATTTAATTACTGAAATGAGATCTCTATCATTTAACACCTTGAACCAAACTAAAAGGAAACCATTGTTTCACTTCTTCATCAGAAGCTATAGATGTTCATATCTATGATTAACACTTCCACTCAATTATACTACCGAGTTCACAAGATGTAAGTATGGGCTAGTCCGTAGAGTAAGCTGGTAACGAACAAGTCAAAGAACTCGAATAATACAATAAGTTAAAATACTAAACACTCAGAATTGAGATTGAATTGCCTTATGGTCAACTATATGATATGACTAGAATAGATAATAACAGTATGTTTACTTATCTTATCAACTGTCAATATCTGTCCAGTCCGATGTAACAAATACATCCGATCTTATCTACTTTGCTAATGTTCTGGAAAGAACATAACACTGTAATGTGTAAGTAGATCATATCGTAGATTGGCAAGTCAGTGTAAATCTTGTGCACTGACTAATCTTAGGACTAACTTATTTTGAACATATAATCATATTTATATTCCACTGTGATTACGTTACTATAAATAAGATTAGCTATATGCTCGGGATTCAATAGAAGTTTATATTAAACAAATAATCATGAAAATAAAACATGTGAGCAAAGTGATTGACCAAGTCAAAAAATAATTTCTATTCTTTTATTGATAATAAAATGAGATTACAAAGAATTTGGGTTTTAATTAGGGCATAAAACCCCAACATTCTCAGTAATCAATGCACATTGTCATACTTCTGTCTTTCTTTTTCACAAATAGAATTGGTGCTCCCCATGGCAAATGTCTAGGTCATATGAACCCTATGTCCAACAATTCCTATAGCTGTCTCTTGAGTTATTTCAACTCTGCAGGTGCCATTTGGTAGGGTCCTTTGGATATTGGTGATGTTTCTGGTGCAAATTCGATCACATTTGATTTCTCTGTTTGGGGGTAAACCTGGTAAGTTCTCGGGAAATACCTCTGGAAACTCCCAAACATTGTGAACATTATCAGGTTTTAGCCCGGTCACTCTAGAATTATCAACAACATTTGTCAAAAATGTTGAACGCCCATGGTGCATCATGTTCTGAGCTTCTAATGTAGATATGATAGGTATGCAGAATCTCGTCACTTCTCCCTTAAAAGAAAAGACTTCCCCTTCTTCAGGTCTGAACTCTACATTCTATCGTTGCTCCATATTTGGCTAACCAGTCCATGCCAAGTATAACATCATAATCTGGTATGTCTAGCTCTATGAGGTCTGCTTGGCACTCTCTGCCCTCAACTACTATAGTAGTTAACTGTAACCACCTAGTTGATGACATAATATCTCCTGTGACAACCGTGTTACTATTGGTTGCCTCTCCCTAAATCAAAGCAAACACTCTAGCTGGAACTAGATTACCATTATTTCCTTGTCCAGCTCATGCCCTCCACTGTGGGCAATCCTCCTTCAAGTGGCCTGCATGACCGCACTCGTAGCATCGATTTGAGCATGTCTAACATTCTCCTAAATGTCTGTGTGAACACTTGGGACAATTGGGGAACTTGGTCTTGCAGTTATGGTGGTTTCCACAATTTTGTTGTTGTTGTGGTTACCATTGGGAGCTGTGACCTTGGGCCTTTTGTTAGTGCCACTTTTTTTTAACCTATTGGGCATCCTCTTGTTATTCTCTTGAAAGGCTTTACTCTTGTTAGTCTCTCTCCTTGTAGCACCATCCTTCCATATACAACTCTTTATGTACTCAACGTCTAAAGTTTTTTCCAGAATCTTAGCATAGCTAACTAGCTCTTTACTGATCATTTTGACACCCCTGGCAATCATAGGCTTTTCCCTTATGAATCTTTGAACTCTCATGACCTTTGTTGGTACTATCTCAGATGCAAACCTTGCCAGTCTGTCAAACTTCTTGGCATACTCTGTGACTGGAAGACTACCTTGTGTCAGTGTCACAAACTCATTAACTCTAGTTGCTAGTCTGCAGCGTCGTAGTACTTTTTGCTAAAAATTTGTACAAAGTTAGCCCAGGTCATGGTGTCTAAAGTTTGTTGTTACTTAACCACGTCCCTCCAAATTCTGCATCCATCTTTAGGATTGCTAATTATCTTGTTGTCCCTGGAAATCCTTAAATTGTACTAGTAACTTTTCTCTTCTTTTGTCATATCGCAACTCATTACTTATCCTCATTATTGCATCGGTTCGTAGCTGTCTTTGTCCTCTATGTTGAACAACGTTATTGTGGATTTACTCGCCTCTCTAACTCCTTAGTCTCCAATTACTCCATCGAGGGTTTGTTGTTGTTTTCTACTAAATGTTGTGGTGTGTCCACTTTGTATGGTTGTCTTCTGAAGACTCCTCAGCAACTGCGTGTATCTATCTAGTTAACACATCACCTCGCAAGATATTATCATGGAGTAAACTCCCTAACCTATGTCCTTATTAACAACCGCGTCATAAAGCTTATGTGTCCTTTGATCTTGATAATGGCTAGTTATATTATCATCGTCGTATTCCATTCTTCACTTTACTTGAAACTTGATAGTGTCATACTTGCGATTTCCTATGATAAATCTCATCCATTAATACTTTCATTAACAACAAACATCTCTCAGGGAGCTGATATCCACTCATATTTGTCATTTACCTCATCTATATGAACCATTGAGATCCCACTAATCTCTTCGAGAAGTTTCTTTCTAGAAGTCCTAATTACTAGAGGCATACTTTCTACATTGCTGTCACACATGGTGAGGTGAGATTTTCCAGTCTCTAGCATGTATGCGGAGGGTCCTTGGAAACATGAACGACCGTCTCTGATAGCATTTGTAAGAACGCCCTAATCTACTACTTTATAAAAACGTCACTCAAGTCATATTTATTAGAAAAATACCATTTATGAGAAAATGTTCAGTGGCATTGATAAAACATGCAATTTTGGCCTAATAGTTTGATATAAAAATGTTGTGTCTTTATGCAGTCTTTGAAAATAAAGTAAAATAATAAGTCCCACTGATGTAATTAAAAAACATAGACCATAACATAAGCTCTTAATTATTCTTGGCGCTCATATTGATCGTTAATCGCTCATAGGACACCTCGCATCATACATGCCTAGACATCAAAACTTCCCACATCACTCTGCGTGCTAAGGAGAAACTCTACTGCCTACCTGAAAGGGGGAAAGTAAGGGGGGTGAGCTAAAAGCTTAGTAAGGAAGTACAAACAAATACAACAATATTCAAGGAAACACAAGAAGAACATATTCATATCATAAAACTCATAGCATAACATACCATAACCATATCATATTCATTCTCATAAATCATAATCCTAATCGTAGTCATAGTCATAGTCATACATCATAATCACACATCATAATTATACTATTTGTGATCATGACACCCTTATTTTCCATGTCACATCTTGAGGTAACTAGCAAAAGCATAAACTTGTAAGATCTCCTTTATGAGGTAAACAGAATCTCAGGTCCTCGAATAACCTTGGCGCGTCTCCCCTTTGAGTTACGTCATATCCTTAGTAACTCCTTTGTTGTGTCGCATTCATCATGCTAGCAACCTTTTTCTTTTCATACATCATACAAGCACATGTATAACAGTTCATATCAAAACACAAAATTTACATTTTTTTATAACACTTGGCTTATCATAACATATGTTTTCCATAACACTTTTCCTCTTACAACATAACAAGTCATACCTTTCATAACATAATTCGTAGAAAATTCTAACTTACTTTCTTACATCAGCTCCAAGCAAAAGTAAACTGTGAGTACATCACAATGAACCTATAATCATAATCAAACGTTTGTTTTTTAAAATCACATAAGATTGCACATGCCAAACGTACATACCCCATATGTTCATGGGCCATGCACATGTGGTACAAGTTACCCCACACTACAAACATTTAATAATTTCACATAAAGGAATAACTTCAAGTCTACTATTGAATCCTTAATGTTTGCGAAACAAGAATCAAACACTTAATTAAATGGCGTATATTTGAACGTAAATCTTAGCTTGCATGTAACATGCATATGTGGGATGGTTCTTAAAACTTGCGTTGAAGTTGGTAATATTTTCTCCTTTATTTTCTTGTCAACTTCACAAAAATTCAGCAAGCATAAAATAAATTATCAATTGATTATTACTACTTTATTCCTTTAAGTCATACATTTTCCATTCATAAATTTTATTTCAAAAATTTAATTCATTAAAATAATTCTTTAGCTTTAATTGTATAAAATCACAATTTCATTTATTATTTAATAACATTTAGAAGAATGTGACAAAAAAAATTGTAGTTAATTTGGCATGATTAATTTATTTTACAAAAATTCTTTTTATCTTGGCAAATAAAGTCAATATTAAAAACGTAACATATAAATTTTAAAAAAAAATTAACTTTTCTAGATCACAAAATTTTACAATTATGTCATAAATAAATTCCCATTCCCATTTTTTAAATAAATTCTTTGCTCACCTTTAAAAAATAATTTACTTAATTATTTGTAAATAAAAAATAGCATAAATATATATATATGAGAAAAATACTCATTAAAGTATTGAAAAGTAATATTTATCATATGTAAATATTAAGACATATATTTGATATCTTTTAATTTAAAGAGATTTTTTCCATGAATCTAAATAAATATCAGCAAGCATGTCATGACATTAATTTTAAGACATGAGTTTTCAAAACATATTTTTACGAACCCTTTCAGAAAAACATTCTTCCATAATACTAAACAAAATTTCAGCAAGCAATATCTATTCATAACTCACAAACTTTCTATTAAACCTTTTTAACAAATTAATCTAGTATGTATGTATACCTTCATGGATTTATCAACACCAAAATTAATACCCAATAAAACACCAACTGCCGAATTTCTATATAGCATAATACATAAATGACTACAAACTTGACATGCTCATAATCAATAGTATAAAAGAAAGAATAAATAATACATAAACACTTATACAACCCTAATATGCATTCTATCATCATCTTTGCATATTCTTGCATAAATCATTAGAATCAAGATATCAATGGCGATTCTAACATGCTTCGTATTACAATAGTATTACAACAAATCTTTCGTGCTTATAATTGAATAAAACCAAAGAATCCTAAACCTAATATGCCATAGCCGAAACCCTATATATGATAACAACTCCATGAATCACAATTTTCACATAGCTTATCATCATTCTCCAAACTCATACCCTAACGTGCTTCTTAATGATAAATATACAATATAAAAATCATATTTCTCATATTTTAAATTTACATAACATACTCCAAATCAATAATCATGCTCATCAAAATTCAAAGAAACATATGAAACCCTAAAAGATACACTATGCTGAAACATGCATCAAAATATTCTTTTTTCCATAATTTAATTAAAAACCTAATCATGATTCTAATTAAGATCTCATAACCACGCATGTATTCATCATACCAATATTGTAACAACATACACTAGAACATATATCGAACAAAACTACAATGATCAAATAATCATCATACATCATAAACATGCTTTCTCAAATCAACAAACAATAATCCAAAGCCATAAGCACGAATATGACAACATAAACACTAAACAATAATCCAAGGCCATAACAGGAATATGACAACATCAAAACAACAAAAGGTTTAGGATTCTCAATTACCTCCTTGGTAGTGAATCAAAAACACAAAACTATGATCAATCCCCTTGGACACCTAGGTATTTTCGAAACCCACAACAAGGAAAGGAAAAATGCTCTTAGAATTAAGAAGAAGAAGGGTAGCTTATAGGATTCAAAGAACTAATACAAGATTATATATATGAGGATTTTTTAAAAAACCCTATTCCTTTTCCTCTTCTTTCTTTCTTTCTTTCTTCTCTTTTCCTTTCTTTTCCTCTTCCTTTCTCCTTCTTCTCTCTAGATGGACGGCTAGGGTTTCAAAACTGATAGGAAGAAGTTTAAGGACCTATTTATAGGTGATAGCTAGGTTAAGAAATAAAATTAAAATTCGAAGTGGGTTTTTTGTAACCCAATATCCTATAACTTGATACCCACTTCTGACATGGTTACACCATGATTCTGGAAAAATACAATTTCTAAAAAGTTGTAGATAAATTAATTAGCTTTCTATTGGTTCCAAGGTTGCCAAACATCTACTATGTAAGTTATGACTTTTTTACTTAGGTTGGGTCAAAAGTTACGGGAACTCAAAAAAAAGAGGCAACTCTCTTCTTACCATTTGTTTCCCATTTCTCAAGCCTTCTAGAACATTCCGTCTTTATTTCTCCCATTTTTTATTTTTCTTAATTAATAAAATAAATAAATATAAAATAAAAATTCCTATGCATGGAAACTAATGCATGCACACAAGTTTACAAGTGTATCTCTACTAACCATGCACTTTTGTGCACACAACCAAACCTCAAGAATTCATAAATAAAATAATCAAATAAAACAATTAAAAAATTAAAATTCACATAATTTCTACCAAGCAATTCAAACACTTAAAAAAATAAATTTCTAAAACTTAACAATTAATAATAAAATAAAGCACACAAATTAATAAAATAAAATAAAAAATTGTGCGCTACATTTATCTTCATTCTTTTCATTTTAAAATTTTATAAGAACTCTAAGTTATATATTATAAATTAATTAGAAATTTTTATTGTGAATTTGGAAGTTGAATACAAAATTGAGAGATTAATTATTTAAAATTTAAATGATTTATGATACAATGATTTCGTAATTAGTTTTAGTATTAAATGATAGATGTACATTCAAATGTTTAGATGAGTTTTAATATGGAACAATTAGTAATGACATATATTGGCAATTTAAAATCCATTAAATGTTAATAGATCACATAAATCGAGTGGTTGTTGTTGACGACGTTTTTCGTCATCTAAAAACAAGTGCAATTAAGAAAATGTATAATTTAGAAAGAAAAGAAGAGCATAAATTTTTACGTGGTTCAATAGTTAAAATCTATCTAGTTCATAAGTCATTTTTATTTATCTTTCTGTGTCAAAGTTTTTAGAGCAATTTTACTGAGTTTTTTGCATCAAAGAATTAAGCATGTCCTCTAAAGACCATCGTCCAGGCTATTTATAGGCTTGATACATCCAAATATCCTCCCTTATTCTTAGGGATATTACAATACATCACATTTGAATTTTAAATACAATTCTATACATTAAAATACAATTAATTGCATTAATTATAAATAAAATATCCCTGAAAAATAGGGTTGATTACACGGTTTAAATTAAATCTCCATGATTGTAGGGATTTTTTAGATGCATATGCGCTTTCGAGTTTGCTTCATGTATCGAGCTTAGCGTGACTCCAATGTAAACTGTCAGGTTTCCGAAACTACCCTTCGGAAGAAGCCTTTGCCCTGGAGCTCACCTTACATGCTCGGGTATGAATGACGTGATGCCTTAATACGACTGATTATTAGCATAAGTAGTCATGCTGACTACCCTGTACATACCTAATCATCACACTTACGAGCCTACATTTTGAGGAGCTTTTTATATCTCAAAATTTGGGGTGTAAGCTTTTGCCCCCTCAAAATTATCTTTTCGAGCCACATGAGAAGGAAACTTTTGAACTTCTCGATCGTAAAACATGCCCACCTACCACACGCTAGTGTGGACATGAGTCAATATAGAAATGGATACCGAGAGTACTCAAGTACTCTTCTTTAACCCACGTCTTTTCACTAGCCCCTTTTTGCCGCAAGCTTTCGAGGTCAAATGTTAGCCCTCGGATGAAATGCCAACTTAATTTTAACATCCCATATCCTTTTACCGATTTCCTATTTCCCAGCTTATATATATCCTTCTCTTTCTTTCCCTCTTGTCACTTTCATTCTCAACGCTTCAAACAAAACTAGAGCATTTTTTTTTGTTGCATTTTTCCTTCAAGAAAAATGAAAGATATCTCCAAAATCCCTCAATTTTCCACTCAATCTCCATTTGAAAACGAGTTCCCAAGGATTTCCTTGGACAAATATTACCAGTCGATGCTCCTTTTTCCTCATCAACTTCCAACATGTAAGTTTATGATTTTCTCTTGTTATGCATGCTTTTTTTTTGGCATTCTTGACTTTGTTCTTGGGGATTTATGGGGAAAATGGGCATTTTGGTGTGTTTTCTAGGATATTTAGGGATGAAAATATGTTCATATAGAATAAATATGGTTAAAATGGAACATTTTCTCGGTTTTGAATATAGTAGACGTGGGTTTCGTGTTGAACAAGACTCAGGGCTTTAGAATAGAATTTTTATACGTACAATAACCCCATTTTGGGTAACTGTAATCATCTATTTTGATGCCCAAGGGGCTAAGACAATTTATAGCTCTAGTTTGAGCAACTTATTGTTGGGGTTTTATGTCCTAATTAAAACCCATTTTTTATTGTCAATTTATGTGTAATCTAATTTTATTGTCAATAAAAGAATAGAAATCAATTTTTACTTGGCAAATCACTTCGCTCACATGTTTTATTTTCATGATTATTTGTTTAATATAAACTTCTATTAAATACCAAGCATATAGCATATCATATCTATAGTGACGTAATCACATAGGAATATAAATATGAATATATGTTCAAAATAAGTTAGTCCTAAAATTAGTCAGTGCACAAGATTTACACTGACTTGCCAATCTACAATATAATCTACTTACACATTGTAGTGTTATGTTCTTTCCAGAACACTAGCAAAGTAGATGAAATTAGATGTATTTGTTACATCGGACTGGACTGATATTGACAGTAGATAGGATAAGTAAACATATCGTTATTATCTATTCTAGTCATATCATATAGTTGACCATAGGTCAATTCAATCTAAATTCTGAGTGGTTAGTACTCTAACTGATTTTATTATTTCTTTGACTTATTTGTTACCAGCTTACCCTATGGACTAGCCCATACTTACATCTTGGGAACTTGGTAGTATAATTGAGTGGGAGTGTTAATCATAGATATGAACATCTATATCTTCTGGTGAAGAAGTAAAATGATGGTTTCTTTTTAGTTTGGTTCGAGGTGCTGAGTGATAGAGATCTCATTTCAGTAATTAATATTAGTTTATTGAAATATCATTTACAAGGAGCTAAGTGTTTTAAGGGTAAAATACAAATAGGGGTAAAACGGTATTTTAGTCTTGTCTCATTGTAGGCCGTCTATAGAGGATTGAGTGATAATTATGGTTGAAACAATGGATAATTAATAACGTATCTATATTGCGTATAGAGTGTTCTCTTAATTCAAGAGTGCAATTTTGAGTATTTAGTGGAGTCACGAGGAATTAATAAGTTAGTAAATTTAATTGTTAAATTTATGATAACTTATTGGAGCTTGATTTCATATGCCCATGGTCCCCATTGCACCTTGGATAAAATCATCTAGATAGTCTCAATTAATTTATTTAATTATCAATTAGAATTATCAAAGTTGACCAGATCAATTTTGGATAGTTTCACAGAGTTATGCAATTTAGAGAAGGAAAGAGATTTTAGGGCAGATTTATTAAATAAATTAAATTGGTTTCTAAATTAATAAATAAGTTTAAATCAATGTTCAAATTATAAATAATTAATTTGATAAAGGATTTAAATAATTATTTAATTAATTAATCAATAGAAAATAATACGGGCCTAGATTTTAAGTCCAACGAGCTTATAATTAAATGGAAAATTTCACGGGCCTAAAGCCCATGATAATTTCGACCTAATGGCTGATATTACCTATTATTTTATTGATTTTTTAATTAAATAAATGACCTAATTGAGCCTATAAAAGGAATGCTAAGTGAGAGTTGAAAACAGATGAATAGATGATCAAAAGATCTATTTTTGATGCTTTAGGGTTTTAGACTTTCTCTACAGCAAAAGTCATTTTCTAAGCCTCTAAATTCTCTTCTCTTCTTCTTCTCTTTGTTTCTATCTCTTCTTTTGAGAATTTCCCGCTCTAGTCTAGGTGATTCTAAGGATAGTTTGGAAGGTTGTGATAAAAAATTGAAGATCGGTTCAGTTTCTTGGTGATACCTTGCGACAGATTGATTCAAGGGTTAGAGAAACTGAAGGAAGGACTAATACATTCTGCTGCATATAATGTAAGTGTTCTCATCATTATCTCTATTTAAATTAAATTATAGAAACATGTTCTAGGTTTTCTTATATTAATTTGTTTAATATATGATTTACATAAAAATAAATAAGATCATGTATAAGGTTTTCCCACACTTATATTATCTAGTGAATGTTTATATAAATTAATAGTAGTTTTATGATTTCAATTTTCTTTCTCGAAAACATTTTTGCACATTATCTATTTGTATTTTCTTGCCTTAAGATTATGCATCATATTTCTATATCGAAATATTTCGTGCTTATTACTAAGGGCATGCTTTCACACTTGTTTACTCATACAAGTACATGTTCGAGCTGAAGTTCGAACTTCAATATAATCATACATATTACTAAGGGCTCGTTATATTCAAGGTCGAAGACTACTTATACCATGTATTTTTGCTTTTAAAAATACTTCTAGCGTGTAGTATCGTTACTTTAGTTATTTCCTGCTTAGTGATAGTAACTTTCCCTCATCCTCGAGTATCGTTTCAAGGTTACGAGGTTGAAAATATTTTGCAAAAAAAAAAATATACAATTTATGAATATTGTTGGTTAATATAGAAATCCAATTTATTTGTGCTGGTTAATCTAGACTCGTTATTGAGTTAGACTCATGCTTGGTTATTTGTCCTTGCACTTAAATTTGTTTTATTTTTGCTATATGTTTTTAAGCATGTGGTATCATCATGGTATACCACTGGTGCCCCCTTAAAATCCTGTGATTGTAAAATCTTAAGTTATTGAATATTCGAGAGCAACCAGAAAAGAAAAAAAAATGAAAATGAATATTCATTAATAAAAAGCCTTGTTAAAACCTTCAAGAACAAACCTTGTGGGAAAATCTCACGAAGGAAAAAGAGTGACTGTGGGAAAATATAAACTTGTATACATATAAATAAATATCATTCCATATTTTATTGATATTATGGTCGTAGATGTTCAATGTTCCATGCTCGCAGGACCAATTCTCCATTTAGTTGAGCTAGTTTATAAACTCCAAGTCGGATGATGGATTCAATTTGGTAAGGTCCTTCCCAATTAGGTCCGAGCACGCTTGCTGATGTTTCTCTTGTGGCCAAAAATACTCTTCTGAGCACCAAGTCGCCCAACCCAAAGTGTCGATCTCGAACCCTCTTGTTGAAATACCTTGTGTCGTGTTGCTAATTTGTGACATTCTTAAGCTGAGCTTCATCTCGCTTTTCCTCTATAAGATCTAATGATTCTTTGAGTTAGGGTTGGATTTATTCTTGTGTATACGCCTCGTGTCTTAGTGTTGGAACCTCGACCTAGATCGACAACATGGCCTCGCAGCCATAGGCTAACGAGAAGGGCGTGTGTTCAGTTGAAGTTCGAGCTGTCATTCGATAAGCCCAACACTTGTGGGAATTCTTATGGCCATCTCCCCTCCTCCTCATCGAATCATTTCTTGATCGAACTCTTTAGGGTCTTGTTTACAGCTTTGACCTGATCATTTGCTTGTGGATGAGCTACTAAGGAGAAGCTTTTTATTATACCTTTCCTTTCATAGAACTAAGTGGACAGTTCATTGTTAAATTGGATCCTGTTATCCAAAATTATCTTCCTTGGTACCCCATATCAACATATTATGTTTCTTACCACGAAATCAAGAACTTTTTTTGAAGTGATAGGGGCTAGAGGTTCAACCTTGAACCATTTGGTTAAATAGTCCACTGCCACAACTACGTACTTAACTCCACATTTTCCCGTTGGTAATGACCCTATGAGGTCTATCCCCCATACTGCGAATGGCCATGGGGAGCTCATCATGGTTAGCTCGGTTGGTGGAGCTCGTGGTATCGACGTAAACTGTTGACACTTATCGCATCACTTTACATACTCAAATGTGTCTACCTTTAGTGTGGCCCAAATATACCCTTGCCTTATTACTTTTTTTGGAGAGGTTGTGCCCTCTAGCGTGATCTCCAAAGAACCCTTCATGAATTTCTTAAAGGATTCTCCTTGCTTCAGGAGGATTTACACATCGTAATAATGGCGTGGAATATCCCTTTCAATACAACTTTCCTTCCAAGATAGTATATCTTAGTATTTGATACATCAGCTTTCGAGATTTACTTTGGTCATCTGGGAGATTGTCGGTTTGGAGATAGTTGATTATAAGTGTCATCCATGTTTATTGTGGGTCAATCATTTCAACCTCGTTGGCTTCTAGCTCAGTGATACTTGGTTGTGGTAAAAACTATATTGGAACCGCATTGAGTGTGTCGGCCTCCCTGTTTGTTGCAAGTCAAGCCAAGGAATCCGCATTTTAATTTCATTCTCTTGAGACTTGTTCGATTGTATAAAATTTGAATTGGTCAAATGTTGTTTTACCTTGTCCAGGGTCGCCGCCATTTTCATTCCTCGAGCTTCGTACTCTCCTCGGACTTGGTTCACCACAAGTTGCAAATCCCTATAACAATGTATCGCTTTAGCTTTTAACTCAGTGGCCACTTAATGTCCAGCTAGCAGTACTTCATATTCAGCCTCGTTATTGGATGCATCGAATCCAAATGTCAATGCTGAATGAAATTTATGTCCCAATGGGGTGATGAGTATAATACCTGCCCCCGATCCAATATCATTGGAGGATCCATCGACGTAAATTCTCCATAGCTCTTGAGATGGGTTTATGACTTCCTCATTGGATATTCTTGCACATTCTATGTAACAACCCTCAAAACATACAAGACCAAAACATGCGAAAAATCTAAACTTTTACTTTAGTTCATTGTACCAAAAATTCATATAAAAGATCTTGTGCGCACACTTTTAGTTTAGCAAACAGAAATACAACTTCTCTTCTACAGAGTTATAAGAAAACAGTTATCCCAAAAGAAATAACAAACTTCTAGCTTTTTATTTTAAAAATGGTGATCCATCAAAAACCTCCCCAGGTTGGGCCACATGTACATATCCACAAGCAGACTTCGGCGCTCGCTGCTCCACTTTGCTTTTGAACTTACCTACAACATGAAACAACTAGGTAAGTGAAAATGCTTAGTAAGAATAGCCTTACACACAAATATACTAAACCATGTAACAGGTTGACATAAGGTAGATATAACTATTGATCACTATAGTATGGGAAAAGTCCCAACCCTACCATACAATTTTGCAAGTGATAAAGATAACATATATCAACACTTTGGTTGCACTCAACAACCAATTTGTTACATAACATAAATAATCCTGCACTCAGAAAATTTTGAGAACATTCAAGATATATAACACATATCATAAATAATCAATAGATTAACAGCAAGGGATCCGGGGCTAAACCTGATTCCAACATTTCTGTCCTGGCTCCAACCCGGACTATATTACCATTTTCCTGGCTCCAACCCAGACTATATTTTTACCATGTCCTGGCTCCAACCCGTACTATAATTTTACCATGTCTTGGCTGCAACCCGGACTATATTACCATTGTCCTAGTTCCAACCCAGACTATATACTTACCATGTCTTGGCTCCAACCCAGTCTATAATCTTACCATTGTCCTAGCTCCAACCTGGATAATATTATAATAAGGTTCTAGCTCCCACCCAAACTCACTTACCATTAAGTCGCAGAATGCATAAGCATTGCAAAGGTAGGCATTAAGCATACCCTGGTCTTAACGACCTAAACAAAACTAGTGTAATCTACTACTACAAGCACACACTAGTGTATTCATGTTGTGGCCAAGAAAGAGAAAGGCTAACTTACTTGGAGTCCTTAATTCCCATCTAGATCTTTGACATCGCTATTCATTTTCCCTTTCGCGGTTATTGTAATTAGTACAGTGTACTCAGATTAAACTATGGCATACTCTTCTAGCTAATATTCTACGATAGCTATATGAGATAAAGTTCTCTTAGAAACTCTATACTATAGTCTCTTACACACGTTACAGTGTATAAGGCTGAATTTTGTTTCAATATTTATAGTATTATGAGAAAATCGGCCTCACCACAACGGGCTCTCCGTACCATGCATCTTAATATTCTTTAACTAAGAACTCTCTTTTCGGATAATTCGTATTTTGGTTCTAGGAAAAAGGAGTTCTAATCAACTCATAACTTTAGAAACATACTAACTTTTCGTCCTCTTATGAAAATTTACCGTTTTCTAACATTTACCAAAATATCGCTTTTCGACCATTTACAAATAATATCCGACAATGTTATCCCATTCTCTTAAAGGTCCTACAAAACTCCAAACTCCTATTTTTACCATTTTTATATATAACTTAGGATCTCTTTTTATGTTATTTTTTAAAAGAAGGGAAATTGGACCATTAACTTATAAAATGGTAAAAATCATCTTTTCGTTAAGGTTCGAAATTTCTACTTTTCAGATTTTAGGGAAAATTTACAAAAACTATTTCTCTTAAACCTTAACATATTTTTCTCTAAAATTTTACAGGAGTCCTTGTACACATCTTAACTAATTCTCTTCAAAATTTAATAACTTTTGGGATGGAAAAACCCATTCGGATTTTTAAAGAAATCCGGGCAGTGCCTGCTGCCCAGAAGTTTTTCCCAGATTTTATGGTAACTTTGAAAATTTATTTCTCTTACACCGTTGACTAATTCATTCTGAAATTTTACAAGGATCTTTTAAAAATGTCTATACTAGGTTCCTACAAAATTTCATAATTTTTG